>NC_090925.1:598674821-598977852 GCF_040938575.1 Ambystoma mexicanum
CTGTGAAAACGAATTCCTTACCTGCTAGAGATCCGATCCTCAGCTGCACCTGCCAAGACAAAACAACAGGTTAGCAGAATTCAATTCGAGAGCAGCGCTCTTACTTACCAAATACGGCAGCATCTTCCAAAGCCTTCCGCCGCTTTCTTCGGCTCCCCATCGACATCTGCAAAGAAAAGGACTTGATTAAGCATTGCATTCTTGAAGTGCTTACCTGCGCTCCGCACATTCTGAACTTCAAGAAGCGCTGCATGCCGGCATCTGCAAAACAAAGGGAGACATTTTAAGGCGCATTCTAAACCAACCATAAACTTTCTACTTACGCGCTCGCACGTTCGCCGGCATCCATCTAGCACGCTCTCTGCATCCACGATCTGCAAGGACAAAAGAGACATTAAGGCGTGCTTTTGAAACAAACAGCAGTCATTTTACTTACGTGCACCGCGCTTCATCTTCTTCGTACATACGCGCTTGCACGATCCTGGGCACTTATTCATCAGCGTCCATTGCACCTAAACCTGCAGGACAAAGAGAGACATTAGAAAGGGTGACAGCAACCGGTCATCTTTCCTACTCACCTGCTCGCCGCATCATTCCTCTACAATTTCAATCTTGACACCCTGAGACTGAGCAAGGGACTAAATTAAGGGTGCTCCAATAACTATCAAGAAACCGCTCGTGCGGTAAACGCCGGTATCTTCTAACATCAACCTCTGCAATCAAGAGGATTGTCAGTGAACCAGTGAAGTAACTGGTACTTGCGCCCCTGCAAAGACGCAGGATGGAGAGCCCGGCCTTAATATATCTAAGGTGAGCAAGCCACGCCATTGGTTCGAATAAGAGGACTGAGGAAGGAGAAGTTCAGTCAATCCAGTTCCTAAATCCTTGTTCTTCCGTCTGCAGACACCTCACTCTACACGTCAGGTACATCGTGAGAAGGGGACCAGCCCTAGGAGAAGGCCGAGATCTACGAGTCACACTAGAAGACACGGCGACAGCTCAGTCCAGCCCAGCGCCTCCGTGGAAATCAGGTGAGCGTTACAGAACGCAAAGCCCACCACAAATCCTCCACCCAGGCGCAATGGAAACCTCAGATACTGACCAACTAGCCCAGTTGCTAGGGGAATTAAGAGCAGAAGTACTAGCAGCGCGCCAGGAAACGAACGCCCTAAGGAGGGAGCTAATTGTGTCCAAAGAGCGCACAGATGATCTTGCTAGACAGTTGTTACAAACGCAGGCGGGGCAAACACCGCTGCCGACCCCAGGGGGGGTAATATCCCAGCGACCTCCACTAATCCTGTACAAATTAATCTACCTGGAAATGTGCCTTTGGCTCCACCCAAACGCTTCTCAGGCGATCCCAAAAGGTTTGCAGTGTTCATCAATCAATGTCGTCTACACTTCCTGTGTAGGCCAGCTGCATTTCCCACTGATCAGGCCAAAGTGGCCTTCGTACTTTCATATCTAAGTGGCAGTGCTGCAGACTGGTCAATTCCCCTGGTAACCCAGGATGACCCGATTCTTCGTAATTTTCAGGCCTTCCAGTCCAGTATGGAAAGACTATTTGCCAGACACTCTCAGGGACAGGCCTTAGATAACGAACTCCTCTCTTTACGACAAGGTAATCAGGATCTTCTTGCATATATTGCATCATTTAACAGACTGGTAGTTGAAGCCAGATGGCCCGAGGATAAAAGGATTACGCTGTTTTATAGGGGGTTGCGTGGAGAACTCAAAGATGTCCTGGCCCAAGTAGTAAATCCTCCGCAAGATTGTTCTGAATATATTGACCTGGTGGTTCAACTGGATCACAGGTTACAGAATAGGAAGGCTGATCGCTCCAGATTCGAAGCTCGGGTTTTTTCAAGACCACAGAGTTCCGCCAAAGGAGTCGATACCGTAGAACCCATGCAAATAGGAGTCGTGAAAGGGCCATTAACACAAAAGGAACGAGAAAGAAGAAGACAGCTGCAATTGTGCCTCTATTGTGGGAATTCAGGACATTTTCTTCGTGAATGCCCGGTGAAACCTGCTAAGAAGACCGTGGGAGCTTCCGACAATAGCATCGATAAGCCAGAATCGGGAAACGACCTTGCCCGACAAGTGTAGATTTCCGCTTGCCGAGCGTTAAAACCAGTTCTTTGACCTCGCATTTCATCGTGCCCATGGTCCTAATAAGCCCCGAGAAGCCAGATCGTTTGCATGCCATCAAGGCATACATTGACAGTGGAGCAATCGGCAATTATGTGGATCGCGAGATGGCATCCAGGATGAATCTACCTCTCTGTCCTAAAATGGTTAAAGACGTTATTACCACAGTGGATGGTACGGAAATAGCTTCCGGACCAGTTACCCATACCACCGAGGGAGTGACGTTAGTAATCCAAAATGGACATCGTGAGGAGATCGTGTTTGATGTGATCAAGGCCCCTCAGTTTCAAATTATCGTGGGGATCCCTTGGTTAGAAAAACACAATCCTCAAATTGATTGGCGAGCAAAGACGATTCAGTTTCCGGAATGTGCCTCCACTTGTTATCTGAAGTCCGACATTAAGCTGGCAGCAATTACATCCGAGGGTCCCCAACTGCCTCCTGAATATCTAGAGTTCCAAGATGTCTTCCAGAAAGAACAAGCCAACTCCCTACCCCCGCAAAGGTCATACGACTGTCAGATAGACCTGGTACCTGGGTCCACTCCTCCATGTAATAGGATCTATGCTCTCACCGAACCAGAAAATCTCCACCTTAGGCAGTATTTGGACCAATACCTGGCCAATGGATTTATTCGTCCTTCTAAGTCTCCAGCCTCTTCAGCTCTGTTCTTCGTTCCGAAAAAGGAAGGGGATCTCAGAACATGTATCGTTTATCACGCCCTGAATCAGATTACAGTCAAGAACAGATATCCTTTGCCATTGATCCCTGAACTTCTAGACCAAGTCAAGAATGCTCGCATTTATACAAAGTTGGATCTCAGAGGAGCTTAGCACTTGGTCCGAATAAAAGAGGGCGACAAATGGAAGACGGCCTTCCGCACCAAGTATGGATTATTTGAGTATCAAGTAATGCCCTTTGGACTATGTAACGCCCCGGCCGCCTTCCAGTACTTCATGAATGACGTCCTCAGAGAACTAATTGACGTGTGTACAGTTGTCTACATCGACGATATCCTTATATATTCGTCCTCTGAGGCCGATCACCGGAAACACGTCAGGGCAGTTCTTGAGAGGCTTCGCCAACATAAACTCTTTGCAAAGCTTGAGAAGTGTGTTTTCCATGTCACCGAGGTCGAATTTCTGGGATTCATTCTGTCACCAAATGGAATCCACATGGATTCAAGAAAGGTAGACGCTATCATTAAGTGGTCATCACCAACGTCGGTGAAAGGAGTCCAAAGCATGTTGGGTTTCGCCAATTTCTACCGTAGATTCATTCCAGAATTCTCCCGAATAGTCCAGCCCATTACTGCCCTTCTAAGGAAAAACAAACGCTTTGTGTGGTCTACCGAGGCGGAGCAAGCCTTCCAAGAGTTAAAAGCCAAGTTTATCTCCGCTCCTGTTTTGAGACATCCCTGCCCAGAGCTTCCTTACATCGTAGAAACCGACGCCTCCAGTCTTGCGATGGGTGCAGTCCTATCGCAAAGAGATCCAGAAACAAACCAGTTACACCCCGTGGCATTTTGGTCCCGCAAATTCTCGGCTCCTGAAATCAACTACACCATTACCGATAAGGAACTTCTGGCTATTAAGTCCGCCTTCAAGGCCTGGCGACACTATCTTCTGGGTGCCAGACACACAGTCACAGTGATTACAGACCACCGCAACTTACAATACCTAAAGACAGCTAAAGCTCATGCCTCCAGACAACTCGCTGGGCACTATTTTTTGCCGAGTTTGACTTCGTCATTACCTACCGACCAGGCAACAAGAACGGTAAAGCTGATGCCCTTTCCCGGATGGGAGTGGAAGAGCACATGGTCAATCCTGAACCCGTACCTATCATTCCCGAACAAAGAATCCTAGGTCTATTCGGCATACAATCCATCGAAGAAGTTGAAGCCAAAGTTAAACAACTTGTAACTCCAGCAGACATACAGAATTGGCATCTTCAGGGAAAGGACTTCACGGTGAAGAACTACCTATTGTACTTCCAAGAACGGTTATATCTACCATGTGCTAGTTTACAGAATCAAAGAAAAAGAGGATAAGAAGGGCACTACATGTTGTAGTTCACAGTTTGTCCTTTAGAAATCATAGATATGATAATTAGTAGTTTGTATGGTTTATTTTCGCCTGGAGCTGCCAATCTCAAAAGAGGTCCTGTAGCACTAGGACCAAAATGATCAAAAAAACTTCCAAGAAACAAAGTGTATCCACTAAGTTAAGAAAGGCGCATCTCAGTTTGCCCCAATTTGGTTGCTAATATTCAGTCACTGATTTATGATATGGAAGTAATAGAGTTCCAATAAATTCTTTTGGCAGGAATTGTTTAATTCACATTCCTATATCGTTTGCCGCCAATGGAAGTTTAATTTTTATACATCACACAATGAGTTCTCATCTCAAATTGCCCATAATACTTTGGTGCCAATGCATTTCGGATACAATCCTTCTTCAGGGCGGTATTATAGCAAAAAGCATAAAAATTAGTTTAACTAGTAACAGTATATGTATATGCAAATATAGTAATTATAACAAATATAACAATTATTGCAGACATTTGTAGAGAGTTATTTCGAAAATCACATACCCATCCACGAGTCATGTTCATTTGGAGAGGAAATAAGCAAAAATAAAACAAAACGGTATGTCAATTAGTTGACTAAAGTAGAAAGACATTCTATCATTTTCTTTTGGCTCTATATATTTGTCATACCTCGGTCAAGCCGATCTCTGGACTCGAGTCGTTGTACGTATGCACAATCAGATCTATAAGCAAATTAAACAACAATTTTGAGTCATCCTCAATCTCTTTCGTGGGTATGTTAATCCTAATCGGTACTGCTGTACTTACTCAGCTCCTGCCGTGCACAACGTGTAGCTGCAGACTGAGCCGCTTGGAACGTGCTCGTGTAAGTTTACCTTTCGTTTTAAAGGTCATCATGGAGACGGTACGAGGCGTCGTGGACCGACCTGGTGCACGTACGCCTCGCGCCCCACCCCCGAGTGTTAGCCCGGGGGCGGGGATGTCTCCATGGTGACCAGCACTCTGTGAGACAGTGCAAGTAGTTAACTGTCTACAGCGTCAATTGGCGCCGTAGCTGTAGTAATTGGAAAATTAGCAGCGTGTGTCAAATTTTTTAACTTTTTTTGTCGTAGTAGTGTTTATATGCAAGACATAAGGTCCGCATTAACAATTGAACATATGGAAGAGATAAACAGTCTAGAGCATTTTCGCTCCCGAACATATTTACTGTCGCTACTAAGTCATTAGAGCAATTTGGGGCAAAATAAACAGCGCAATAATACAACTAGGAAATAAATTGTGACAAAAGGATAGCAGATATATGACAGATATTTACATGGCAGGTGTAAATCTTCTTTAGATAAAAAATCGAAGAGTAAAGAAATAATTAAGTTGACCAAAATGCTTTTACAAAAAGCACATAAAGTTTATTTCTTCATTGAGCCCCTTTGGAGAAAGGGAGCTCAGCCGGTCTATCCAAAAGGATTCTCTTTGGTCCATCCTTTTTTGGAAATTCTCGTGGATGTCTCTTTTTGAAACCACCTCTAGGATGACAAAACGGATTTGGACCAAGTTGTGTTTCTTTTCATCCCAATGTCTTGACACTGCTGAGTTAGGATTATGGTTTCTTATGCACGATCTGTGTTCATTCCACCTAATTTTTACTACTCGCAATGTCTGACCCACATAGTACAGTCCACACGGACATTTGATAGCATAAATCACGTTGGTTGAATCACATGTAGCAAAATTTCTCAGTCTGATTGTCTCTCCTGTGTGTGAATGTTTTATTGTCTCTCCTCTCATCACATAGCTGCAATTACTACAACTTAAACACGGAAACGTCCCAATTCTTTCTGTAAGCTTCTTTTTAGGTGCTGGTTTAGTTTGAACCAGTCTATCTTTTAGGTTTTGACTCCGTTGGTAAGCAAATGTGGGTACTTCCTTAAATAGATGTTCAACTCTCTGATCGCATAATAAAGTATTCCAATGTTTTTGAATAATGCACTTAATGCGATTACTTTGTCGTGAGTATCTAGACACAAACACTAATGGTGGAGCTGATTCCTGTCTGGTTTTTGTCTTCAATAGCTCTTCTCTGTTTTGTGTAGCTACTCGTGATTCTGCTGTGTTAATTTCCTCTTCTGTATATCCTCTTTCCAGGAACTTTTTCCCCATCTCACGGATAGCTAGCTTGTAGTCTTCTGGGTCACTTACCAATCTTTTCACCCTGAGCATCTGGCTGTATGGAAGATTTTTTATGAGGCTCGGTTGATGGAAGCTGAGACGTTGTAATAGATTGTTACGATCCGTGGGTTTTCGAAAAATGGTAGTCTGATATCCTGTGTCAGTAATCTTAATGTCTACATCCAAGAAGTGTATGTTGGTTTGGGAGTGTTCTTGAGTGAATTGGATACGAGCATCTATGCTGTTCAGATGTGCGAAGAACTTTAGGTATTCCTCTTCCGTATCTTTCCATATTCCGAATATATCGTCAATGTACCTGATCCAGAGACTTAATTTCAGGAACCAATGTTCATTCTGTAGTATATGTTCGGATTCGAATTTATGCATGAATGAATTAGCATAAGAGGGGGCCATGGTGGCTCCCATGGCTGTCCCAGCCACTTGGAGATAGTACTCATTCTTATATCGAAAGTATGAGTTGTTACTAATAAACTCCAGAAGAACCATTATAAATTCTTTCTGAGCCGGTATCTCTTCAGCATTGAGTAGCATCCATTCTACCGCTTCACCCCCTAAATCGTGCGGGATCGATGTGTAGAGACTTTTAACATCGATAGTAAAGCATATGTTGTTGCAATTGAATACAGTTTCGTTCAAGAGTTGTAAAAAATGTGTCGAGTCCTTGATATATGTACTGGTTTTTTGAATCAGTGGTTGTAAGAAGTAATCCACATATTTCCCTAAGGGTTCCAGTATGCTGTTAATCCCTGCTACGATTGGTCTTCCAGGGGGTTTGATGAGATCTTTGTGTATCTTAGGAAGGGTATAAAAGTGTGGTATCTTAGGGTGTGTATTAATCAAAAATTTCTTTGTGTGGTGATTAATCCACTCCAATTCCTCCGCCTTGTCCAACAAAGTCTTCAAATTCTCTTTAATCTCCGATGTGGGATCTTGTGTCAATCACAATAAGGGCTGCGGATAAAGGAGGAGGCTTAGTATTACTTAACACAAGGGAATATGAAGAAGAATGTGAAAGACAACTAAGCGATGGTAATACTTATGCCAGATTGACACAAGATCCCACATCGGAGATTAAAGAGAATTTGAAGACTTTGTTGGACAAGGCGGAGGAATTGGAGTGGATTAATCACCACACAAAGAAATTTTTGATTAATACACATCCTAAGATACCACACTTTTATACCCTTCCTAAGATACACAAAGATCTCATCAAACCCCCTGGAAGACCAATCGTAGCAGGGATTAACAGCATACTGGAACCCTTAGGGAAATATGTGGATTACTTCTTACAACCACTGATTCAAAAAACCAGTACATATATCAAGGACTCGACACATTTTTTACAACTCTTGAACGAAACTGTATTCAATTGCAACAACATATGCTTTACTATCGATGTTAAAAGTCTCTACACATCGATCCCGCACGATTTAGGGGGGGAAGCGGTAGAATGGATGCTACTCAATGCTGAAGAGATACCGGCTCAGAAAGAATTTATAATGGTTCTTCTGGAGTTTATTAGTAACAACTCATACTTTCGATATAAGAATGAGTACTATCTCCAAGTGGCTGGGACAGCCATGGGAGCCACCATGGCCCCCTCTTATGCTAATTCATTCATGCATAAATTCGAATCCGAACATATACTACAGAATGAACATTGGTTCCTGAAATTAAGTCTCTGGATCAGGTACATTGACGATATATTCGGAATATGGAAAGATACGGAAGAGGAATACCTAAAGTTCTTCGCACATCTGAACAGCATAGATGCTCGTATCCAATTCACTCAAGAACACTCCCAAACCAACATACACTTCTTGGATGTAGACATTAAGATTACTGACACAGGATATCAGACTACCATTTTTCGAAAACCCACGGATCGTAACAATCTATTACAACGTCTCAGCTTCCATCAACCGAGCCTCATAAAAAATCTTCCATACAGCCAGATGCTCAGGGTGAAAAGATTGGTAAGTGACCCAGAAGACTACAAGCTAGCTATCCGTGAGATGGGGAAAAAGTTCCTGGAAAGAGGATATACAGAAGAGGAAATAAACACAGCAGAATCACGAGTAGCTACACAAAACAGAGAAGAGCTATTGAAGACAAAAACCAGACAGGAATCAGCTCCACCATTAGTGTTTGTGTCTAGATACTCACGACAAAGTAATTGCATTAAGTGCATTATTCAAAAACATTGGAATACTTTATTATGCGATCAGAGAGTTGAACATCTATTTAAGGAAGTACCCACATTTGCTTACCAACGGAGTCAAAACCTAAAAGATAGACTGGTTCAAACTAAACCAGCACCTAAAAAGAAGCTTACAGAAAGAATTGGGACGTTTCCGTGTTTAAGTTGTAGTAATTGCAGCTATGTGATGAGAGGAGAGACAATAAAACATTCACACACAGGAGAGACAATCAGACTGAGAAATTTTGCTACATGTGATTCAACCAACGTGATTTATGCTATCAAATGTCCGTGTGGACTGTACTATGTGGGTCAGACATTGCGAGTAGTAAAAATTAGGTGGAATGAACACAGATCGTGCATAAGAAACCATAATCCTAACTCAGCAGTGTCAAGACATTGGGATGAAAAGAAACACAACTTGGTCCAAATCCGTTTTGTCATCCTAGAGGTGGTTTCAAAAAGAGACATCCACGAGAATTTCCAAAAAAGGATGGACCAAAGAGAATCCTTTTGGATAGACCGGCTGAGCTCCCTTTCTCCAAAGGGGCTCAATGAAGAAATAAACTTTATGTGCTTTTTGTAAAAGCATTTTGGTCAACTTAATTATTTCTTTACTCTTCGATTTTTTATCTAAAGAAGATTTACACCTGCCATGTAAATATCTGTCATATATCTGCTATCCTTTTGTCACAATTTATTTCCTAGTTGTATTATTGCGCTGTTTATTTTGCCCCAAATTGCTCTAATGACTTAGTAGCGACAGTAAATATGTTCGGGAGCGAAAATGCTCTAGACTGTTTATCTCTTCCATATGTTCAATTGTTAATGCGGACCTTATGTCTTGCATATAAACACTACTACGACAAAAAAAGTTAAAAAATTTGACACACGCTGCTAATTTTCCAATTACTACAGCTACGGCGCCAATTGACGCTGTAGACAGTTAACTACTTGCACTGTCTCACAGAGTGCTGGTCACCATGGAGACATCCCCGCCCCCGGGCTAACACTCGGGGGTGGGGCGCGAGGCGTACGTGCACCAGGTCGGTCCACGACGCCTCGTACCGTCTCCATGGTGACCTTTAAAACGAAAGGTAAACTTACACGAGCGCGTTCCAAGCGGCTCAGTCTGCAGCTACACGTTGTGCACGGCAGGAGCTGAGTAAGTACAGCAGTACCGATTAGGATTAACATACCCACGAAAGAGATTGAGGATGACTCAAAATTGTTGTTTAATTTGCTTATAGATCTGATTGTGCATACGTACAACGACTCGAGTCCAGAGATCGGCTTGACCGAGGTATGACAAATATATAGAGCCAAAAGAAAATGATAGAATGTCTTTCTACTTTAGTCAACTAATTGACATACCGTTTTGTTTTATTTTTGCTTATTTCCTCTCCAAATGAACATGACTCGTGGATGGGTATGTGATTTTCGAAATAACTCTCTACAAATGTCTGCAATAATTGTTATATTTGTTATAATTACTATATTTGCATATACATATACTGTTACTAGTTAAACTAATTTTTATGCTTTTTGCTATAATACCGCCCTGAAGAAGGATTGTATCCGAAATGCATTGGCACCAAAGTATTATGGGCAATTTGAGATGAGAACTCATTGTGTGATGTATAAAAATTAAACTTCCATTGGCGGCAAACGATATAGGAATGTCAATTAAACAATTCCTGCCAAAAGAATTTATTGGAACTCTATTACTTCCATATCATAAATCAGTGACTGAATATTAGCAACCAAATTGGGGCAAACTGAGATGCGCCTTTCTTAACTTAGTGGATACACTTTGTTTCTTGGAAGTTTACAGAATCAAGTCATCTCTTGTTATCACGACTCCCTAATGGAGGGACACCCCGGTATGGCCAAGACCTCGGAAAAGATCAAGCGTCACTTCTGGTGGCCGTCTTGGAGAAAGGATATCAGAGACTTTGTAATGTCCTGTGGAGTGTGCGCTCAAAATAAAAGTCAAAAGGAGAAACCAGCAGGCCTCTTACGCCCACTTGACATCCCACCTCGTCCCTGGCATACTCTCTCCATGGATTTCATCACCGACTTACCTTCATGTTCCGGATATAATACGATCTTAGTAATCGTGGACCTATTCTCCAAGATGGCACACTTCATCCCACTGAAAGGTCTACCGTCAGCAGCAATCCTGGCCCGGGAGTTTCTCGAAAACATCGTTCGGTTGCACGGCTTTCCTTCAGTTTTAATCTCGGATAGAGGAAGTCAATTTGTCTCCCACTTTTGGCAGAGTTGCTGTCGGTTGGCTCAAATTGATGTAAGGCTTTCAACCAGTCACCACCCCCAAACCGAGGGACAGACCGAGAGGACCAATCAAACTTTGGAACAGTACTTACGCTGCATGCTGCAACAAACAGAAAGAACTTGGAAGGACATCCTTTGGATAGCCGAGTACGCTTACAATAATTCAGTCCACTCTGGAACCGGAAAAACCCTGTTTTTTCTTTTATATGGTAGCCATCCTCGAACCTCTAATCTGGATCCACCTCAGGATCTAGGGACACCAGCAGTAGACCACCTGCATTCTGCAATCACCCAAGCCTTTAAGGAAGCCACTTCTCATCTGCAAAGGGCTAAGGAACAATACAAGAAAGGAGCAGACCAACATCGGAAGGAGGCCCCTCAATATCAAGTAGGAGATCAAGTCTGGTTATCCACCAAACATTTACCCCTAAAAGGACCGCGCACCTTCAACCCAAGATACCTGGGACCCAACTCAATCACTACCATAATAAACCCAGTGGCAGTCAAGTTGGACTTGCCCCCTCATATGAAAATGCGCCCAGTCTTCCATGTCTCGCTACTAAAACCTGTGCAGCCAGAGACCCGATTGACTAAATCTCTAGAACCTATCCTAGTTGATGGAGAACTCGAGTTTGAAATCAAAAACATCTTAGATTCCAAAATCTCCAAATCAAGGCTATACTACCTGATTGACTGGAAAGGTTATGGCCCCCAGGAAAGGTCTTGGGAACCTGCTGAACATGTCCACGCACCTCGTTTAGTCAAGAAATTTCATAGAACATTTCCTAACAAACCAAGACCCCCGGAGAAGTCAAGCTTGGGAGGGGCCTTGAGGGGGGGTGCTGTCATGATCCCTGCTTCCAAGGGGTCAGGACTTGCCTCACATCCTTGGAAGCAGGCCCATAACTTTGATCCTGGGTACCAGCCAGTCCCTATCGGGACCTTTTGGACCTTGTCCTGGCGCCAGTGGCACCAGGCTCATAAAGATGACCGGTCCCGGCGCTGGAAGCGCCGGGCTCATAATGCTTAAGAGTGCTTGGGTGGACCTACCTGCAGCAGACCATGCTGCTTACTTACCAGCTCGATGGTCTTCTGATCCTTCTCTGCCTGAAACTACTTTTCCTGTCTGGGTGGGGCAGGAGCCACTCCCTGGAATCAGAACACAGGAACTCGTTTCTTACCTGGGCGAGGCTGTCGAAGAAGACGCCTAAGCACTACAGAAGGCTATTTAAACCACACCCGATTGATGAAACGTGCTTCGCGTTATTCTGCATCTGCAGCAGGACGCTCACTGTGTCAGCTCCAGTCTTCCTGAGATTCTTCAGCTCCAGTTCCTGTGAAAACGAATTCCTTACCTGCTAGAGATCCGATCCTCAGCTGCACCTGCCAAGACAAAACAACAGGTTAGCAGAATTCAATTCGAGAGCAGAGCTCTTACTTACCAAATACGACGGCATCTTCCAAAGCCTTCCGCCGCTTTCTTCGGCTCCCCATCGACATCTGCAAAGAAAAGGACTTGATTAAGCATTGCATTCTTGAATTGCTTACCTGCGCTCCGCACGTTCTGAACTTCAAGAGGCGCTGCATGCCGGCATCTGCAAAACAAAGGGAGACATTTTAAGGCGCATTCTAAACCAACCATAAACTTTCTACTTACGCGCTCGCACGTTCGCCGGCATCCATCTAGCAACGCTCTCTGCATCCACGATCTGCAAGGACAAAAGAGACATTAAGGCGTGCTTTTGAAACAAACAGCAGTCATTTTACTTACGTGCACCGCGCTTCATCTTCTTCGTACATACGCGCTTGCACGATCCTGGGCACTTATTCATCAGCGTCCATTGCACCTAAACCTGCAGGACAAAGAGAGACATTAGAAAGGGTGACAGCAACCGGTCATCTTTCCTACTCACCTGCTCGCCGCATCATTCCTCTACAATTTCAATCTTGACACCCTGAGACTGAGCAAGGGACTAAATTAAGGGTGCTCCAATAACTATCAAGAAACCGCTCGTGCGGTAAACGGTGGTATCTTCCAACATCAACCTCTGCAATCAAGAGGATTGTCAGTGAACCAGTGAAGTAACTGGTACTTGCGCCCCTGCAAAGACGCAGGATGGAGAGCCCGGCCTTAATATATCTAAGGTGAGCAAGCCACGCCCTTGGTTCGAATAAGAGGACTGAGGAAGGAGAAGTTCAGTCAATCCAGTTCCTAAATCCTTGTTCTTCCGTCTGCAGACACCTCACTCTACACGTCCGGTACATCGTGAGAAGGGGACCAGCCCTAGGAGAAGGCCGAGATCTACGAGTCACACTAGAAGACGCGGCGACAGCTCAGTCCAGCCCAGCGCCTCTGTGGAAATCAGGTGAGCGTTACAGTTTCTCAGGTACAAGGAGTGGTCCGGTGATTCGCGGTTCAGTGGTGAGTGGCTATCCGGCTGCCGGGCTGCTTGGCACGCGCAGTTCGACCACAAACTGGGCTGGGGTGCGAAGAAAGAAAGGTAAACTGGTTGTGCCCACTAGTCAGGGGAAGAAGCTTCTCCAGTCGGGAGATCTTCTCTGTCGGCGGGAAGTGGTGAGTCGGTTCTGCACGGCTCCACCGGTGGTGTCGTCGTTCTAGGTCGGCTCAGCTTCTTCCTCGTCGGATTCTTAGGTCCTGTCTCGACTTCTGAAGTTCCAGTCCCCAAAGCCCTGCTTTTATGCAGAAAACCCCCATTCACTCAGCCTAGCTGTCACTCTGTCGGCTCACCACTTGGGCCAGTCACACAAGAGTGCGACCTGAGTTACCAAGGTAACTCGGTCCAGGGTGCCTAAACCCCCTCCCACACCCCCTGTGGTACCCAGACAGAGTGGCACCACTTTTGGAGGCTTCTGTGGAGAAGCCCGCCAAAAAGTGGAACAAAGGGCTCGACTTGGGTTGGAGTCACAGAAGAGAACACAAACGCCATTTTAGAATCGAGTCTTGCCAAAAAATACCAACTGGAGAATTAATATTAATTAAATAAACCGGCGGTATGTTCGAGGCTATGAGAATTAAATAATTAAAGTTGGTAGCCTTGAACCATGGGAAAATCTCATAGGAAAATATTCGCGGTCGAATATAAAAAGTAGTTTCCACTGCCACCAGCATAAACTTGATCAGGGGGGACGGAGACGTGCCCCCTCGACTAACAGACCCCGGGGTAACCGAATTGCCCCGACCAGTATGTCCACAATATGATGGTTTGTACTGGTTTCTGTTAATAATTTGGGACTAGTAAAGCCAATGGTGACTTTATATGCCCTGTGAGACAGAGGTCAGTCCCAGGGTATGGAGTCTATGGTGGGGTGTCACTATGACACCACGGTGTTACTGCACGGAGGGTGCTGTGCAACACACATAGGAAAAACACATGAGACCCTATGGAGTAAAGGACCCCATAGCCCATAAAACACATTACCAATCAAAGGAATACCATTAATCATGTCCAAGAGTGGGAGAAAAAGAGTCTCACTCTTGGCAGGAGGAAAGAAACAAACTCCAGAAATCCAGCAAAGCTGCTGGGGGACTTACTAGGTTAGGAAATTCAGCCTACAGAGAGAATTCTCCCTAACAACTTCCACCCGACCGCTGCAGATTCCCCAGGGTTTTTGCCTCAGCTTTTCCCTGAACTGGGGGCGGGCTCCCCGGAGTCCCCACTGCCGGGCCAACAGCTTACTGAGGCAAAGTGGCCTCAATGGGAGCCCGTTATTATCTCTAACAGAAAGGAAGAAAAGGGGAAAAAGGAAGTGTGCAATCACAGAAGCAGTAAGAAGCAAGAACCCTCACCAGGAGAATCTACTGAAGAGCAATATGAAAACTCAGGTGAGGAAGATACCTGTGTTGCAATTCTGACAGTCCACCCGTGCATGAGAATTGGAAACAGTTACCCAGGGTTACTGCCTTCCCTTTCTAAAAAAGCCTCAGGGTCATCCACCGGGGAACAGCTCTGTCAAAGTTCCAGATCCACTCCTTGTGCAGGAAATGTTAGCCCTGCTAGAGAAAGGTGCTATAGAACCAGTACCTGTACCGGAGAGGAACAAGGGATGGTACTCCCCATACTTTCTAATTCCAAACAGGACGGAGGATTGAGACCCATCTTGGATTTAAGAGACTTGAACAAGTGCCTCAGGAAGGACTTAAGTACAAGGTGGTTACCCTTTTCTCAGATCCTTCAGACCCTCCAGCTTCAGGACTGGATGATATCATAGGACCTTCAAGATGCTTACTTTCATGTGCCAATCCATCACACGCACAGACAGGGAGGCCGTTGGCGGTTCTCATTATCAGTTTTGAGTTCTGCCATTTGGGCTTACCTCGGCCCAAGGGTTTTCACCAAGTTAATGGCAGTGGTGGCAACGAGTCTCAGGAGAGAGGGGATTCACGTCTACCCCTATCTGGACGGTTGGCTGATCAGGGACAGTTCTCCTGAACAGGCCCTGCAACATCTCAGCTCCACCTGTCACTCCTTTCACAGACTGGGCTTCTCCCTCAACTTCAGGAAGTCTCACATGATACCATCTCAAAGGCTCCAATTCATTGGAGCAGTCCTAGATGCATCCCTGGGAAAAGCCTCGCCTCCAGAAGTGAGGGCTCAAGACATTCTGCAGATGGTCACCAAATTCCAGAATACCCAGCATCTCCCAGCCTTCAACTTTCTAAGGTTGCTCGCCCTGATGGCATCTTGCATTTTTCTGGTGCCAGATGCTCGCCTGAGAATGAGGGCTGTCAGGACTCAGCGGTCCCAATTCTCAGGAAGGATGTCAGACCTCCTACAGATTCTGAGCAGAGTCTCACAGGACCTTCAGTGGTGGGGACATTCAAAAAGGAGAACCTTTTTGGCAACCATGGCCAGAGATAACAGTAGTGACTGACGCCTCACTCACGATCTGACAATCAGCGGTCGTTGGTCTCCATCAGAGTCCAAACTACACATCAACATTTTGGAGCTAAGGGCAATCAGACTAGCGCTGAAGGCCTTTCTACCCTCTGTACAGGGAACGAATGTCCTGATAATGACGGACAACACAGTGGCCATGTACTACCTCAACAAAATAGGTGATGTAGGGTCACTACCACTGTGCAGAGAGGCAATGCAGCTCTGGTACTGGCCAATCCAAGAAGGGATCTCCCTATATGCAGAGCACAGTCTCCCACGAGTGGGAACTAGCTCCGGAAGTACTTCAAGATATCTTCACCCATTGGGGATCCCGTCAAGTGGATTTGTTCATGACCAGTTTCAACCGGAAATGCGAACTGTTCTGCTCCAGGGAGTTTCCCCCAAGAGGAGCTTTAGGAGATGCGTCTTCGGTGGACTGGGAATTTCCACTCCTGTACGTGTTTCCTCCAGTCCCCGTCATTCCTCAAGTCAACAGGAGGTTGAGAAAGTTTGAGAAATCCATGATCCTAATTGCTCCAGATTGGGCCAGGAGGATGTGGTACCCTGACCTTCTGGACATGTCCATCTGTCCTCCAATAAGTCTTCCACAAAGAGAGGACCTTCTCTTGCGAGAGGAGGGTCGGGTTCTCCATCCAGAGATCAAGACACTCAGCCTTCACGCATGGTTTCTGAGAGGCTGAGATACAAGGATTGGGACCTCCCGGATGACGTAATGGAGATTTTGCTTTCGGCCCAAAGGCCAGCAACTAAGTCTTTGTACCACTGTCGTTGGAACACATTCTGCAGCTGGTGTAGAGATCAGACTGTTGTTCCATTTACATGTAATACACCTATGGTGTTATCCTTTTTGATACACGTAGCTAATCTTCGGCTCCAGATTGGTACTATTAAAGGATATGATGCAGCACTTTCTATATTTAAGTGCACTTCGGAGGAAGTATCTTACTTCAAAATCCCTCTAATAATACAATTCCTAAAATGATTGACAAATGTTTTCCCTCCAATCCCGTTTCAAGTCCCGGTTTGGGATATCAACTTGGTGTTGAAAAAATTCATGATGTGTGCTCCTTTCGAGCCTATACACTCCTGTCCTTTGAGACTGCTAACCCTAAAAAGCATCTTCTTAGTAGCCATTACATCTGCCCGAAAGGCTGAGTGAACTTCAGGCTTTATCCTGCAAGCCTCCATACACTATTGTTTTATAGGGAAGGTGAAACCCACCTTTTTACTCAAAATTTGAATTCCAACTGACTCAGAAAATAACATTACCATCATTTTATCCTCCTTCGCACCCTGGGAAGGAAGAGGAGGGGCTACGCAGGCTTGATCCTAAACGTGCACTAAGCTACTATATCACCAGAATGGCAATAATAAGACAAGATGACCAACTGTTTGTTGGCTACTCAGGCCCCATTTTGGGTATGGCTATCACTAAACAGACATTATTCCGATGGATAATATTGACAATATCTGAATGCTACAGAGTGGCGGGAAAAGATCCTCTGGATGGCCTTAGGGCTCATTCGACCAAAGGCATGGCGGCTTCCTCCGCATCACAGAGGGGAGTACCACTAAAAGAAATGTGTGCGGCTGCCACATGGTCGTCCGTACATAATTTCACCAAACATTACAGTTTGGATCCTTCTCCAGGCCGTGAAGGCTTATTTGTTAAGGCCGTGTTGCATTCTGTGCACACAGACCCATGAGAACTACTAAATTGTCATAAAGATTCTGACTTCCTCCTCCAGAAATATTAGATACTGCTTTGGTTTTCTATCATAAGACAAGGAATATGTGGGAGGACACAATCCATTTGAAGAACAAGTTACTTACCCCTGGTAACGTTCTTTCGACTGGATGTTCCTTCCACGTATTCCTTATCGACCCTCCCAACCTACCCCGCAGTAGCATTTCCTTTGCTATTGCAGTCTGCGCTCTCTCAGGAGGACTAACTGTCAGGTATGGGATAGATCCTACAATCGTAAAAACGGAAGCCAACACACACTGCGCACGCTAAATATGCTTTGGGTGACATCGACGGCCTCCGAGGGACATCGAGTCGGCAGGCATTGTTGCGCAGTGCCCTCTGCTGAAATATGATTTCTGATGCAGTTTTGCTGTATATTGGAAATATCATCAGATAAGGAATATGTGGGAGGAACATCCAGTTGAAAGAACGTTACCAGGGGTAAGTAACTTTTTCTTCTCTAGAATCAGGATAGTTATCATTGGACCGTTGGAAACTTCAAGACTGAGTAATAAATATGTTCTCATAATCGTTGATTACGCTACGCGGTACCCAGAAGCCTTCCCCATGTGAAACAACACAACCCAGCAAGTTTTAAAACGGCTGTTACCATTTTTTTCTAGGGTTGGTTGCCCCAAAGAAATTCAAACGGATCAGGGATCCAATTTAGAGTAAGCTTATGGCTGAAGTAAAGGAATTACTACACATTACCACCTTCACCTACACGGGCAAACTAATTAAAGCATGTAGACCACTGCTCTCAACCGAATGCTGCCTTATCCTAGCCAGAGCACTTATATTGTTCAAACTGGACTTCTGTAACAGTCTCTAGTTGGGTGCTAGCAAGTTTGTGACCAACAAACTACAAATATTGCAGAACTAGGCACTAAGAGCTGCCCAAAATCTACCAAGAAGAGAGCACATATCAGCAATAAGAAGATAACACAAATGACTCTCCGTAAAGGAAAAAATTGAGCTAAAAACCTTGTGCCTTACGTTCAAATCCCTGAACCACACAGCGCCACTCTACCTAGCAGAAAAATTCACCATCAGATCTACCACGCATGCCACCAGATCAGCTCACACGCCTTGTCTACTGGTCCCTAGATACAAACTAAAAAGATCATGAGGGAGCAGTTTCCCCGTCGTGGCGGTCCAACTGTGGAACATCCTCCCACCTGCTCTCAAGAGAACTCAGCTATTCTGCAACTTCCGGAGAGGTGTCATTTCATGGCTGATTAGCAAGAACTAACTGAGATAAGGAACTCTCACCCCCATTTCCTTACAAATGCATCTAATTTTCTACCACGTCATTTGCCTAATTTCAATTTATTACCATGTTCAACTGTATTACCTTATTCAACTGTATCCCTGCCATATGTACGTCCACCTATGTAACCGCAATATGCCTATTGCCTATGTCTGTAACCTTATTATTATGACCTAATTGCGTCCAGATACCTCAGGGTCAGGTGCGCTATAGAAATAAAATAAACAAACAAACAAACAAACACCCAAAGAACCTCAGTTTACCACCCCCAAATGGACAGATTGGTAGAGATTTAATAAGACCCTCAAAATGATTCTGAGTAAATTAGTAGATGAAGACGGGAAGGACTGGGATCATATGATCCTGTGGGCCCTATTTGCAGTGATAACGACCCCTCAGGCATCCACCGGTTTCTCCCCTTTTGAGTTACTCTACGGTAGAGAGCCAAGAGATGTCTTAGACATGCTCCCTAAGACCTGGAAAGAAAGAGAAGAGGCGCCAATTCCCCTCTCACAGACAGCTACTTGATTGCCAGAGCACATGAAACTCATCCGGAGTTTAGTCCACACCCACATGGAGAAAGCTCAAGCCCACACAAATTTACCTATGACAAGAAGGTACATTTAAGATCATTTTCAGTGGTACAGAAATTATTAGTCCTCTTACCTACCTCTGAAAATAAACTTGTTTCAAGGTGGAACGGGCCCTATGAGGTGGTAGAGCAAACAGGAACATGTACATATAAAATAGCTCAACCCGATAGAAGGCAAAAGACCCACCTCTACCACGTAAATCTCCTGAAAGAGTGGAAAGAAAATCCTTCCGCTACTACCGACTATATTGTGTTATTTGGTACCCAAGGAGACAGACAAGGGGGCGACTGAGAGTAAAGCGGCTAACCCTTACATATCTCATTGGACATGTCCCGCTAATCGGGTCAGGCAAAGTCAGGCACTTGACTTTAATCGCATACATCTGATACCCATTAGCTCTCACAGATAAAAGGCGGAACATAGAGACACACTCTGAGCAAGGTGGAACACAAGCAAGAGCAGGACTTCAGGGGCAAAGGCGAACGTACTGGAGCAGAGCGACGGACCGAGGGACGAGAGAAAAGGCTAGGAAATCCCTGCAGGAGGTCCTTTCCTCCAAAAGGCTGTGAAAGACACGTGGAGAAGGCCAAATCCCAGACAAGAAGACTCCATTGTGTTTCAAGGATGCTAGCGACCCTTCTGGGTGAATGGCAGAGTTGGGGAGGCGAGGCCGAGCCTGTGGTATTACCCTTGACTCATGAATTAACTGCAAAGACAAGAAAGAAAGGCATGCAGCCGGTGAGTTGGCAAGCGACATGAAAGACTGGTGTGTGTTAATAAAAATATTGAAGGTGCAACAGTATGTCGCTGATTGAAGGCTGCACGCAGGCGGATGAGACGCGAAGGAAGGCAGACCTGTGATGAACTTGGAATGACTGATAGCTGTGAAACCATCAATACTGAGTAGCAGAGTGGTCTGGTGAAAGGAAGTAGCCCATTCGAAAGTCTCAGTGAAAGGTGAAATGTTTTTGGTTATAAAGTGATAAAGTGAATGAACTAAAAAGAGCGAAAGTGATCAAAGTTAACCCCACCCCGTCTCTAGAAAAGGAGAGGCGTAATAGGTGAAAGTTGAACATTTGCGCTTATGACATCGAACTACCCCAGACCAAGAGACACTGGGGCAAATAACACAAGAGTGCGAGCTGAAAGTCGATGTGGTCCTGCAGAGGTCTATAGATAAAGCCACGCACATTCAAAAGTCTTCGACATCAAGAAAAGGTCTGAGCCCGACATAGGAGACCAGAAGTGTGATAAGTTAGGGGAAGGAAACCCCTAAGGGATGTGAATTAAGTTTGGGGAAGGGAACCCCTTAAGTGTTGTGTTTGAAAGGTCCGAGCCCGACTGAGGGAGACCTACATGAACCTTTTGCTTTGAAAGGTCCGAGCATGACTGAGGGAGACCTATGTCAACTTTTTGCTGTGAAAGGTCTGAACCTGACTGCGGGAGACTGGCTTGAACATTTTGTTGAACTGTGTGTTGAAAGCTGGAAAGAGAGACTTTAACATGGAAGGCCAGGCGAGCCTCGATCCACGTTTTGAACTGCCTTGTTTTGAGAATGTGAGACAGCCACACTTATTCTTTATATTCTAACACTGATTTTCCTTTGCATACATATTCCCCTTTACATCCTCTTTGCACAAGAGGTAGGGTAGGCATTAGGTTTTGCTAGTGTAGGCCATTTTTATTTGACGGACACAACTAGGACTGTTTTATTTATTATTTGATGGTCGAGACTACTCCCATCTTAGCTATAGGGCAAAGTAGGAGTTCTTCCAAACCCCGAAAATTGAATAAAGGTTTTACAAATTCTACCCTCTGTGTCACTGTCATACTTGTGATACCATTCCTCCCTTCTATATTGGAGTAACGTTCACCAGCACACAAAGGAGCAAAGGAGCGAGGAGGGGAGTCGGACTAAGACATCCCCCTTATCCATCGGGCGTCCATTGCTCTGCGTAGCACATCTTTGTGCCTTTTGAAGCATTATGGCCTAGTACTGGACCTAATATTGGACTGGTTTGTTACGCCAGAGGTGGTGTCAGAGAGGAAAGCTATGGTCTTTGTGGCTTGAATATTTTGTAACTCCTAGTAACTTTTAGCAATTCTTGAATGTATTAGGATTTTCAGCCGTCTTCAGCTGTAGCTGTTAGTCCCAAGTTTATGGGTCATAACATCTGGGCTTACATACCTTTGGCTTGATTTTATTGTTTTAATTGTGACTGAGTATATTATATTATATTGATAGTACTTTATTTTATTTGGTATATTTTTGCTTTTTCAGTATTTAATCAGTTATTAACTAAGATAATGTCGTTTATATTTGTTGGGGGTGGATGGAGAGCCTTTGTATCACTTCTGTCAGCATGTCAGAAAGGAAGGCTTTAAGTCCCGTACTTGCCGGTTCCGCCAGAAAGCATACCTCCAAGTTTGTGTAAAGGATAGATGAGGCCAATGCCATGATCAAAGAAATTGCCGGGTTCCAGTGTGAAATTGATTCGATAAGAAAGGCCCAGGAGGAGGTCAACGAATGCACTGTGAAGAGGGCTAAACGGGCCCTGCAAGGCCCGAGGATTGTCTCTAACTGCAGTACCGTGGGTGCGGAGGATATTGAATCAGTTGGCAAGGGTGGTAATGATGGGACAGAAAAATCGCAGAGGAAAGGGCAGGCTCTAAGGGCAAGCTCAGCCTAAAGGAGATACATTCACTAGCCAAGGAAAGTATGGCCTCCCAAAAGATTAGCATGGGCGCTTTTGTGAACGTGGGCAATGTAAGTGATTTCAATCAGGCACACACCCAAGTCTCGCCCAGCATGTAGTGCGCAAATAAAACCCTTATTTATTTGTATCTATAAGTTCAACATTCTGAATGATATATCAGTCATATCACACCCTTTTCAAAATACCCCCCAGGTTACACTGAACCAGCAATCAGGCTAGTTGTAAAGGTAAATATATATATTTTTTTTATTGTTTAATTAAGATGGATTTTTACAATACAATACTTTCTTAGCGATTGCTGACAGTGGATCAGTGCTTATCTGAGTGTTGCAGTTTCATTTGCAGGTTTTTGCGCGTGACTTGTTGCTTGTTCACCGGTATTACCGTTAAGGAGGTTTTGCTCAATGTGTTCTAACATTTTAGCCGTAGCAATTTGCCAAGTAATTTTATCGCCTCCAATGAGTCTGCACCACCATGTATTTTCTTCCTGCAGGATGTCAAAACCATCTATTTACCGCAAATAGTGCTGTCTTCTAGATGCAGTAGCAGGACATACCATGAGTAAATGTCTTATTGTCTCTTTTATGGGATGTATAGTGTTGTCATAGAAACTACAGCCATTTGTTTGGGCTTGTCCTCTGATGTGTAATATCTCATTTGTTTTTAATAGATTAAGTCGTGCTCGTAGGATTAAGTTTCGCGCCTGTTTGTTCGGAAATTCCTTTATAAAACTTTGCAACTCATTTCTTTTCCGCGTGTTGAGGGGCAAATGAGAGGTAAGCTGTAATTTAGCAGATGTGTCTATTGTCCTTGCCCAGTCTGCATCTTTGATTTTTCATAAAACTTTACATGGGTTACTGATAAGTTCTTCGTCTGATGCAATTTCATGTAGCACCGCAAGATTTTCTTCTTGCCATGCCATCAACATGTCACAACTTTTGGTGTCCATTTCGCGTTTTATCATATTGAAAATCTTGTTACTGCTGTCCATTCTGGTCTTTCTGAAAAGCATGATGGTATTGCAGGTTACTGTGCATTCTAATGACTGGAGACTTAGTTCCCGGCGAATAGCTGCCCCGGATGTGGAATTGGGTAGATTCCGTATTTTACGCCAGAACAAGGCTTCCAGTTTTGCCCATATTCGCTTAGGGATCGCGGGCATTGCTTCAGTCCCATATGTAACAGCCGGAACAACCTTCAATTTATAGAAGTTTAGTGTTGGCACAAGTGAGTATTTTCCGAATTTGCTATCGATGGCCTTTGCTTGTGCTGCTAGTTTGTTCATCTTCACGTACAGTTTGGATTGCATTGTGGCTTCTTGACATGAACTGTCCAGGAGTACTCCAAGATATTTGAACGTATTCACAATCTCAATTTTTGTTTGACCCAGCTGCCAGTTGAAGTTGCTAGATTTTTTATTATGATTTTGAAGAATCATGATTTTAGTTTTGCTTATATTGATTTCTAGATGGTTGACCATATCATAATGTTGTAACACGTTGAGTTTGCGTTGTAGCCCTATTTGCGTTCGATCGAATATAGTGAGATCATCAGCATACAGAAGGTGACCAATTTCTGTCGTCCCAAGTTTCGGCAGAAAAGCTCTTACTGTTTTCGCAATTTCTTGCATATCGCCGATATAGGTTAAAAAAAGAGCGGGAGTCAGCGGACAACCTTGTTTCACTCCACGTGTGCTGTTGATTTCGGCTGACAGTTCTCCTTCTCGACTGAGTCGCACTCTCATTGTGGTGTTACGGTGTAGAGCTTGTATCGGAGCCAAGATGTCATCGGGGCAGTTCCACTCCTTTAGCTTCTTCCATAAGAGTGGTCTCTCTACTCGGTCGAAAGCTTGAGTGAAGTCAATGAAGACCACAAATAAACTGCACCTATTTTGCAGGGATCTACTTTTTAATATGCTGCAAGCCAGGATGTTGCACGTGGTGCCTGCATTTTTTTTGAAGCCGGCTTGAAAGTCGTCATTACATTCTGCCGCGGCAGCCCATACTTGAAATCTCTTCATTAATAGTGAGGCGTAAACTTTGCCTATGATGTCTAATAGGGCTATGGGACGGAAGTTCATTGGATCCGTTAGATTGCCTTTTTTGTAAATCGGTATGATTATCGCTTTTGTCCATGACTTGGGTATTGATCTAGATTCGGTGCAGCTGCGAAAGATAGCACTCATGAGACTGGCCCATTCCGTTTGATATGTTTTCAATTCAGCGTTCGAGATACCGTCTGGGCCTGGAGCTCTTGAGTTTTTTAACTTCTTAATTACGTCCAGAATGTCCTCTTTACTTTCTAGGTTGACCCATTTTGCTGCTTCCAATTGGTGCTCACTACTGTTGTCCGTTGTTGCTGCTTTGAAGACTGTTTCAAAGTGCTTCTCCCACGTGTGTTGACTGATGTTATTCAAAATTTGGTTGTCTAACGTTTTTCCTGTGTCTCTTAGTAGGGTCCAAAAGTCTCTGCTATTATTCGTAATGAGTGCTTTTGAGATTTGTTCTGCTTCAGCCCGGTACAGTTTATGTCTATGTGCCCTCACCCATGCATATGTACCTTGTCTTAATGCCTTTGATGATTTTGGGCACTTCTACTGGCGTGTTCTTATGTGCACCTCGTAACGCTCTTCTGAATTCACGCCTTTTTTCAATTAACTCTTTATTATATACATGTTTTGTGTCCCATCTTGTTGCTTTCCCACTTCTTTTTGTACAACACTTGTGCGGGATCAGCAAGGGTTGGTAATCAACTGCATTCTCTGATTCTGAGTGTAAAGCTGCTTTATATTTTGTTGTCACTTTGATGATGTCCTTGGCGCTTATTTTAATTCGAAATCCTTGGGCATCATGCTCGACTTGGAGGCTTGTTTGAGTGTTAGTATTGTTTACTAAATGCCATGATGTTTCTAGCAGATTGTGATCACTTGCTGTTGTGCGGCGGACATTGAAGTCCTTCGTAATATGTAGCAACGGCTGTGAGACGAAGATGTAATCAATCGTAGACGCAGAGAGTGCACGCTCCCACGTTGGTAATCTATTTGCGTGTGGAAATGCATCGTCCAGATTATGCAGCCCACGTGAGCTGGTAAACTTGAGCCATTCTTTGCCTCGTTGTTCTATAGCATGAGGGGCTACAGTTGATCTTGTATTTTTTGTTGCTTTACAAATTGCGTTTAAATCTCTGCATACGAGAATTGTTGTCACTAGATTTTCAGACGTGGCTGTGTCAATTGCATCCTCGCACAGTGTAATGAATTTTTTTGCACTTATTGTTGCGGGATTCCAATAGGTGTTGACTAAAATGACTTTTGTGAACTCTGCTTTTTGCTTTCTTGCATCTTGCCAGGAGAGTATTACTGCCAGAATTGATTGATTTGCGGTTATTGTTTTTTCAATTGATACTCCACATCCATTTCGACACGCCGTCATCAGCCCTGAGGTTGGTCGCCCTTTACAGCCTCTGGCGGCTGGTGCTAGAATAATCTGATAGCCTTCCGTTGTTGGCGTTTTTTGCAGCCATGTCTCCTGGAGACATATGATATCAAATTCTCCAAGATTATTCCAAGAGCATAGCGTTACTTTTTTTGGTCACTCCTCAGTCTGGTCGCTTGTCGCTGTCTCCGATCGCAAGCATGGCTATTTCTTACGGTGCAGTGCAAGTGCTTTCGGGAGCCAAGCCCATAACCCTGTTTTGCTGCTTTCAGGAGCATTTTGGTTTTGTCCTGTCGGGCTTTTGTCTACTTTTTGTATAATTGTTCTTGTCGTTACGCTCTCGTTGTTGTATGTCCGTTGCTCTTTTGTCGTTTGCTTTTCCTCGCGTGTTTTGCCTTGGGATGAGCCATTTTTAATTGTCGGGCGCTCGATGTTGCGTGTTACATCCCACCTTTGTTCTTTTGCGTTCTTTTTGTGGACTTTCCTCTTTCAGTTGCTTGAAGTACGCCCTGTTATCTGGTTTTGCTTTTCTGTCTCTTGTTTGGATTTCCTGGTGTCTGGTGATTCCTTCCATGTTTTCTTGATGTTTTCGTGACATTGCTTCTTCTATGTGGTATCCATGTTTGTAGATGTCATCTTGATACTTTTGTATGATTTTGTAAACCGTGGTGGAATCAAGATGTAACAGTGCCACTGCCCTCTGTCGATTATGCCATGGTTCGACTATTTTTATGTCTTCCGATTGTAGCCCTTTCAAGCTGGAAATTTGGTGCAGTATTGCCAAGACAGTTCTCCTGTTTAGAATGAGGTCTTCTTTGTTGCTGTTCCTTTGTGTCATATTGAGTGTCCACCTAAAATCTTTCTTTTTATTTGGTTTACCAGACACGTCGCCCTCTGCTTTAACCCTTGTATGGCTCGTGTAGCGGGACAATCTTTGGTTGTTGCAATCTGTGCCATGGTGTTATTTTCGCTGGTGCTTGCCTCTCGAAGGTTTCCCCTTGCTGTTTTCTTTTTGTTCCGTGATGGGGTACTTGTGAGTTTTCTTGTTCTCCAGCATGGGGTCTGGCATGGATTCACATGCTCATGAATATTCCCCGTCGTCAGGCTGGGAATCCTCAGTAAAGAAAAAATCAGTATCAGTTTCGTTTCTGATCTGTCTTTCGTAGTAGCAACCAATCACTGATCTCTGCGTCATACTGACCACAGCCAATGTCTGCCCTCTACCTAAGCCCCGCCTCTGGCAGCCATCTTCAGATTTTTACCGCACGTTCAAGTGTTGGGATCCTCGTGCTATTGCTCTCGAGCGTTAGTGCTTTTATCACGTTTTTTTCTCAGAAAAATTTCTCTTTTTTCGGTCAAAAGAGCCTCAAGCTCCACCGTTTCTTCATCCGATTATCAGGGACCCGTGTCGGATTCGTCTACACCCCTCAAGGGTGAAGATTTCGTCGAGCCACGCTTTTGGAGGACTCCAGAAGTTTCTCAGGCCCATCTCGGACATGGCCCAGGAGAAGGGAAGCTCGACGCCCGGAAAGCTGTTCAGGGTCTGCCCTGGATGCCAGCTTCAGAATGTCTTTAAGGAGGACGAACACTCCCTTTGCCTTTACTGCCTACATGAGGACAAGACGCACGTGGAGAAGGACTGTGCGTTTTGCGGCAATATGTCGGAGTGGACCATGAAGGACCGCCATCAACGTCTCGCCAACTGGCTGGAAGGAAAGAGCCCGTCAGGCGAGAAGAAGAAGAAGAAATCCGAGCGGTCTTCTAAGACCTTTGAGGGCACCCCGGCGACAGGGGTCCAACAGAAGGCCAAGCACCGCGAGTCCGCTGGCACCGGGAGCGCCGAACGGTCAGGCTCTACGGGCGCCAGGCAGGGCGCATCCTCCCCGGCGCCATCAACCACGAGCCAACGCTCTGGCTCGGGTAAGAGGAAGGCCGAGCACCCGGCGAAGCTCCTGGAGAGACCCCGGTCGAGCTCGAAGGCCCCATTGGAGGGGAAGCAAGGCGGTGACCCTCCCCCCAAGGAGAAGGCGGTGAGCGCACCTAAGGTGGTGAAAGCCTTAATCCACCCGGCCAAGGCCTCTATCGAGAGAGTCGCGGCGGCCCTGGCTCAGCCTGTGGAGGCTACACCAGTGGTGGCGACCTCGGGGCCCAGAGTCTCCCTGCCACCGCGGAGGGAGTCCTCTTTCTTGCCCATCTACAGGACCCCTGTGAAACCTCCGACGGAGAAGAAAAAGGGGGGGGCAGGAGGTCGTCGTGGATTCGGCCTCAACCTCTGAGGAGGAGCTGATCGAAGTCTTAAGCCACAGCGTTGGCGTGGAAGAAGACCAGCCTGTCGGGAGTGACCCCGACGTAGGAGACGATGAGAACGTCGAGGGTGCCGACGGGGCTCCTGACCGCCCGTTGGACTCCCCTCAACCAGTGCCGCAAGACAACTCGGCGGCCATTTTGTCCTTATGCTTGGAGATAAGGACGAGACTGCCGTTACCACCAACGGAGGAACCGCTCCCGACGGGGGACCCGGAGCCAGGCCCTTCTGGGAGCCCTCCCCCTAAGAGAAGAAGGATTCATCCTCCACCTCCTTTTCAGCCATCGCGCCCTGTTCAGCCCTCCTCCCCGTCCACGACACGTGGGGATGATACGGGGACTGACACGGCCGCGACGGGTACAGACGACGAGGTTTACGACGAGGATCTCCCGTCGTCACCTCCCACCCGGGCTTCCCCGCCCGACGAGATTGGATCGTTTCACTCCATGATCGCCAGGGCATCCGAGCTTTTCCAGCTCTGCCCGGAAGAGAAGAAGAAGGAAGGTTTCCTTTATCAACGACGCGAGGCCAAGAGGAAGACGGTCCTAGCTGTACCTCTACTAGACGATATTTGGGTTGAGGGCCTCGCCCTCCTCAAGAACCCATCCACGACGCCGGCTAGAAGGGATCGGTACGAGAAGAAGTACCGGGTCCCGGACGCGGCCCCCTTGTGCCTTCGGGCACAGCCGACCCCGGACTCGGTCGTCTCCGCGGCGGCCTCTACGTCGACCGCCCCGCCGGACGGCGAGGGTAAGAAATTAGACACGATGGGACGCAGAGTCATCTCGTCGGCAGCAACGACGATTAAGGCGGCCAACGCCTTGGCTATCGTAGCCCGCTACGACAGGGAGTTGTGGTACAAACTGGCCCCCCTGATGGACTTCCTACCAGACGACAAGAGGGCGGAAGCCCTAGAGATCTTGCAGGAAGGAGAGGTGGCATCGGACCACGCCATTACGATTGCGACAGACATCGCTGACACTGGATTTCGCCAGTTGGGCAACGGCGTGTGCCTTAGGCGGCGTGGATGGCTCAAGGCTACTGACTTCCGTCAGGACGTGCAGACCAGAGTCTTGGACATGCCGTTCGACGGAAAAAACCTGTTTGGGAAAACAGTGGACGATTCCCTTCAAGCCATTAAGGCAGACACGCCGACGGCCCGGGCTCTTGGGGTTCTCCAGCAACGGCGGCCGCCCTTTCGGAGCGGCGGAGGCAAACAGGGTGCCTCCAAAGGTGCCAGCGGCGGATTTTCCACCTACCGTCAAGCGACCCGTTCGTCGTCACAGGAAGCCTACAGGGGACGAGGCAAGTCAGGCGGACCCCGCCATAGTCGCCAGGGAGGACAAGGCGGCAAAGCCTCGTCGAAGCAGGACTGAACCGGCCTTGGGTTCGGGCCCCCACCGAAGCACCCCAGTGGGAGGCCGGCTGGCAAGCTTCGTCAGCGTGTGGGAGTCCATCTCCACCGACCGTTGGGTGCTGGACGCCCTAGCTCAGGGTCACGCGCTCAAGTTTCTAAAGAGGTGCCCGCGCGTTCCCCCTGTGGCCAGGAAAGAACATCACGTCCCTCAACTTCTCTTGGAGGTAAAGGCGATGCTCAAGAAGGGCGTCATCGAGCTCGTCCCAAAGAGGCTTCGGGGCTCTGGAGTTTACTCAAGATACTTCCTCGTGAAGAAGAAGACGGGAGGATGGCGTCCCATCCTGGACCTACGACGACTGAACAAATTCATCAAGGCACAGAAGTTCCGGATGGTCACCCTCCAACACGTCCTGGGTCAACTGGAGGAGGGCGCTTTCCTGTCGTCGTTGGATTTGGAGGATGCCTACTTCCATATTCCCATCCTAAAGGGACACCGAAAGTTTCTCAGGTTCGTGGTCCAAGGGCGTCACTACCAGTTTAAAGCCCTTCCCTTCGGATTGAGGTCGGCACCCAGGGTGTTCACCAAGTGCCTCGCACCGGTGGCGGCGCAGCTGCGCCGAGAGGGGATCCACGTCTACCCCTACCTGGACGACTGGCTCATCCGAGCAAAGACGAAGGAGCTCGCCGTGGAGCACACAGCAAGGACCGTCCAACTACTCACGGACCTGGGATTCTCCATAAACTACGCCAAGTCCCACCTGGTGCCCGCGCAAGACGCACTGTTTCTGGGAGCGAAGCTCGACACAGTGTCGCTTCTGGCCTCTCCGTCGGAGGAAAGGATGAGGGCCATCTTGGGCAAGGTACAGCGGATGCTGGCTGCGGACGCGGCCAGGGTGAGGTCCATCAAGTCCCTCCTCGGAATGATGTCTTCTTGCATTTATCTCTTCCGCCTGTGCAGGCTCCGGATGCGCCCGTTGCAGGAGTTCCTGGACACGCGTTGGATCCAGACGACGGGCAGCTTCGAGGAGAGGATCACACTCGACGAGAGTTTCCGACGAGCGATCCGGTGGTGGGGCGCCCGCGCGCATCTGACGGCAGGCATGGACTTCCAGACCCCCGGCCACCAGGAGACAGTGACCACGGATGCCTCCCTGAAAGGGTGGGGAGCGCACACCGAAAATCTGCACGCGAGAGGCCTTTGGCTTCCGACGGAGAAGTCCCTCCATATCAACGTCCTGGAGCTCCGTGCACTGTTTTGGGCCCTCAGGTCTTTTCTTCCGTCCCTCAAGGGCAAGGTGGTGAGGATCTTCACCGACAACACCACCACCATGTTCTACATCAGGAAGCAGGGCGGTACCAGATCCCCAGCCCTGTCCAAGGAGGCGCAGGATCTGTGGCATTGGGCCGTCGCCCAAAGGATGTTTCTGGTGCCGTTTCATCTGGCAGGGATAAAAAACACCATCGCCGACTCGCTCAGCAGAGAGCTGCGCTTGTGCCACGAGTGGGAACTACGACAGGATCTAGTGGACCGCCTCTTCCGACGTTGGGGCACACCCCAGATCGATCTGTTCGCGACGGCGACGAACTCCAAGTGCCAGAGGTTCGCCAGCAGGTTTCCCCAGCCGAGGAGCATGGGCGATGCTTTCTCGTTCCCCTGAGAGGGCCTGTTTCTATACACGTTCCCTCCATTGCCATTGCTGATCCGGCTCATCAACCAGCTCAAGAGGTCACGGTGCAGGATGATCCTCGTCGCACCTGCGTGGCCGAGGCAGATATGGTTCCCGGACCTTCTGGACTTGTCAGCGTCCCTGTCAATCAAGCTGCCAGTGGATGCGGATCTTCTCTCCAGGGAAGGAGGCGCCATCCTCCATCACGACCCGAAGTCAATGAAGTTGCAGGCCTGGCTCCTGCAGCGTTAGAGTTTGGAGGATACGACATACCGGCCGACTGCAGAGAGGTTCTTGCAAAGGCCAGGGCGTCCTCAACTCTTAAATGCTATAGACACAAATGGAAGAGGTTCTCTGTCTGGTGCCACGCACAGAAGATTAACCCTCTATGGATTACGGCTCCCCAGGTACTGCCGTACCTTCCGACGCTGGCCAAGGCTGGACTGGCGCACGCGTCCATCAAGATTCATCTTGCTGCAATCTCCCGATACACCAGAACCACGGGGCGGACGTCTTTGTGGTCTCATCGTCTGGTGAAAGAATTTATGAAGGGACTGTTCAGATCGTTCCCGCCGGTGAAGGCTCCGGCCCCGGCGTGGGAGCTCAACGTGGTGCTGACCAAGCTCATGGGACCTCCGTTCGAGCCTCTACACTCGGCTCCGTTGAAGTTCTTGTCGTGGAAAACAGCGTTTCTTGTGCCCATCACCTCCGCACGAAGAGTGGGAGAGATCCAGGCCCTTTCCTGAAAGCCCCCGTACTTGACTTTTCCCCTCCTTCATGCCCAAGGTGCCGTCGGACTTCCACCTCAACGAACCCTTGGTGTTGCCTGTTTTCTTCCCTTCGCCTTCGTCGCCGGCCGAAAGGACTTTGCACTCGCTGGATGTGGCTAGAGCGCTGAAGTTTTACGTGGACCGCACAAAGTGTTTTCGGAAGACATCACAACTTTTTGTGAACTTTGGACCTGTCAATTAGGGGAAGGCTCTCTCAAAGGCCTTCGTTTCCAGATGGCTCCCCGGCTGTATCATGTACTGTCATCGTTTGGCAAACCGACCGCTGCCTGGCCGTCCTAGAGCCCATTCCACCAGAGCGATCGCAGCTACCACAGCGTTCCTATCTGGTGTGCCCTTGCTGGACATTTGCAAGGCTGCTACGTGAAGGTCGACGCACACCTTCACGAAATTCTACTGCATCGATCGGGATTCCAGGGAGGAGTCCAGGGTCGGTCAAGCAGTGCTGTGCAATCTGTTCGCCTAAGGTGAGCCGTGTGAGGAGGTAAGAATTGCTTAATGTTGACTTTGATGTAATGCTTAATGTTGAGCCTTTGCCACCTCCCGTGGTTGTACATGTGTGTACTGCTATGTATTCTTTATTCATGAGCATGTGAATCCATGCCAGACCCCATGCTGGAGAAGGAACAAGTTACTTACCTGTAACTGTTGTTCTCCAGCATGGGTCTGGCATGGATTCACATGCGAACCCTCCCGCCTACCCCTCTGCGGCTCTTCACTTGGTTATACTGCCACTTCATGTGCTACCAAATCTGAAGATGGCTGCCAGAGGCGGGGCTTAGGTAGAGGGCAGTCATTGGCTGTGGTCAGTATGACGCAGAGATCAGTGATTGGTTACTACCACGAAAGACAGATCAGAAACGAAACTGATACTGATTTTTTCTTTACCGAGGATTCTCAGCCTGACGACGGGGAATATTCATGAGCATGTGAATCCATGCCAGACCCATGCTGGAGAACAACAGTTACAGGTAAGTAACTTGTTCCTTCTCGTCGGTTGTCCCTCAATTTCGCTACTGTGCTTTCTCTTCTCCCTTGCGTCTGATTTCCGTGTTTGTTCGCTTCAACACGACTGCTTTTAGATTTATTCTGATCTTCCGGTTTTGTATTTGTGTTTCTTTGTGAGCTATGTTTTTGCTCATATTGCCTGTTCACCTCAGATGCTTGCCAACGATAGATCAAACGATTTCGTTTCTCCTCAAGAGTTTCAAAGTCGCGTCTTTGTGAGCTTTGTTGTTGTTTATTTTCACAATTGGGGATGGTTCAAGAACTGATCTGTTGCTCTACTCTGTCATTTGCTTAGATTGTTCTGGCGTCATTGCTAGATGTACATCATCATCTGGATACACACTCAGATTCATTAGGTTGTCTTCAGGATCTGCCGCTTCTGATTGGCTTACTGGTACGGGCTTTTCTTTGTTTGTTTTTTCTATTTTCTGATTTTCTTTGTCCAACACTGTATTGTGGGGAGTTCTCTGCCGTATGTTGTCTATTGGCGGTGAAGTGGCTCCTTTCAGTATGCTCATCCACGCCTCTGTTGCTGCAATGTGTTTATTGTTCCTGTTTTTTGATGAGTCTGAGTTGTTAGTTATTGTGGTTCTTGCGGTGCCGGTGTCGCCTTTGTCTTTAGGCTTCATTGGGTCAAAAATTCTGTAAGTTGATTCTGCGACTTCGTCGTCACACTTATTGTTTGGAGTTGTTTTGTTTAATACCAGGACTACCTTTGCAGCCTGTTTTGCTTCACCCGTAGTTGCCTTGTCGGTGGTACTATGTGTATCCATTGTGTCTCTTGTCACTGAGTCTGTACTTCGACACTTTTTGTCGACTTCTGTTCCACTGTTAAGTCGTTAATTGTTTTTGTCTGTGTTCCGACTTCATTGCTGTTATTTCTCTTTTCTTTCGCCTCAGACTGTACTGATCCATTACATGTAGTTGCGATTTTGGTCATCAAATTGTTGGCAAACTGGTCCATCGTTTCCTTATTGTTTTGATTGTTCTTGTTTGCTGTTATATAACCTTCTAAGTGCAGAACTTTTGTCAGAATCATGGCTAAAATGACTTGTTGGTCTTTCGCTGTGTCATTTATTGCCTCGTACAATTTGCAGAAGGGATTGAGAGCGATGGTTATGGCTGACACTATGCTTAGCAAGTCGGTTTTCTTCGACGCAAGATCCTGTGATGTGCTGGGTGTTTGCGAAGCCGTACTTCTACCATATGTATGTGGAAAATCACTGTGCCTCCTTCTAGGAGTGTGCGGAAGGCTGGCAGATTTCTGAGTTTTCGATGGCGATACATAATCCTCTGACAATATTCGATGTGACTTCTTTTTATGCTGCTTGCATTGTTCCTCCTGTTCTATCATGCCCTGCTGGTTACTTGGTGTTGCTGTATTTGCCAAGTTTGGGCTTGCTGATATTTCTATTTCCTCGGGACTTTCAGGTCCTGCTGTCTTGCTTCCTTCTGTCTTTGGGGACTGAGATGTTGGGTCCTGTTTTTGTAATGTGGGACTGGCAGGTGCTTCCCTTTGATATGGTAGTGGCTCATGTTGGGCCTCTGGTTCCTTTGTCTGTGCCTGTGTTTCACCACTTTGAACGTCCTTTGTCAGATTGTCATTTGTGTCTGCCCTGTTATCACTGGCGGCATTTACCCTGGGTGAGTTTGGCTCATTTGGCACTGGATCTGGCCATATCTCTATTGTGTGATCAAGTTTCCGTTGTTTTGCATGTGGCGTCCAGAGCAAGCCGAGGCAGTAAGACAACTCAAAAGAAGCCTTTCACAAGCGCCTTGCGTAGCTTACCCTGTCAAAAACAAGGCGTTCTTCTTGGAGACAGGGTTCTCAAATACATGCTTGACTGCAGTATTATACCAAAAGCATGACAAGGTCAATAAAGTCATCTCCTATGCGATTAAGACTTTATCCTCTGTGGAGGAAAAATTCAACGATTGTGAGAAAGCACTCTTGGCAATGATGTGGGCACTAAAGAATTACCGCCCGTTTATCCAGGGGGAACACATCATAGTAGAGACTCCACACCAGCCTCTGCAATATCTCCAAAGTGATAGAATCCGGGCCGGAAATGTGAGTAATTCCCGAATTACTTCCTGCATTCTGTTAATGCAAGGCTTTCCTGTGGAGGTCAGATATGGCCAAAACAAGAAGAGTGCCCTTGCGCAAGGTCTGACTGACTTGCATGATTGTGCCAGAGAAAACTGTCTAGAGGACGAAAGTCTTAAAATCAAGGACAACATGGAGGCATACCTTCATTCCCCACACAAAGTCTATGAAGAAGACAAGTGTGATGGAATGCCCACTGTCTATGTGGATGGGTGCTCCTACCATGTTGACAACAACGGGGAAAAGGAACTTGTGGCCGGCGTGGGGAATGCATGGGTGAATGATGCCCCAGAGCCCTCCACTGGGTAAAAAATCGGTCCCTGCAGTAGTCAAGTGGCAGAGCTGATGGCTGTGCATCAAGCCATCCTCAATGCTGTCCAACACCAACTCCACGAACTGGTCATAATCACTGATTCAGATTATGTACGGAACGGGTTCATGGGGCACCTGGTTAATTGGAAAACCAGAGGCATGCTATGTTCTAACAATAAACCACTAAAACATGGAAAATGTATACAAAATATTGATGATCTGGTCACCTCGAATGGGATGACCATCTACTGGAAAAAGATCAAGGGTCATTCTAAAGTAGAGGGACCAGACAAAATGGAAATGACCTAGCTGATCAGCTGGCCAAAACCAGAGCCATCCAAGGGGATCTACTGGAGATCGAGTCCCATTTGGGGGAAATCCAGGTCACTGCTATCACTAGGTCCCAGACAAATGCTCACAATTAACTGTCAACTGCCCACTGAAGTAAGGAGACCACAGATGCTGATTTGATTAATGCTTCAAAAAGGGGATCCAATAATTGGTAAGTTTTATCAGCACATTGAGGACCCTGAGAACTTTCCACTGACGGATAACGATTTCATTGGGAAAGAGGACCTCAGAGTGTTGATGAGATGTCCAAAAATGTTCCGAATACAAGACAGTTTGTAGTGAGGAGGTCCATATATGGACATGACCAGTGGGTGGTCCCCACCTCATTCCGAATCCTGATGCTAAGTCATGCCCATGATGCGGCCACAGCCGGTCATCGGGCTTTCATACGACATTACGAGAGGTTGCATAATGGCCACACATGGGGCAGGACCTCGACCAATACTTGAAGGGGTGTCTTGTGTGTGCACAATTTCAGCCAACATCACTCACACACCGTGCTCCCCTCCAAAAGAGGGGGATGACACTGCCTTGGTCAGATTTGCAGGTCGATTTTATCGGGCCCGTGATTCGCTCCTCTAGGGGAACAAGGACATGTTGACCGTAACATGATTGTTTACTAAATGGGTGGAATGTCTCCCGGCCCCAAATTGCAAGTGGAATGTCTCCCAGCCCCAAATTGCAAGGCAGAAACAGCAGCTGCCCTGATGATCAATCACATCTTCTCGCGTTTTGGACTACCCCAAAGGATTGAGTCAGACCGAGGTAGTCACTTCACTAGCGAAGTGATGACAAAGATGTGGGAGATATTTGGGGTAAAAAGGAAACTACACATTGCCTCCTCTAGTGGTGGAGTTGAGAGGTTCAATAAAACCATTGTGAGCATATTAAAAAAGTTTGTGGCAGATTTTGGCCCAAGTTGGGACATTCGATTACCCCTTGTCCTGATGGCCATCAGATCTACCACTTCTTCTGCAACAAACATGTCTCCATTTGAGCTGATGACTGAACGAAGGATGGTGCTACCCCAGCATCTGCTCTACAGAAACCAAGAGCAGACCTTGATCAATGCTTCCACAACTCGTGAATATGTTGATAATCTGAGAAAACACCTTCCACATGCTTTTGCCTATGCTCAGGGGAATCTAGAAAGATCTGCAGACAGTATCAATACCCACTATGACCTTAAACAACTAAAAAAGAATATCAAGTAGGAGACCCGGTCTACTTGTACAATTTCCAAAGAAACCAAGCCAAAGAGTGCAAATTCCTCCCAACTTGGTGGGGTCATTTTGAAATTGTGGACAGAATCTCACCAGTCGCTTACAGAATCCGCATCCCCAAGGGAAGTTTGACAGAAGGGGAAGACAAGTGGGTCCACATAAACCAGCTAAAGAGTTGCCTCCCCAGACATACTTTTCAGCAGATAGAAGGGCTTACCGGAAACCCAGAGGGGGAAAATACGGACAGCTAGAAAAATTATTAAATATTCATTGATTACACCTGTGAAAATGGGTAAATTACCACTGAAGATAGACGGGGAATATGGCCAATGGTTAAGGAAAGCAATTGTATTTCCCACTGCTGACATCCCCCGAAGATGTGTGGACACAGTAGTGGGAAAATGTCCATAACCATGCTATGTTCTCTTTTCTAGCATTTGAACTAAGTATCATTCCAAGAATCACCAAGGAGGACCACTCGGGGACCGGGAGGAAAAACCCAAGGAATCCGGAGTATCGTCCCCTTCGAACCCGAACCGGCGAGGAGAGCGTGTCGCCTCAATCACTGACGGGAGAAGCAACTGAATTTCTCCACATGGACAGAAAAGAACATCCCAATTGCCTGACTCCCTCTCGACTGGAAGTCAAAATGAAGTCGTGAGGGGGGATTTGTGGGATGTATTGACCCACTCTGCTATACTATGCACCATCACTCTGCTACCTATGGTGCAAGAAACAGCAAAAATCGCAGCAAACCTTTTGCGCATGCCCAAACCTCCAAAACCAAGTTTGTCAACACACAAAAAGATGGCTGCACAACCTGCCACCCATGGTGCATATGTGGTGGAAAAGAGCACACGCTGCAGAAAAAGGGCCAGTGGGCTCCATGACAAATAAAACATAGAGTGCCGAGGGAGCAGCAGCGCTTTGCAAGTGAAACTCCAGAATTTGCTTGTAAATGACATTTACTTTGCTGCTAAAACTCCAAAATGCCTGTACACAAAACACTTCCCAACACGCTAAAATTCATTTAACCTAAGGAAGCACTGTGAATGTACAAAGTCCTGAAAGGTTAAAAGCAGAGCATTTTTCTGCAAAACTGGATTGCCTGTGAATGACAGCTCCTCTCAAAAATCTGAGTGCAGCACACTGGGCTACCTGTGAATGACAGTTCCTGTCAAATGGGCTCTCCTGATGAAACGTTAAAGTTATTTAAAGTAAAAGTCAGCCGGATTAGCAAATATGAAAGGATTGTTGCTGAAAGGAACACAGATTTCAGTTGTTTTTGATCCCACAGGTTTAAATCTAAGAATAATTTATCTATGTCATTTGATGCAACAAGTTTGTTTTCTGCTGGATTTTAAGTCAAGAAACTAAGAATAAATTAGCCTGGCTGGGCTGCAAGAAGTGGAAAAACAGGTTTCCCCCAAGGGGAGGGCATTCCTATCAGCAGATACTCACTGACATATGATAATTGTGGGGTAGGACAGACCTTGGTCTGCATCCAGAGACTGAACAATGGCAGATTCTCCAGGCCAGGAAATGGATGTGTGAAGAGGTCGTAAACTTGGCTTGCAGAAGGTTCCCAAAGGTGGGGGCTACTACTTGAGCTCCAGAGAGGGACGAAAGGTGGACCATTTGCTGCTAAGAATATGTAGTGAACAATTTTTAGAGACTCATAACTTGTTATCAGAAATGGTGAAAAATATAAAAAGGGCAGATTTGTTAGTCTAATGTTTGGCACTACGTTTCAAATCCTAGTGGAACTATGTAACATATTCGGAACAGGAATGGCGATATATGTGGTTTTATGGGAACTGTATTTATGCTAGAATTGTTAAACTTTACACACACATCCCTATGGTAAACACACATATTTGTGGAAATTTGGAGAAGGTTTGGAAATTGTTTTCATGAGGAAATGGACAAAATGCTGCAAAAAGGCGAAACAAGATCTCACAGCTTCGGTATTTTGATGAACAAATATTCCATAAAATATGGAATCCTTGTATGTAATTTTCATAGAGGTTACAAATGTATAAATATGTATTCAGGACAAAATTCGATTTTGATACTAGTCGCTAGGGGAGGTTTCTAAGGATTGTAAAAACCAAACCATAAACTTGACATCACCTGTGCTTGAGCCAATCACTCAGATGCAAGGTGGAGATGAGGCTCTGATCCAATCCCAGTCCACAGTGTCGAGCTTAGTTAAGCCGGCCCATACACCCATTTTTGTGATGTCATTTGAAAGGATAAATAGAGACAGCTGACAACACATAGGGACTTACTCTTTTGATTCCAGCGAAGCACTCTGATCCAGCATTCAACATCCAGCATTCAACATCCTTCCAGATGCAGATGCCAAGGACCAAGCCAAGTGGTAGCTGAACCATTTTCAGCAAGGCCGCAATCCTCAAACTAATCCTTACAACCTATCTGGCTTGCAACCATAATACTTGCCTGATGAACACACCATCCTGCTGATTTCGAAATACCCAGAAACAAGAAGGGCAGATCCTGTGCATTTTCAGTGACCGGCCTAGCTGATGCAGTCCCGCGCCTTGTGTGCTGTCTTTCCTTGATAAACCCAATCCATTGACCAGAACCATGACTGTCCAAAACATCTTAAATCCCAGTGAATTATGAGTATTAACAGGACGCTAGAGAACTATTGTATACCTTGCTTATCTTGTTCCACTCTAATCTCTGAACTATCCCTACTTTCATAACCAGTAACCGTGTCAACATCTTTAGTGCTATCTTATTCTGTCTAGTTGCTAAAGCGCAATTTTCATAGTCATCTTTATTTGTGTAACTCTGATCCATAAATCGCACTTTGAGTATTTGGACTGGTGCCGCCAGGGAAGGTGATGGGGATCTGTTACTGAAGTCATGAATCAGTCTGAGCTTACTTCTTCCCGACTTGGTTGCCTAGCCTGAATGCTCTAGCCTTGAATGAAAGCATAAGCCATATTTTCTGATTCTAAAATGAAGTCCTTGTCCAAAGTCGTGTCTTTATTTTACGAAAAACACCTCTCACTAAAACCTCCATAACTCCCTCAGTTTTTGAGTTAGAAGCGAAATTTAAACTCCCACTTCGCATCGCCAAACCGTGTGATTGACCCGTTATATAAAAAATCGCATAAGTAAAAGTTTGCCGCGAATTGACATTTGGAAAAGTTTTACACGTGTGAATTAGATTTAAATTATTTCCCACTTGGCCTTTGTGATCCCAACTTTTTCCTTTTGATTAAATCATTGCTTGTGTTTGCTTGCATCTGTTCAAAGCGGCTCCCGTAGGAATTTATAATAATTTAAGCATTTTTGAACATATGTTGTGTTTTTGCTCAGCCAATTTCAAAGCCACCCTGCAAGTTGAAGAGTCAAATCCGTATTTCTCTTGTGTTTAAAGGGGGAAGGTGGGAGTGATATTTGGTTTGGTCTGTGTTATTCCTGAGTACCTGCTCTCTCCTCACATCTATTTAAATTGCCTATTGGTGGGTTGAGGGGTGTTGCAGGGGAACCTCTAACCATAGTGCTATCAGTTCCAAACCAACCCAAAAGTATTCTTTTCTTTGCTGCATTCTTTTTGTGTTCATTACTTGATTCCTAGTGCATTAAAGATATTATTAATTGTTCCTGTTTCCTCATTGTGATTATTGTTAACTATTAAAACTATATTGTGATTTTAAATTCTAAATAAATAAACAAATAATTACCTTTAGAACTAGCCTGATTCCTGGTTCAGTGTAACCTGGGGGGTATTTTAAGGAGGGTGTGATATGAGTGGTATATCGTTGAGAATATTGAACTTATAGATAAAAAGAAATAAGGGTTTCATTTGCGCACTACCTGCTGGGCGAGACTTGGGTGTGTGCCTGATTGAAATCACTTACAGCAAGATTCTTCCAAGTTACCAGGTACAAAATGCGCTCAAAGGGAAGGAAGGGCTGCACTATGAAGTTCCGGCTGAGATTGCAGTTGCTAATATTGGGGTGCATGTAGGGGTAGGTGTGAGTGTTGTTTGGGGAGGAAATTTAGAAGTTATCCCACACTATCCCATGGGATTCCCTGTTACCAATAAGTTTGAGATTTTAGCTCTCCTGAGCCCAGTGAACTGGAGGCTCTGTCCAGCCCTTTAAGATGAATAGCGATACCCTCGACAAAAATGGGGATGCAGATTTTATTCATACATCAATAATCAAGACGACACAAATAGTTTGGCAAAAGTTTGTCTGTTTTAATATCAACTATCTAAAACGGGGAGTAAAATGAACATCAGAAATCGCTTGATACTCTGACTCTAACTACTTCATAAAAAAGCTGGGTTCTTATACCCATAACTGGTCATCATCGACGTTTTGTCCTGCGTCATTACCAACGTCATCCTACGTGGCAAACTACAAAAACCTATCGGGAAGTGGGATTGGGTCTAAGTGAATAACTAAGCATAGGTTATATATCTGAATAGGGTAACAGAAAGAGGTAATTGGATAGTTAACATCAGGTGGGGCGACTTTTGTCCTGTGTACGTACGCAGCATGCAAATATGTCATCATATGCTGCACAACTGCTCTTGATAATGATCTGCCTTGTGGCCATGGCATAAACATTTTGACTGCGGTCCCCATAACCCACTCTGCACTGTATTGTTTAAGCTTAAGGGCATGTTTCGGTAGCTGTTTGCAGAGATGCACTAATGGAGCAACCTCTTCCATTTCTAACCTTCACTTTTCTCTTTGCTACCCCTCGCTTATGCCTTAGTTATAGTTTCTAATTTTATGTTTCAATCAAAATACACTTATGAATGAGCACCAATAGTCGCAAGCACTAATCCGTCACACCACCATTTTTTACGTTAATCTTGCTAAAAAACAACCATCAACGTTCAATTATAAAACAATACATTTTCGCGTCTCAACTTCACACTGCTCCTTTACATAACATTTTCTTCTTTCAACTCTGACGTCATCACACTCATTTCAATCACATGAAACAAACAGACAAACTTGACCGGCCACATGTACTGTTCCACAATCTTTTTCTTAAGACTCGTCTTACCCTCTAGATCTGCTCCGATTGGAACTTAAGCTAATTCCTTTAAGACTGTCTTTAACCAGTTCTCGTCTTCTATATGTCCCGCTAAGGGGCTCTGAATTAAAGCTTCTGCTAGCACTCTTTAAAGTCTAGGAACAGGGCATATCCTCAGAGTGTGGCCACACTCACGACTATTGTTCCTCATATATTGCTCGGCCACACTCAAGTTAATATCTTGTTTCCCATATACATATATATTACACTCTTACTCTTACGTTATATTTTATCCCGCCTCCCTCCGTTACTCTCCGCTGTTCACTATGCATGCATCCCTTTGCCACACTCTTTGATCTATTCACTCACTGTTCGCATGTTTTTCGTCTTCCGACCCTCGGGATCACTGCCTTCGGTACCGCATCTTTGAGCCGCTTTCCGATCCTCTTCGCGTACATGTGGTAGGGGGTTCTATCTGAAAATAGGGGTCCTGTCAAACCGTCCCTTGCAAGGAGTTACCTATTCTAGCCACTTCTACGGGGAGCTTCACGTCCTGTCAGCCGAATGGCAAAGGTTGTGGGATATTGCAGAGACTCTAAAGTTACTTATGTGGACGGCCGATGGTTTATCTTATCTAACCATTTTATCTCTGCTACCAAGTGAACTGGAGGCTCCGTCCAGCCCTTTAAAATGAGTAGCGGTACCCTGGAGATAGATGGGGATGCAGATTTTATTCATACATCAATAATGAAGACGACACAAATAGTTTGGCAAAAGTTTGTCTGTTTTAATATCAAGAATCTAAAACAGTGAGTACAACGAACATCAGCAATCGCTCGATACTCTGACTGTAACTACTTCATAAAAAGGCTGGGTTCCTATAACTGGTCATCATCGACTTTTTGACCTGCATCATTACCAACGTCATCCTACGTGGCAAACTACAAAAACCTATCGGGAAGTGGGATTGGTTCTAAGTGAATAACTAAGCATAGGGTCTATATCTGTATAGAGTAATTGAAAGAGGTAGCTGGATAGTTAACATCAGGTGGGGCGACTAAGCCCTCCCTTCAAAATGGCCACTATGAATGTCACTAAATGTACGCGTCCCTGTTAGGGAGAATTCTCACCCAAGTGCTAAATTCCCTCTACCTTAGAGCTCTCCAGCTCTTTTGCTATATTTTGGGACTTTGAACTTTCCATTTTCAGTGTGTTTTACTTTTGTGTTCTTTGGATATGGAATTTTAGAACAACTCCATAGGCATAATCTTTTTCTGTGTGTCACATAGCACGCTCAGTGCAATGACACGGGGTGTCTTTCAGACTCCCCAATGTTTAAATACCTTCTCTGGGACTGACTACTGTCTCCCAGAGCATGTAAAGTTAAATTGACTTTACTAGTCTTTTTAAATTTACAGACCCAGCACACCCTATCTTCCTATAGATTGCTGGAGGGGTTGCCTAGCTTCCCCAGCTTCCCCTGAGTCTAAACACTCATGTAATAGTCAAATGTTGCCCTTTCCCACTTGAAATGGCTGGTGGCAGTGGTTTTAAACAAACTACCATGATTTTTCCTGACCGCGAACACCCGTAGCTAAAAATCGGGTCAGCCATGTTTTCCAATATGGCCCCAAGACCTATCTGTAAAAACAGACTTCGGTCAACATTTTACGCCATTTCTTTTTGGAAAGGTCCTTCTTGTGTTTGTCTCTGCGTGCCAAACCAGGTTTGGTCCCTTTGTTCGTTGGCCTTTGGCGGGCTTCAGTGCTGAAGCCCTCCTCTGGCGCCTGAGTGTCTGGGGTGGACAGGATGTGAGGGAGGTACCAGAAACTCCCTGTGCTTAGTCTCCTAGGAGACCTGAATGCACTCTAGCATGATTGGCCGCTGGCTGTCCGACAAGGACAGCCACCCTGCTGTGTGAGTGACAGCTAGGCTGGAATGAATGGGGGAAAACTGTTTAAAAGCAGGTCTCTGGGACTTGGAAAGCAGAGTCGACCACTGGAACGAAAGAACCGAAGACGAGCTGAAGGAAGACGACTGCTGCAACTCCTGGTCCACCAGTGAAGCCCTGCTGCAGGTCCGAATTGCCTGAAACTCCATCGACAGATAAGCCCTTCAAGGTTAACTTCTTCCCTTGAGTTTGGTGGGAACAACCAACTCGTGAGCCACCTGGACACCGTCCCCAACCTGGTCGAATTTTCTGTATTGTGCTGTTGAAAACCGGATAGCCAGGGGGAAGGAAACCAGCTTGTGGACTTCAAGGGTTTTGCCAAGCTTGTAGCCTCTTCCCTGGGCAGTGCAGGAACCTCCAGACGTCCTACTTCTTGTCCCCACGACTGAAGTTCAGGAACAGTGAGATCTGCAGGAACTGCCTGGAACAACTGCCTCAGCTACAGCTTTTCTTCTCTTACAAAGTACTGTGCAAGTGCGGTGCAGAACTCTGTTCGGCCGCGGTGAAAGTTTATGAAACTTTCCCGACTTTGAAGGCTTGTCCTTCCCTAAACCAACATCTAACTTTTCGTCTGACCAAATTCTTCTAAGATCCATGGCAAAGACGTAACCGTTTACTACCAGAACTGTGCTCTCCTATACAAGACTCTGAACCATTGACTTTGGCCCAGGCCTATTGAATTGAATTGCTGGTTGTAGTGAACTGAAACCCTTTGCCCTGCCTATGCAAGTATTTGTGCTGTTGATTCTTATAACCTTGTCTTTTTACCCCCTTTTAAAGTAACTGACGTGCCATTTTGCTCTCACTTCAGGGGAGCTGAACATGTTCAGAAACTGATTGGTTGTGTATTTTAGTATATTAGATTGTAATATTGAGCTGCTCTTACTAGTGAATGTTTTCAAAATGTCTGTGTAAATAAATGTATATTCTTTTACCAAGAAACCTTGAGTAAGTGTTAGTTTGAATCACTGTATTTGTTGGTCCTTTGTGTAACCTGTTGTACTGCTCCCTTTACTCTTGAGATAAGTCTGGCTGCTCAGCCACTGCAACCAAATTGCTGTGTAGTATGGGCTTGTACCAAAGGTGAAATTGTACTTACACTTGTAGTCTTAATTGTGTGTAGTGTTCCCAAAGGGTACTGCATATGATTCTGCATAACAGTCCCATTGGCTACTCACACTATAGGACCCCCAACTACGTGGTCCCCTATAATTGGTTGGCTTCTAACCCCTGTCAGCACTTTTCCTACCTACATTAGCAGCACGCAGACTGAACAACTAGGTGCGGGTGAGCTCTTGTTAGAACCAGCTTCCCTCCAATTTAAATATCATCCATCATCACCTCAATGGTCCATGACAATAAGTGCTTTGAAGTTGGCCTTGAGTTTGTACTGTTTTCTGAGAATTTTTAAGAGTATGGGCACTAGCCGGCTTCCGTGCGTAGGTGTGATCTTCTCATTCGTCCATCTTCCTTCTATCACATGACTGGACACCATGTAATTGAGTCTTTTCGTGTATTTGATTTTATTTTCAATAGTCTTCTGACATCTTTGTTTTTGCTTGACCTCTCTGAACAGGAGCTTCTGTTCTTTCACTTTAATTGTATCTAATGTCAGCCAATTCCAGTTTGATAAAACCTTGGCTTTCTTCGCTCAGTGAACTCCTTAGCTGAACTTTTATTCTGTTTAATTCAATTGCTTTTCTCAACTGTGACACTAAAATTAGGCCTTCTTGCTTCTTTCAGTACTGCGTATGTACGTAGTGGAAACCTTCATCCTTTATTTGTCCATATGTATCTATAGAGGTATATATGTATATGTTGGCGCTTGCCATGGTCTAATCTATTTAAAAGCATGTGGCTAGCTTCATGATTGCTTTGCTACTTGCGTTTCATTGCATCGGTACACGTTTAAACTAACTAAGTATCTTCATCAGGTCTGTGGCATAAGTCTCTTCATCTTGATCCCACGATGTCACTTATCCTTGGCACCATCTTGTACTTTATAAATCGTCTGCCTCTCTGGCCCGGTTATCTTTCTATATGGGTGTCGATTCAACTTTATATGACGTCACTATTCATCTTTGTCATTTAGTTTATTTGTTTCTTCAGGAATCTCGTTCAAATGGCCATCATATTGTCTTGGATGCAAATATGGTTTCCTCAATGGGTACTTTACCTCCATATTCTCTTAGGTATAGGTATTCTTATGAGTACTGCACAGAGTCCACGCTCGTCTCTTTGCTTGTTTATCTGTTCAGTATACGTCACATACTTTGGTTTATACGTTTCAGGTAATGTAGGCGGGGCAGTTGGAGTGGGGGTACTTGGCTCCTCCTCTACACTCCCCCCTCTGGGCGATTTATTGACCACTCTCACAACATCTTCCACATCCAGACATCCGTTCTGAAGGAATGCTTCTTAGGGATCCATATTTTTATGACTCCCTTCAAGCATCCAGCTGTTTTCACATGCTCATCCTTGTTCCATGTCATGAGCATGCACTGTCCACTTGAACTGCAATAGATCGATCTTCCCACATATTTCTTATGGTCCTTTGGATACAGGAACTTTTTTCCCTCAGGTGCATGGATACTGGCCTTCACAAAGTCTCTGAATGCTTCCTCAGTCAGATCTTAAGCTTCCATCCTGGTTCAACATCAATCATGATCTTCATCCCTATGGCTTTCTTTGCTGTCTTCTTGCATTGTGAGATAAGTATCTTGATCACACAGAATCCAAGCACCACTAATGTAAAACAAAGCTCCAAGAAAATGGAACATATCTTCTGTCCATTTTGGAACCCACGAGAAGAGTGATCCAAACCAGTTGTCATCAGCAATGTCTTCAACCTCTTCTATCATCCGGCCATGGAGCTTCGTCAGCATGTCTATCACCTCTGTCAATGTTCCGTTCTCGTCATCATGAGAAGGTGTAAATGTGCAACATGATTCTCCGATTTTGGCACAAACACCTCCATCCATAGCTGTGATCATGTCCAGGACATATCTGTTCTGGAGGGTCATCAATCTTACAGCTCTGTTCTTCTCTGATTGCATTGAATCCCTTTATGATAATATTAATCGTCTGCAGCAATTCCCATCTGGTGATCAGAAGCCACTTGGTATTTGCTCCAACCTGGATCCTTGGCATGAAGATCAGCGTGAACAATGAAGAAGTCTTGCTGAACAGTCTATGTTCATACGGAATATCATCAAAGGCTTCTATTTATTTGGCTGAAAAGTAGTTCTCGCTCTTGATTTGATTTATCAGCTCCACAGATCTCTTCTTCCTTAGATGAGCATCTGCTTTTGGGAAACTATCAATGTTCAGGTCACTTTTAGGAATCACCAACGCAGGAACATGGACATTTACCAATGTGCAGATTCCTCTACAATCTTTAGGCAGTCTGATGTAGGCCTTGGATCCACAAGCCCAACAATGATCCATGATTACTGCTGTTCCGATATTCATTCCTGGTGCATCGAAGATTCGTTCACAGTTCTGATTCCCCCCCATTTTTCTTGTATCATTGTTCCTGAAGCATAATTTAGAACTTTCCATTGGTACTATCTGCAAGGGTCCTCCTCTGTCTTTGACCCATGTCAGTAGTTTAGCAAGTTTTGGCCATAATGGTTTACACAACATTTGTGCATTCTCGATTGTTGGTTGGTAGTGACCTATTATTACCCAGTCTCTGCAGATTACTACTCCTTCTTCCCAGCCATCTGGTGATAACACAGTTCCCCAAATCTGCGTCTGGCCTCTGTTTTTCCATCTATGGATTTCTTCTGTAGTGTCCTAGAATATTCCGCTTTTTATTTAATTCTCTTCTTATTGCAGTTCCTTTTACTCCAGGCTTCTTATATCTGATCACAATATTCTTTGTCTTGGCATTGTTTCTGGTCTTTATGTCTTGAACATAGTCATCTTCATCTGGATCTGTTCCTTCAGTTGCCCATTTGAGAGAGGTTGTTCGACCCATGAACTGGCCTATTGTACTACAGAAAGCTAGGTGCGCTATGCAGTGTGCAGTTAGGACATCTATTTCAATAGCTATGAAGAGCTTTGACTTCCCCATGCTACATGGTAGGAGTGCACATACAAAGCATTCTTCATCTGACGTTCTTCTTCCAACTTCTTTCATGTGTTGGTACCATATTTTGTTTCCCAAGTGTGCTGTCCAGATAATCATTCAGTTCATAATTATCTTCTTGGGTGCTTCTTTTGGTTCTCAAACTCTTCATATAGTTTTCTATGACTACGTCTCTAAATGAATCAACATAGCTTCTTCTGGCTGGTTTATTTGCAGGAACATCCATCCGGGATCCCTGCGTAGAAGAAAGTTCAGCAAGTCTTTCTTTATCTACCTGTATTTTTCTAGCAACAGCTAAAGACAGCCATAAAGATTCTGCTATAATCTCTGCGCGTAACCTTTCCTTGGGACTTGTGCTTGGGCCTCTTGCCACTGGATCAGGTGTATCTGCATGCATCATCTGTGTAGGCCTAACCTTTATCAACCCCTTATTTTGTCTGATCCGCCGAACCTGTCTATGGCGTTTAAAAACAATTTCTGAGCCAAGTGCTGTGTGTGATTGATTACTAACAACATCCATTTCAAGCTCAGGCATATTCCCATTTCTTGGGACAGGAATTACTATGTAGGTCTAGGCTGCCTTATAGCTGCCACACTTACTTTTTCCTTCAGTTCGGAAACATATACAGGAGTCTTTGCACCATTTGCTCACTGTCAGTGAAAGCAATACAAGTATGAATATAATGCATGTGTAGATGATGCAGTGGTACGTGAGCTTGCAGCACCTACTTCTTGGACAATGTGCGTGTCTGTTCTCATGGGGCAACACAAGGTTGCTATTAAAGTTCCCCATCTTGATCATTTGATGCTAAGGAAGGAAAAACAAACTTTAATGGCTCTGCATTGTTAGATTTCTTTCTGGAAGCTGTTGTCTTCAGTCAGCATTTGTCCTCGACCAACTATCTGCTTTCTGGATGCCAGAAATGACTCATTACACGGATGGCGGTAAGGATTTACCGGTACCGGTAAAATACTGGTACAGGTAAAACCTTACCGCCTTACTACGAGGTCCCTTTGCGGGTTGGGGGATTTAACGCCTGCTTTTTGCAGGCGTTAAAAACCAACCCGCAAAGGGACCCAGGTAGCTAATTACGGTACCGCAATTTGCGGTACCTTAATTAGCGCCTTCCCCATTCCCATTATGCCCTATGGGGCAAAAATGGGAATGGGGAAGGGCAATGGTGGAAGGGGGAATTACCGCCCCGCCAACCTTGGAATGGGGCGGTAATTCCCCTTTCCGCCAAGGCGGTGCTGGTATTTTACCGGCATGAACCATGGCGCTAATAGCGCCATGGTTCTCCGCCATCCGTGTAAAGAGGCCCTTTGTCTTTCTGTCTGGAACCAGTTTTTTTCACCAGTCGGGATGCAAATGTTCCTTTATCGTGAAGAAAAATGACCTCTGAGTTCTGCTTCATATATTAGCTTTCATACGTTACCTCAAATCTGCTTCAGTCCAGATGACATGTTGCTTTCCTGTCAGCATGAACAAAACTTTTGTCTTTAATTCACTTCTTCGATCTGTCCCTCGGAGGAAGGTTTCTACACCGCTCTGTGATTTATTTCAGAATAGATGCTCACCTGGATTATTATTCCTTCCAGGATTACATTCAAGTTTGCAGTGTTTCTTGGGTCTCTCAGAAAAGTTACTGCGTCCTTTTGTCTTCCAACAAGGTGCGGGTATTCTTCAATTAGACGAAAGAACACCACACTGACCAGTCTCTGTGCTGCGTCGTTTCATAAGGGCATTTGTGTTTTCTTCACTGTAATCAGGCAACTTCAAAAATTCTTCAGTGATGATTATGAGCAATCTTCTTATGAGCTTTTCATTGTCAGGATTTAATAATAGAAGCTGGAATGTGGCAAGTTCTCCCACCAACGTAGGATAAGAGCGTAATACCAACTCGAAATAAGTAAGCACGTGCTTAGAAAGGTCATCCCTAGGTAACACCATGAGTAGAACAAAACAAGAACTATGTGTAGAAGGAATCGGGGTATTGTACCCTTTTCCAATTGCTGTGTCCACAACCAGAATCTGGCATACCTGGCATGGTCATCGGCGCAAGGGCGATACAAGGTCACACACACAGGGGGCCTAGGTGGACACACAGGCTCATAAAAAACAATAAATAAGACAATTCATTTAGGTCAAAAACATCTTTATTATGGACATGCATCTCATTTCTGGTGCATTGTGTGTTTAACAAGTGGAACTTTCATCTTCACAGCAGCCCCACGTGCACTCTTGGGTGGAGCTGCTGCTATTTGGGTTGCCTGGCACGTGCTGACTCACTAGGAGTGGCAGGCATGCCAAGCCTAGTGGGCGTGCCCACGATCACAGCTATATAAACTGCTCCAATCCCTGAGGCAGACGCTTCACGTTATTCTGCACTTCCATGCAGCGTAACGCTCACCGTCGCCTCGGATTCAACTTACCTGGGGTAATCCTGTCATCTACATCCATTCCCACTTATCATCTGGGGGATCCTGCTCTCACCTGCTTGCTTCTTCCTGGCACTGCGGTTCACCTGCAAACATATCGGAGCGCAGACATCTTCTTCCTGGCAACGCGGTTCACTTGCAAAACATCTCGGAGCACAGACAGCATCATCTGGGCACCGCAGCACGACACGCTCCATCCGCACTCGGAGCACCTGCAAATAAAAGCAAAAGACAAGGTTAGACACTTAACAGACATTAAGTTTAAGGTTGCGCTACCATTAAACCTCGCGCCCTCCCTTAAACCATCACTCACCTGTTGTCGGACATTGCGGTCGCATCCATCTTCCTCTTAGCCGCGTTCTGCACCTCCACAACCGCTGTTGGGCCGCATTTCCATCCATTTGGGAGAAAACAGAGAGGAATGTTATTCAGGGAAAAACAATAACATTGAGAGCATTAACATCGAACCAGAAACTAGAGAGGGGAAAAGACAAGAGACATTGAGAGAAAGCAGAAAGAGGGGAAAAGCAAGAGACATTGAAAGCCACGTACCAAACCGGAGGAGCATAGTCGCAGCTGGACTGGACTACTACTCATCAGGAATCAGTGAAGGAACTCGATTCCATCAAAAAGCGCCCTGCCAGAAGTAGCAGGACAGAGAGCTCATCATTCATACTTACCAGGTGAGCCTTATGGGCCGGAACTTGCCCACAGAAATCGCACCTTGGGTTGAAGGATTTGGGAGGTGCCACAGTCACCTATCAGCGCATTCATGTTTTTCCATATCCACGCAGGAGCAGTGCCACCAATTGTCGCCGCCCACAGCTTATTCACAGGGGACGAAACCAGAAGAGGGAGATCTAACTCCATAGAGGGCTGCAACCGTGCCCCAACGCCTACGCAGAGACCAGGTGAGCGTAACAATATCCTTATTCTTATCAAGGCTTAAGTATGCTTCAGTCCAACGTCAATAGCTACTGTGGCTTTAAGAATGCAGATCTTCCCTTAACCCTGCAACTAAGATGCACAGAGTGTTCGATTGTGTCCTTTTACCCTTTTATTTATAGCTCAAATGGGAGCATCCAAAATCAAGCCACAGTCCACTAGAGGGTTCTTCACGCTTTCCACTTTGTCAGGTTATGCGTCCTTCTTCCTCGTCATAGGTCTCGTCTGCACGTGCTGTGGTTCTTCCCCGATGACTGTAGCTTCTTCGCTGTGTGTGTAGGCACAGGAGTTTCTCCAGAGTAGATCTTGATGGTCCTCAGGAAGATTCAAGCGTGCCTACCCTGCAATTTGACAGCAAATGGCATTACGTCCTGAACGATAAAAGGACTGTTGATCCTGGGCTCGTCCCACTTTTTTCTTGTGTGGTTACGAACTAAGACCGCATCTCCGGGGTATAATTTGGGAAGTTGAAATTCAGCAGGTTGGGTTGTTGAAACTTCTCCTTCTGTGTTCTATACTGCCTTACACCCTTGTATCTGCAACTGTCCTGAAATTACAGAAAAACTGGAAGTCATACAGTTCAAATAGTTTTGCAATTCGAGTCCTAAAACTTCTGACGTTGGCTGAGCATCACTTCTAACTCGGGATGGAGGCATTAAGGGTGTTCTCATTCGCCTTCCTGTCACGATTTCTTGCGGCGTAAAATGGTGGTCAGAACCTGGTTGGTTGCTTAGTGCATATAATGCCAGTGGTAGGCAATGCAACCACCCTTTTTTCAGAGTAAGCTTCAACCTGGCTATTCTTTGTTTTAACAGGCCGTTGAGCTTTTCACATATCCCATTTCGTTGCGGATGATAAGCCGAAGAAACCTTGTGCTTTATACCAAGCAACACGGTGATCTGCTCGAAAACTGTATTAACAAAATGTGGTCCATTATCCAATCTCATTACCTCGCACACTCCCCATCTAGGAAACACTTCTCGCACTGAAAATGTTGCTGCGCAGGTAGAGTCTGGGTGTGTACATGGACCTGCTTCTATCCATCTAGAAAAAGGACACACTACAACCAGCAAATATCGGTATCCATTGCAAATTTGTATCATGTCGACATAGTTGATATGCAAGTGCTGAAAAGGGCCATTGAGTCTTGGGATGACTCCCCTTACTATGCACAGTGTATGCCCAGCCATGAATTGTTGGCAAACAATACAATTTACCATAAGAAATGCAACATGTTCCATTAGGTTCGGCACAAACCAATCCTCAGTAATAGTTACAGCAAGATTCTCCCTAGTTTTATGCGCTGGGTAGTGTAACTGTGCTAGCGCTGCCCTTAATAAGGCTATAGGCATCACTGGTTTACCAGTGCTGTCTTGTTGCCACAATACTTCAGAGGGGTTTAAAGAACACCCTCTTTGCTTCCACAAATTATTTTCTTGTTGCGGTGCCTCCCCTTGGAGCTCCACTATCTGTGTTTTTGGCATATGATTATATCCCTTGCCACAATCATCATCACGTTCATACTTTCATTCACATCAACGGTTTCAAGATTCATCAACCCTGTATCTGTATTTGCTATGCGCCTAGCTTCAGCGTCTGCTGCTTGATTAAAGGTGAGATAAAATCTGTCCCTTTCGTGTGAGCTGCGCATTTAATGACTGCTATGCCCACTGGGAGTTGTAGTGCCTTAATAAGCCTGTCCAATAAGGCTGCGTGATGCACTGGCATGCCGTCCGCTCAGAGGTAGCTCCTCCTTTTCCAACGTGCTAACTCTGCGTGCACCGTTGATGTTTTTATTTTTATTTGTATCTGGTTTAAACACAGTTAAACCTTTACAAAATTTTAGAATAAAAATGTTCACAGTGTTACAACGGAAGAAGAAAATACATTTGCAACATTATTCCAAATATACAACTCATTAATCATATTATACAGTTCATATTATAGACCATAAAAACAAAGACATAAAAAATAAAAAAGATCACACGGCATTTCTATCTTTCAGACTTTGTAAAAACAGTCGAAGATCAAAGAAGAAGAAAAGAAAGGCCTTGTTTGTGCTTTAGTGAGTAATTAAATTTCCAGCGTAAATTTTAGAATTGTTAATTTGTTCTTTCTATTGTAGCCACACCACACACTTCTACTGGGAAGGTGACCACTGCTAGCTTTAGTGTGTTTGACTTTCCGTGTAGCATGTACCACCATATTAATTCAGTGTGGACCGTAGAGGGATCATGGACAAATTTTCCAAACACGTGTAACCTCTGTTGCACTATCATTGAGCAGTTTAGGAGAAGATGTTCAAGTGATTCTGTCGTGTTAGGACAACAACAAAAGCGACAGGGAATTTTTAGACTCATGGCAGATCTGATCTCGAGAATTTCCCCAGTAGGGAGCACATTGAAACGGAAGCGTAAGTAGATTGCTCTCCTTACCGGGTCAGGGAATTTGGTTAAATAGGATTCCAGAGTGCCTAGCTTTTTCCCCTCAGTGACTAGTTGTTTATAGATCTTTGAGGAGGCCACTTTTTCCGTAGTAGTGGCCCAATCTGACCACTGTAGCCGTTTTTTCACTTCCATTGGATTAGTGAATAGCATTTCATGAGAGACATCTATGGTATTGAGAAGGTTTACGCAGTCTTTTTGTAAATTTAGCATCCATACTGAATCACTGGATCCCCCTCTTAGTCTACCGCCCAATAATGTATAAAGGGAATTATTTTTAGATATCATTAGGTTCCGATATAAAGCCATTTTTTTCCATTTTACTCTCATGGTTAATGAAATAGGGCCTAATTCGTAGCGAATTGCAGATATCGGAACACAATGGGGCAGATAAAAGATAATTTTTTGCCAGATCTTTGATTCCATTTTCTGGACCAAACAATATATTTCAAACGGTAAGCTACGGAACGTATATCAGTTTCGGAACAATTTTCAAGTTGTAAAACCTAATCAGAGGAGTGATAGAGAATTTACAAAATTTACCTGAGATCTTTCTCATTTGGAGGATGACCTTATCTGTTTTCTCCAGGTAGAAAGTCCAATAAGAGTATATCGAAATGCTTCCAAATATAGGGAACCCCAGAAAACAGAGTGAACTTACTTTTGCTAGCAGACATGTATTTATTCGCCATTTAAATTTTATAGGTCTCTTCCTGGAGGTAAAGGATATGATGACAGACTTCTTTTCATTTATCACAAGTTCATTTTCTTGTGCATATACAGAAAGGGCCCTAAGTTTTCGCTGTAAACCCACTGGGGTGCCATCGACCAAAAGCAGGTCATCCGCATAGGCATTCCAACATATTTTAATGCCCTCAATTTGCGGAGAGACCAGGGAAAAACTTGTGAGAGCGAGATCAGCATCAGTGGTGTAAAGATTGAAAAGAGTGGGGGCAAATAGACACCCTTGTCTGAGGCCATTCTTAGTGTGAATTATTTGGGAAAGATCACCCGACAATTTAATCTTACTTGGATTGCCAAGTCTTCATGGAGATTAATAAGAATTGTCAGCAGATGTGACGGCAATTCCATTTGGGATAATTTAGTCCACAGTCTCACCCTGTCCATGTTGTCAAATGCGAGCGACAGGTCTACTGAAGCCAGGTATATAGGTGTTGCCATTTTTTTACAAGCCTTTTCTAAAAGTAAACAAATAATCAGCCCGCCTATTTCAGTTCCCATCCCTTTACGGAAACTGAACTGCTGGGGGGGTAAGATATTGTTTTGGTTTGCCCATTGCTCAATTCTCTGTAGTACTAGACTTGCAAAGATCTTGGAATCAGCGTCCATAATTGATATTGGGCGGTAGTTTGTCGGACAGGTTCTGTCCCCTCTTTTATATATTGGCACAACGTAGGATAATCTCCATGATTGGGGAATTGTCTTGGTCTGTATAATGGAATTAAAGAGTATAAACAGTGATTTTGCCCAGTGTTCCGTTTTTTTCTTCAAGGTGTTATTTGTCAGCCCATTTGGGCCGGCTGCTCTTGAGTTGTTCGACCTCTTAATCTGGGCTTCAATATTATTAATCGTGAAATCGAAACCCCAAGACCCCTCTTTTATAAGTAAGAGTTCATACGTCATGGCCATTTTCAATTTTTATAGGGTTGAGAAATGTTTTCCCCATGTATCCGACTGTACATTAACAGATTGTAGTACTACCTGTCTTTTTTCAAGCGCATTTATTAATCCCCAAAATTCCCGACCTGATGTTCCCTTTACGGCTGCTAACATAGCAATATTATCATTATTTTGCAGTACACACTTATAATTTTTCATCCAATTTTTTTTATTTTGTTTAATTTGTGTAATTTTCCTCTTTTTTTCTATCTCAGTCAAGTTGGTTCTCAGGATAGATCTTATTTGTCGATTTGCAAAGTTTTTTTTTTGGCTTACCAGCGGATCATACATATGTGAATGTATTGGTTTCAAAGAGCCGTATCTATTAGGTTTAACTGATCTCCCTATCAGATTTTTGATAAGGTCAGTAAAATGCAAGACCGAATAACACTGTGTTTTGGCGGACAAAGACATTCTGTTAAAGTCTTCGATGAAGACTGTATTAAGTTTGTCAACGTTTCCTTCATGCCAAGTTATGCGGTTTCCACCGCATGACACTATCGAGTTTATCTGCATTGGTCTTTGTTTAGAGATTCTGTTATTTAGTGCCATAATAATTTCCAAGAATCTGTGGTCACTCATATTAGTGTCACTTATATGAAATTCCGAGCACAGTGCTGATATAGATTTTGACATAAAGATGTGGTCAATGTGTGATTTATAATGTACATTCGACCAAGTATGCTCAAACAGAGAGGAATTGAATATGCCATTAACATGGTCCAGTCCCCAATATTCAAACAAATTCCTCCAAATTTCACCATTAATAATCTTTTGTTTGATAGAACAGGCAGCAGCGACCCCCTTCTCCATGTTAAGCGTGGGCCTTAATAGTGAAACGCCCATCTTTTTCCCAATTCCGTGCCCGTATTTGATTTCAGAGTTAAAATCACCTGAAATTCTAATGTCAATTCCTCTGTATTTAAGCAGCATGGCGGCAAGGCCGTTGTTCAAGTATGAGTTGGCATTGCCCAGAGATACTTGAGTATTCCAGTAGATGTTTAAAACAAGCATCAATTCAGAAACTGAGTTACTTCCATGTTTCACTACAACGGCAAGTGCAAAATTCATCGATTCCAAAATACAGGTACCTAATTCGAGTTTGACTGCGACGAACAACCCACCCGTGGGTCTTCCACGTGATCCCGCTTTAGCTAGAAGATGTGTACATATAAAACCGTCAAGTTGTATTGGAGCAGTCAACCACGTTTCCTGTATACAAAATATGTTAAATGATGTACGTTTTGCACACAGTTCCCCAGAGTTCATCAGATTCGAGTGGCCTCTTGAATTCCATGAGAGGAATTTCCAATCGGCCTCTACTTTAGTGGCATTAAAGGTTTTGTTTCATTTTTTGCATTTCTGATATGGATTCTCTAAGTGTTTGGGCTAACCAGGCCAAATCCTGCCCCTCCCCTCCTTTAACAGTTTGAGTATTTTCTTTTCGTATCTCTACCTCATCCCTACAGGGATTAGGGCTTAATTTTTCTATTTCCCAAGTACTTCCCCACTCCCAACCGTTACTAAAGATCAGGATGTCATAGCCCATTCTATTAAATTGTTCCACCTCCTGAATGATCATATCAAAAATCTTTTGTGAATTGGGAACAATGCGGACATGGTCATGGCTAGAGGGATGGATGAAGTCCACCAGACAAATGTCCGCTGTTCCAATCATCCTAAGTCGAGGGACCTCATTGAATACTGAGAGAATGTGTGGCCTATTCAACGAGGAAGGGCCACCAATATCACAGAGATTATAGAGGAGGATACTCAGATATTCCGGGAATGAAATGTCTCGCCACGGTACATTCCTGAGATCGCTCTCCTTCACATGTAGGGGTCTAGCTGATTCATATTGAATGGGGTTCCTCGAGTCATGGAATTCGATAGGATAAAGAGGTCCATGCCTCTGGGACGATTGGATGGGATTTCTTTCTGGTTGCTCCCACTGTGACGGCGGAGCATTTTCCATTCCGCCTTCCCTAGTTAGGGAAATAGTGGGTATCTCATTCGTGGTCCGAGGTTTGTCTTCTTTTGTCTCATGTCCACCCCCCCCCCCCCAAATCCTTTTTGTAGAACCGAGACAAGTCGGGAAGGAGGTCCATCATAATCTTTTTTATGGTGTCAGGAAGATTTGCAACCCCAGACGGGATTTGTTGAACTTCTTTCAGGGGTAGTTTTGGGCACTCCTTCTTGGCTCCATCTAAAAGGAGAGTCCCATGATGGAGATTTGTTTTCACCTCATTCGCATCCTCACCAGTGGTCTTAACCAACTCCAATGGTGTAGGAGGTAGGGAGGAGAAACCCAATCTGTTGGATTCTGCTGAGGTGGTAGGGTTTTCTGCCAAACGGTTGGAGAGGTCTTGTGGTAAGATCTGCCGATCAGTCGACTTCTCCAAAACCTTATAGAAGTTAGACAGCTGTGACTGTTTTATCTCTTTATTTTCCCCATCCATATGTAATGGTTGTACTTTCTCGTTGTCGGTTCCGATAATTTTGTCAGTTATCTTTGGTCTCAAAACTTCCCTCTGAGTCAGGTTTGTTTTCCCCATTTTTTTCATGTTTTTCCCATTTACATTATTTCCATTAGTTTTTGTTTTTTTTTCTTTTGAGATGTCAGCTGCATTTAATTGTAAGGCCATCCTACTTTCCTCATTGAGTTGTCTTAAATCAGATAGTGCAACTTCATTCGGGGAAGCCTTCGATTCTGGCTTGCGGGGTTCGGGTCTAGCAGGCATCCGTCCCTTTTCATCAGCCTTTTGCTTGCCTTTAACGCCAGTCTTTTCTGTTTTCTTGAGAGGAAGAAGCCGTTCCCCATCGGACTCCCCTCCTCCTTTTGCTGTTCAGTCTCATCAACCGGGGCCCCTGCACCATCAATAGATTCCAACAATTTTGCAAGTGCCGATGGACTGTCAGGTGGAGAGGGGAGAATGGGGTGTTCGTCCTGAATGGATGTTACTGGTCTCACAGGGATTAGAGGTACCAGTTTTCCCGGTAGATCTAACAGGCCCTTTTCTAAGATAGACATTTTCGTTGATAGTTCTTTCAAGGCCTCCATGATCCTTTTTTCCCCTTCTGGCTCCAATTTCTGTTCTTTTTTATCATCGTTCTTTTTATTTTCCTTTGGTAGGTTCATTGCAATCCCCACAGGTATCACACTAGCATAGCTCACAATCCTTTCCACTAACCAGGGTTTGAGTTCTTTGTGAATTATTTGTTTTTGGGATTTGTATGGGTTCTTTCTCTTTTGAGAACGCCATCCTTTCATCTTTCCCCATGAGAAAACCTTCTACTCTAGTTAATTTTAATTGAGTATCAAAAGCAACCCTTTTCAGATCTTTTATCTCCCAATGGGTGAGCTCATGGCCTTTATCGAGGAGATTTAATATTCTGGTGGTGACTCCTCAAATTTGGCATTACTGTCATTAATGGGCAAACTAGTAAGGGAGGCTCCCAAAATTGGCAGAGTGTTAGTATGGGTTGACAGTACAGGGATCGGCTGATTCCCTTTTGGTATGGTGGTTCCCTGCACCTGTACAACATTATTCTCTTCCACCCCCCAACCTTGCTGGGTATCTGTGAAAATTGAGGTCGATGGTAGCGGGAATTTAGCATTTGAGGAGAAAAATCTGTATGATGTAGGAGAACTCAATTTCGGAAGTATCTTAAATAGATGGACTTGATCAATTCCATTTTTAGAGGCATTTACAGGTGTCGAGGGGCCCCTTGAGAGCCTAGCACGCCTCCACAATTCCGTTCTTACTGCTTGCCCCATCATGGATACATCAATATTTATTTCCTCTTGCATATTCTCTGTCCCCTCAATTGTTGTTTTATCAAGTAGGACATTTACGCTCAGAAAACTTGATTGAGCAGGGATTTGGGTCTCAAATGAGAGACCCGCCGGCACAAAAGAGATATCCTCTTCCCCCAAGAATTGCGCACCCATTTTTGTTTGTATTTGCGAGTGCATATAGGCAAATTCCACTACCTGTTTAATAGCAGCCATATTTACCTTTGTTTCCTCTTCCACTTTCACCCCTCTAAGATCTCCTCTTGGGTAGTGTTAGGGAGAATTCTCTGTTTATGCTGAATTTCCTAACCTAGTGAGTCCCCCAGCAGCTTTGCTGGATTTTTGGGGTTTATTTTTTTCTCCTGCCAAGAGTGAGACTCTTTTACCCTCACTCTTGGGCATGATTTGAGTGTGTTTCTTTGAATCTAGATGTGTTTAATGGGCTATGGGGTCTTTTACTCCATAGGGCTTCATGTGTTTTTGTGATGTGTGTTACACCGCACCCTCAGTGTAGTGACACAGGGGTGTCATAGTGACCCCCAGTATAGACTCCATACCCTGGGACTGACTACTGTCTCCCAGGGCATGTAACGTCACCATTGACTTTACTAGTTTTAAATTCTGAACAGAACCAGTACAAACCATCATATTGTGGACGTACTGGCTGGGGCAATTCCATTGCCCCGGGGTCTGTTAGTCGAGGGGGCACGTCTCTGTCCCCCCTGCTCGAGTTTTAGCTGGTGGCAGTGGATACTACTTTTTATATTCAACCGCGAATATTTTCCTATTGGATTTCCCATTGTTTTAGGCTACTACCTTTATTTAATTATTTACGGTAGCCTCGAACATACCGCCGGTTTATTTAATTAATATTAATTCTCCGGTTGGTATTTTTTGCCAAAACTTGATTCTAAAATGGCGTTTGTGTTCTCTTCTGTGACTCCAACCCAAGTCGAGCCGGTTGTTCCACTTTTTGGCGGGCTTTTCCACAGAAGCCCTCCAAAGTGGTGCCACTCTGTCTGGGGTACTTAGGAGGGGTGGAGGGAAATTTAGGCACCCTGGACTGAGTTGCCTAGGCAACTCAAGTCGCACGCCATCCTGATTGGCCCAAGTGGTGAGCCGGCCAGTTCACCACTTAGCATGTTTGAGTGACAGCTAGGCTGAGTGAATGGGGGTTTGCTGCATAAAAGCAGGGCTTTGGGGACTGGAACTTCAGAAGTCGCCACAGGACCTAAGAATCCGACGAGGGAGAAGCTGAGCCGAACTGCCACGACACCACCACCGGTGGAGCCCTGCTGGACCGCCTCACCACTTTTCCCAACGACAGAGGAGATCTCTCGCCAGAGAGTCTTCTTCCTTTGACTGGTGGGGATAACCAGTTTCACCGTCTTTTCGCTTTCCCGACGTACCTCGTGGCCGCCTTGCCCGTGCCAAGCACCCCGGCAACCGGGATACCACGTTTTACCACGACTGCGAAACAAAGGTACCACCTTTAACCGGAAAACTCAGTGGCTGGTTTCTGCCCTGGTAGTGCAACGACCTTCATCTTTCCTCCAAGTCGAGATCTTCTCTTCCCCTGGACGACGACGCAACTTGCACCCACTACCAGGAACAACTGCCACCGCTGGAGGATCCTTCCCACTTAAGGTACCGTGTCCCGCCTGGCTTCCCTTGCTACTGACTGTACAGGGTAGATTTAGCCCCCGGCTTTCGAACCTGGGTTAGTCTGGGACACCCTGGCTAAACTTTCTTAAGCCTTTCTAAACTCTTTTTGAACCCTCTGCAAGACTTTCTAAGCCTAGTGTAACTGTGTGATCTTGGGCGCATTTGTGCTCTGCTCTCTGGAGCCCAGCCTTTGGACTTTGGCTCACCAGTGACTTTTTGCTCTTCTGCCTTGCTAATAGTGTTCCTGAATCTTAGAGTGGTGTACCTTTCCATATTCTGTCTTTTTCCCTCCCTTTCTCACAAACTTATTGGAGTGCAATCTAGTTAAGCGCTCACCTCTGTATGAAAATAAGTGGTGTTTTACGGTGACTTATCTGGTAAGGAAAAAGGGGTGTATATGTTACAATAGTAACTGTGTTTAGAATATTTTACAATAAGAGTGCTGGAGTGTTTCAAACTGTGTGTTTTTAAATAAATAATTATATACTTTGATACCAAAGCTCTGGTCAGTGTTTGCTTGTATTATTGTATCTGAGTGCCTATTGTGTATACTTTGCATACTGCCTAACTCTTCTTGAGGGAAGTCTGACTGCTCAGCCACAGCTACCAGATAAATCTGGGTGGTGCAGGCTGCTACCAAGTGGGTTTACTGCCAACACCTGTAGTCTTAAATCTTTTGCAGTGTTCCCTAAAGGAACTGCACAGGTTTCTGCCTAACAGGTAGTAATAGCCCGGGAGGGAGTCATGGTTTTCTGATCAATGTGTCCTTCACCCAAGGTCATAGCTTCGTGATTAACAACCACCTCCGTACTAGATTTTGTCTCAATACCGTCACTCTGTGCGGCCTTTGTATCTACGTCCGGGATTGGCCCGGGGATTTTTATAGCGCATATTTTCCCATTGCGCAACACCGTTGCCATGATTGCCTATTTAGGGTCTAACCCCTAAAATAGGAGAGAGGAGGGGACTCACTCACCGACTCCGCACCTCCGCCCAGCCCAACAGCCCACTTGCGTGCCACTTCCGGGTGCGCACGCGGGTGCGCTAGCACCAGTGATTAAATACTGTGCGCTGGCGGAGGCGGGGATCCGGGCAGTAGAAACAAAAAACAGACTGTGTGAAGCAATAGAGAAAGAGGAAGTGAGTATTTCAAGCGAAATCTCCTATTATCCCTATCCCAATACCAGTCCCAGTCCCAAACCCAATCCCAGTCCCAGTCCCCAAACAGGTCCCAAAGAAAGTCCCACAGAAAGTCCCACAGCGCCTGGCCTGCAATATTTCACCAAGCGGCCGCGTGTTACGCAGCCAAATGTCCACTTGTGCTTCCTCTTGCAGACTCACTCACTTCAACTTTAGTCCAAAGCAGCGAAAAGCAATGTTGCTCCAGAGTCTCCCAGCCCAACAGCCCACTTGCGTACCACTTCCGGGTGCGCTAGCACCAGTGATTAAATACTGTGCGCTGGCGGAGGCGGGGATCCGGGCAGTAGAAACAAAAACAGACTTTCAACTTTAGTCCAAACGAAGCAGCGAAAAGCAATGTGGCTTCAGAGTCTCCCAGCCCAACAGCCCACTTGCGTGCCACTTCCGTTGATGTCATGTATGCAGAGTCGCTGTACACTTTTACTTCCTGGTCTGCGTGATTCTCAATCGCAAGTATCAACACCAATAATTCTGCAGCTTGCGCTGAATAATGAGATGGCAATCGAGTACTCACAAGCACTTGAAATTCTCCATTTGCCACATTTTTCACTTCTGCGGCACCTGTATATCTTTGCCCATCATTTTGATCGATTATTGAGGACCCGTCAATGAAAACAATCTCTCCCCCTGCTAGTGCATTCTCCTTTACTCTAGGGAGCTCATCACAAAACTCTTCATAGTTTGTGCAATCGTACATGGACTCTCCTTCTGTGATCGGCTCAGCTATAAACATAGCTGTGTTCACTATTTTGCTGTAACGCTCACCTGATTCCCGTAGAGGCGCCGGTCTTGACTGGGCGTATACCGTATATTCAAAGGTGATGTGTAACACACGGCTGGCTCTTTGGGCTGGACCTCTGTGCACTGTATGTCTGACTCGAAGGGTAAGATGTCTGCAGATAGAAAATATGGGATTAAGGAACTGGGTTATTGAATGTCTCTCTCTTCTTCCCTTTCTCTTCTCCTGTAGAACCCCAAAGGCTAACGCTCTCACCCTGGGTAAGTGAACGCTGTGCTCTCCATCTGCCTCGGGGCAGGGTGCTGTAACCAGTTTCTTCACTGGATAAGGGGAGCAGGCCTCTTGACTTCAGAGGACTGCTGTCCGTCGTTTACTGCACGAACTGTAAGTTTCGAGTAATTCTAATGTCTTTAAAGTCTTTAGTAATGATGTTTCTTGTTTTGCAGGGTTCCGGCGATGGCGGATGACGGGCTGAAGTGAGTTGAAGATGGAGCCCGTGTGATGAATAGAAGCGCCTGGAAGCACGTAAGTAAGCGCTTGTTGCCTGCTTCACGATGCGCTCTAACTGTCTTTTTATTTTGCAGGTACAAGTTCAGAGCGGCTGCAGGGTGCCGGAATACCCACTGGGTTAGATGTGGAAAGGAGTAATGGCACGTGAGTATTAAAGTTCCCCAATGTCTTTAAACGCACCTTGTTTTGTCTTTCAGATGCGGGATGCAGCGCCGAAGGCCTCCAGAGCGTGCGAAGAGTTGGTAAGCTTTTGTCTTTCAGATGCCGGAATGCAGTGTGAAGACCTCCGGAGCGCACGAAGAGTAGGTAAGCCTTTGTCTTTCAGATGCCGGAATGCAGCGCGAGGCGTTGTGACAGCCGATGGACCAGGTAAGTGAAGAGCTGTCACTGAAGACCGTAATGCTAACCTGTTCTTTCTTGTCTTTATAGGTGTTGCTGAAGACTGGATTCAGGATGGTAAGCTTTTTTCCTTAGGCCCAGGATCAGATGCAGAAGACACGATGAGCGTTCTGCTGCAGAGGATGCAGAATAACGCAAAGCAAGATTCATCCATCGGGTGTGGTTTAAATAGCCTCCTGTAGTGCTTAGGTGTCTCCTTCCACAGCCACGCCTAGGTAAGAAAAGAGTTCCTGCTTTCCAGAAGAGTTCCAGTGTTCTGAATCTAGGGAGTGGCTCCTGCCCCACCCAACAGGAAAAGTAGTTCCAAACAGAAGAGGATCAGAGGCTCAACTGGCAGGCAAGTAAGCAGCATGGTCTGCTGCAGGTAAGTCCACCCAAGCATTATGAGCCCGGCGCTTCCAGCGCTGGGACTGGGCATATTTATGAGCCTGGTGCCACTGGCGCCAGGACTGGGTCCAAAAGGTCCCAATTGGGACTGGTTGGCACTCAGAACCTGGGTTATGGATCTGCCTCCAAGGGAGTTGGGAAAACCCTGACCTTTTGGAAGCAGAGATCATGACAGTACCCCCCCTCAAGGCCCCTCCCAAACCGGGCTTCTCCGGGGGTTTTGGCTTGTCAGGAAATGTTCGGTGAAATCTTTTGATTAGGCGAGGAGCGTGGACATATTCAGCAGGTTCCCAGGATCTCTCTTGGGGGCCGTAGCCTTTCCAGTCAATTAGGTAAAATAGTTTAGATTTGGAGATCTTGGAGTCCAGAATGCTTTTGACTTCAAACTCGAGTTCTCCATCAACTAGGATAGGTTTTGGAGATTTAGTTAGTCGGGTTTGAGGTTGCACGGGTTTTAATAGAGAGACGTGGAAGACCGGATGTATCTTCATGTGCAGGGGCAAGTCCAACTTGACCGCTACTGGGTTTACTATGGTAGTGATGGAATAGGGACCAAGGTATCTTGGGTTGAATGTGCGTGGCCCTTTTAGAGGTAGATATTTGGTGGATAACCAGACTTGATCCCCTACTTGATATTGAGGGGCTTCCTTCCGATGTTGATCTGCTCCTTTCTTGTATTGTTCATTAGTCCTTTGAAGGTGAGAAACAGCTTCCTTAAAGGCTTGGGTGATTGTAGAATGCAGGTAGTCTACTGCTGGTGTTTCAAGATCTTGGAGGGGCTCCAACTCCGAGGTTCGAGGGTGACTGCCGTACAAAAGAAAAAACGGGGTTTTCCCAGTTCCCGAATGGACAGAGTTATTGTAGGCATATTCGGCTATCCAAAGGATGTCTTTCCAAGTTTTTTCAGTTTGTTGCAGCATGCAGCATAAATACTGTTCCAGAGTTTGATTGGTCCTCTCGGTTTGTCCGTCGGTCTGAGGGTGGTGACTGGTCGATAGTCTCACATCAATTTGAGCCGACCGACAGCAACTTCGCCAAAAATGAGAAATAAATTGACTACCTCGATCCGAAATTAGAACCGAAGGAAAACCGTGCAGTCGGACGATGTTTTCGAGAAATTCTCGGGCCAGAGTTGCTGCTGTTGGCAAGCCTTTGAGCGGAATGAAATGCGCCATCTTGGAGAATAAGTCCACGATTACTAGAATCGTATTGTATCCGGAGCATGGAGGTAGATCGGTGATGAAGTCCATAGAAAGCGTATGCCAAGGGCGAGGTGGGATGTCAATAGGGCGTTAGAGGCCTGCTGGTCTTTCCTTTTGACTCTTGTTTTGGGCGCATACTCCACAGGACATTATAAAGTCTCTGATATCTTTTTTCCAAGACGGCCACCAGAAGTAGCGCTTGATCTTTTCTGAGGTCTTGGCCATACCGGGATGTCTTTTCATTAAAGAATCGTGATAACAAGAGATTACTTTTTTCTGTGAATCTGTGCTGGGTAGGTATAATCGTTCTTGGAAATACAATAAGTTGTCCTTTACTGCAAAGTCCTTTCCCTGCAGATGCCAATTCTGTATGTCTGCTGGAGTTACAAGTTGCCTGGCTTTATCCTTAACTTCCTCTATGGATTCTGTGGCGATTACACCCAGAATTCTTTGTTCGGGAATGATTGGTACAGGTTTAGGGTTGATCAAGTGTTCTTCCACTCCCATCCGAGAAAGGGCATCAGCTTTACCGTTCTTTGTATCAGGTCGATAGGTAATTATGAAGTCAAACTCGGCAAAGAATAATGCCCAACGGAGTTGTCTAGAGGATTGGGCTTTTGCGGTTTTCAAATATTGCAGGTTTCGGTGATCCGTAATCACAGTAACGGTGTGTCGGGCCCCCAGCAGATAATGCCGCCAAGCCTTAAAGGCAGACTTGATAGCCAGAAGTTCCTTGTCAGTAATCGTGTAATTGATTTCAGGAGGCGAGAATTTGCGGGACCAAAATGCCACGGGATGCAACTGATTGGTTACCGGGTCCTTTTGTGATAGAACTGCCCCCATGGCAAGGCTTGAAGCATCAGTTTACACGATGTAGGGGAGTTTGGGGCGAGCGTGTTTTAAGATTGGTGCAGAGATAAATTTAGTCTTCAAATCCTGGAAAGCTTGTTCCGCCTCGGTAGACCATTCAAAACGTTTGTTTTTCTTTAACAAGGCAGTTATGGGCTGGACTATTCGAGAGAATTCGGGGATAAACCTGCGGTAAAAGTTAGCGAAGCCTAACATGCTTTGCACACCTTTTACGGAGGATGGTGATGGCCATTTGAGAACTGCATCGACCTTCTTTGAATCCATACGCACTCCGCCAGGTGATAATATGAATCCCAAGAATTCAACTTCAGTCACGTTGAAAACACATTTTTCCAACTTAGCGAAAAGTTTGTGTTGACGCAATCTTTCGAGGACCATTTTCACGTGTTTCCGATGTTCAGATTCCGATGAAGAATAAACGAGGATGTCGTCAATGTAAACAACAACACACACATCTATGAGCTCTCTGAGGACATCGTTCATAAAATATTGAAAGGCGGCCGGGGCATTGCAAAGTCCGAAGGGCATGACCTGATATTCAAATAGCCCATACTTGGTGCGGAAGGCCGTCTTCCATTCATCGCCCTCTTTTACTCGTACCAAGTGGTAAGCTCCTCTAAGATCCAGCTTTGTATATATGCATGCTTTTCTGACTTGGTCCAGGAGTTCAGGGATCAAAGGTAACGGATATCTATTCTTAACGGTGATCTGGTTCAGGGAGCGATAATCTATACAAGTTCTAAGGTCTCCTTCCTTTTTTGGAACGAAGAACAAAGCTGAAGAAGCAGGGGACTTGGAAGGACGAATAAACCCATTTGCCAGGTATTGATCCAGGTATTGTCGAAGGTGAAGGTTCTCAGGCTCGGTGAGGGCATACATTCTACTACAAGGAGGAGTAGATCCAGGTATCAGGTCTATCTGGCAGTCATAAGACCTATGAGGAGGTAGAGAGTTAGCCTGATCCTTCCGGAAAACATCTTGGTATTCTAGGTATTCGGGAGGTAACTGGGGAGTCTCTGAAGAAATTGCTGCCAGTGCAACACCAGGTGGAGGGTGACAAGTAGAGACACATTCTGGAAACTGGACCGTTCTTGCTCGCCAATCGATCAGAGGATTGTGTTTCTCTAACCAAGGTATTCCTAGAATAATCTGAAACTGAGGGGCCTTGATCACATCGAACACGATCTTCTCAGGGTGTCCATCTTGACTTACTAGCGTCACCTCTTGAGTGGTATGCGTTACTGGCCCGGAGGCTATCTCCGTACCATCCACCGTAGTAATGACGTCCTTTACAGCCTTGGGACAAAGAGTTAGATTCATCCTCAAAACCATTTCATGATCCACATAATTGCCGATGGCCCCGCTGTCGACGTAAGCTTCAATTGCATGTAATCAATCCGGATTATCAGGGCTAATGAGGACCATAGGTATCACGAAATGCGAGGTCACGGAACTGGTTTTCACGCTCGGCAAGAGGACCTCTATTCTTGTCGGGCGAGGTCGTTTCCCTGCTCAGAGTTTGTAACTTTGGTAACTGCAGCTCCTACTGCCTTCTTGGCAGGTTTCACCGGACAGTCTCGAAGAAAGTGCCCTGAGTTTCCGCAATAGAGGCATAATTGCAACTGTTTTCTCCTTTCCCGCTCCTTTTGTGTTAGAGGACCTTTCAGACCCCCTATTTGCATGGGTTCCCCGGAGTCTACTCCTTTGGAAGGAGTTGGCGGTTTGGAAAATACTCGAGCATCAAACTTGGAACGATCGGCCTTCCTGTTCTGCAGTCTGTGATCTATTTGAACGACTAAGTCTATATAGTCCGAACAATCTTGTGGGGGATTCACTACTTGGGCTAACACATCTTTGAGCTCTCCACGTAGACCTCTATAAAACAGCGTAATCCTTTTGTCCTCAGGCCATTAGGTTTCCACTATCAGTCTGTTGAAAGACGCAATATAAGCCAAAAGGTCTTGATTACCTTGTCGCAACGAAAGAAGCTCATTGTCCAAGGCCTGCCCCTGTGAATGTCTTGCGAACAGTTTTTCCATACTGAGCTGAAAAGCTTGAAAATCATGGAGGACCGGATCATCTTGATTTACTAGAGGGATCGACCAGTCTGCCGCATTGCCACTAAGGTACGAAAGCACGAAAGCTACTTTAGCTTGATCAGTTGGAAAGGCTGCTGGCCGGCATAAGAAATGCAACCGGCACTGATTGATAAATACTGCAAACCTCTTTGGGTCACCAGAAAATCATTCGGGCGGAGCCAGAGGTACATTCCCAGGTAGGTTGATCTGCACTGGATTCATAGAGGATGTAGAAGGAAGATTTCCCCCAGATGCGGGTAACGGGGTCTGTCCGGCTTGTGACTGTAGCAATTGTCTAGCGAGATCATCTGTTCGCTCCTTGGAAATAATCAGTTCCCTTCTTAGAGCGTTCGTTTCCTGACGGGCTGCATGCACTTCTGCCCTTAGTTCCCCAAGTAACTGGGCTAGCTGGTCGGTATCCGAGGTTTCCATAGCGCCTGGACGGGAGTTTTGTGGTAGGCTTTGCGTTCTGTAACGCTCACCTGATTCCCGTAGAGGCGCCAGTCTTGACTGGGCGTATACCGTATCTTCAAAGGTGATGTGTAACACACGGCTGGCTCTTTGGGCTGGACCTCTGTGCACTGTATGTCTGACTCGAAGGGTAAGATGTCTGCAGATAGAAAATATGGGATTAAGGAACTGGGTTATTGAATGTCTCTCTCTTCTTCCCTTTCTCTTCTCCTGTAGAACCCCAAAGGTTAACGCTCTCACCTTAGGTAAGTGAACGCCGTGCTCTCCATCTGCCTCGGGGCAGGGTGCTGTAACCAGTTTCTTCACTGGATAAGGGGAGCAGGCCTCTTGACTTCAGAGGACTGCTGTCCGTCGTTTACTGCACGAACGGTAAGTTTCGAGTAATTCTAATGTCTTTAAAGTCTTTAGTAATGATGTTTCTTGTTTTGCAGGGTTCCGGCGATGGCGGATGACGGGCTGAAGTGAGTTGAAGATGGAGCCCGTGTGATGAATAGAAGCGCCTGGAAGCACGTAAGTAAGCGCTTGTTGCCTGCTTCACGATGCGCTCTAACTGTCTTTTTATTTTGCAGGTACAAGTTCGGAGCGGCTGCAGGGTGCCGGAATACCCACTGGGTTAGATGTGGAAAGGAGTAATGGCACGTGAGTATTAAAGTTCCCCAATGTCTTTAAACGCACCTTGTTTTGTCTTTCAGATGCGGGATGCAGCGCCGAAGGCCTCCGGAGCGTGCGAAGAGTTGGTAAGCTTTTGTCTTTCAGATGCCGGAATGCAGTGTGAAGACCTCCGGAGCGCACGAAGAGTAGGTAAGCCTTTGTCTTTCAGATGCCGGAATGCAGCGCGAGGCGTTGTGACAGCCGATGGACCAGGTAAGTGAAGAGCTGTCACTGAAGACCGTATTGCTAACCTGTTCTTTCTTGTCTTTATAGGTGTTGCTGAAGACTGGATTCAGGATGGTAAGCCTTTTTCCTTAGGCCCAGGATCAGATGCAGAAGACACGATGAGCGTTCTGCTGCAGAGGATGCAGAATAACGCAAAGCAAGATTCATCCATCGGGTGTGGTTTAAATAGCCTCCTGTAGTGCTTAGGTGTCTCCTTACACAGCCACGCCTAGGTAAGAAAAGAGTTCCTGCTTTCCAGAAGAGTTCCAGTGTTCTGAATCTAGGGAGTGGCTCCTGCCCCACCCAACAGGAAAAGTAGTTCCAAACAGAAGAGGATCAGAGGCTCAACTGGCAGGCAAGTAAGCAGCATGGTCTGCTGCAGGTAAGTCCACCCAAGCATTATGAGCCCGGCGCTTCCAGCGCTGGGACTGGGCATATTTATGAGCCTGGTGCCACTGGCGCCAGGACTGGGTCCAAAAGGTCCCAATTGGGACTGGTTGGCACTCGGAACCTGGGTTATGGATCTGCTTCCAAGGGAGTTGGGAAAACCCTGACCTTTTGTAAGCAGAGATCATGACATTTGCATCAAACTATTTTAATCACTGGATTCGATATGACTAACTCATAGGCAGAAGCCCTTTGAGAAGTCAACGTGCCTTTCGGTTTTTCCAAAATAGCAAATAGTGCGTGTTCAACAAATGACGTCGTAGAACATCCCATCACTATGCTTGTAGCCTTTTCTATGGCGAACGCGGCTGCTGCCAAAATTTGTTCGCATGGAAAGTGACCTCTCATTACTGGTTCTAAAATTCCAATGTAATATGCAAGAGGCTTGTACCCCAATGTGGTTCTCTGTGTCAGTACTGCAGTCATAAAAGTACCATCTTTATGCAAGAATAAAAATAATTCCTCTGCATAATTGGGGCTTTGCAAATTGCTTTTTTCAATTCATCCAACCCTTCTTTCATTGCCTCAGTCCACATGCTTTTTTTCTTGCCTTGCCTGTGTTTTCTTTAAGGCCTGTAAGAGAGGCTGTGTATATGAGCTGTAGTCAAAGACCCATACCCTGACATAATTGCATAATCCTAGAAAACTCTGCATCTGTTTTATCGTGTGTGGCTTAGCTGTTTTTAAAATGGCCTCAGCTCTTTCAGAGGTAACCTTCTTTCCCTCATGTGAAATCAATTGGCCTATGTACAACACTTCTTGTTGACAATATTGTAACTTTTCCTTGCTAACCTTATATCCTTTGTCAGCAAGTATAATCATCCGCTGAACAGAATCGCATCTACACTCTTCCTCTGTGGCGCTGCAAACTAAAATGTCATCTACATATTGCAGCACAACGCTTTCTAAAGCAATATTGCTCAAGTCCATCTGGAGAACTCTGTTGAAAATTGATGGGGACTCACAGTACCCGTGGGGTAGCCTTGTGCTTTTTAATCGGACTTGTCTAAAAGTAAACAATGTCAAATCTTGTGAGTCCTTGTGCAATGAGATTGAGATAAACACATTTTTCAAATCAATCACCGTGAAATATTGTGCATCAACAGGTAGATTACATAGAATAGTAGACGGGTTTGCGACTAAAGGGAACTTGGCTTCTACAATTTGGTTTATTGGTCTCAAATCTCTAATTAAACGCCACACCCCCCCTTACTTTTTTCACAGGGTACACTGATGTATTACATGGTTACTCTGACGTCACTAAAATACCTTGCTCCATCATGGCGGAAATCATCTTGAAAATGCCTTCATCTGCCTCTCGAGACATGGGATATTGCCATGCTCGAGGTAAAATTGCTCCTGGATTCAATTTAATCTTCACTTCCCCAACCCCTTTCATTAAGCCTACGTGATAGGGGTCAGTGGTCCATAATGAAACTGGCACTTATGCCATATCTTCACCAGAATATTTAGGACGTTTCTTTGCTAGCATCGTTCTCTGCGGAACTTCTCTCTTGATCGCCTTTTCCCAATAAGTAATGCACATTTCAAATATCACAAAATCATCAGATAGGTCATCTCCAAACAATTCCTCATCAGTGACGTCAGTCACTCTGCAGCCTTCCTCAATGGCAATTATGGTTCTGCATTGTCTACCTTTCTCATCAGTTGTATCAAGCAGTGCCATATTTCCTTGGACTGTAGCTGCTTCTATGTCTAAGGGAAATATTCGCCCCTCCTCTTCGTCCATGGATATCTGAGGCCTGAATAGAAACTCATCTGGTATTCTCATGGTTCTGCCTACTAGATCTGGTAGTCATGTTAACAGAATACGTATTCCATAATGAAACACCTCAGGTTCGAGCGGTATCGCTCTAGGCGCTATCTGCCCTGCGAATGCCATGATCATTTTGCACACGTTTAAATAATGCATTCCCGGTGTTGAGCATATTATGTCTTCGTCTGTAAACAAAATGGTCATATTCATTTTTGTCATTAAATCTCGTCCTAATATATTGACAGGTGTTTGCCTCAAATAAAGCAGTGGCACTTTCATATTGCATTCTCCCATAGAGACTGGTACTTCTTCTGTAAAAGGAACTCGACTTGTTGCACCTCTAAAGCCCTGAGTATTCATCGCATTGCCAGACATAAAAAATGTGCCCTCACATATACATGAACGTGTTGCACCCGGTTTCCACTAAGAACAAAAAAGCTTTACCGCCTATATTTACATCTATCCTCGGTTGCTCATGAGGATTCGGCATTGTAGATAGGAGTGAACACATCAGGTCTCCCAGTGAGCTGTCCTATTTTGGGTAAAGTCTCACTCCATCACTCGTGAATGGATTTTCTCCATCAACAGTGACACCTCCTATTCTCCGCGTCATATGTGGTTCTATGTTCTGCTGAAGTTGCATAGGAGATTGCTGGAATTGTCCTTGCGGTTGATTACCTGTCACTTGCTGTGAGTGCAAGCCTTGCTGCACTCTCGGCGCTTGCTGCTACACTGTTTGATCCTGCGCAAATTCATTTCCGCTCTGCTGCGAATATGCAGGTGGATTTGGCATTCCCTGTCTAGAAAACTGATCATTTTGCACCATCCCTCGGCTTCTACACATTTGAGCCATGTGCACTGTCATTCCACATGTCCAACATATGGGTGGTGGTCTCCCCATCTGCCCATATTGCATATTTTGATTACCGTTTTGCATATTCTGAAAACCTCCCGGATTATTCTGCCAATTCCCTTGATTACCTTGCCAACCTCTTCCTCGATATCCCCTTCCTCATGGAGCATATCCATTATTTGTCTGATCAAACTGTCTTTGGTTATTTATCTGTGGCATGTTCACTGCCTGCTGCGAATTTGATCCACCTACGCCAGTTAACGTTGCCCCTTTAATGGCGTACTTGGACAGTTTTTTCTGAACCAATTTTGCTTCCTTACCTTTTCCAGTATCGTCCTTTTTGCGATTCTTTTCCTGCAGGAGTCTGCAGTAATGTGCAACGGTTAACTGGATTTCCCACCATGGTTTGGCTTCAATCCCCACTAGTTTATTGAGCTTCTTCTGTACTTGCTCTGGCAGTCCTTGGCATAACATATGGTAAAATACAGGTATAGACTTCCCCCAAGCCTCGCGAGTTTCAAGCGTCCAACCGTCTTGAAAACATTTAATGTAAAGCAACGGATCCTCTCCCTCTTTCATCTTTCTTGTCATTTTAGCTCCCATGTAGGATGTGCCCGGATATAGCACTCGAAGCGCTTTCCAAATTGCTGCTCTACAATTGTTAAACGGTGCTCTATCGTGCGCGGTGTTGACTGTAGTCACACCAGGGTAACCTGCCTGTGTCCATACGTCATCAGCTCTCTCACCAAGTATGGAGATTAGAAGACCTTTACTATCCCCTATAGCTAATGTATTCCCTCCCATCATTTTTTCTAACTCATGTATCCATTTTCCAGCGCAGGAAGTTAAACTCTGTAGTTTACATTTTAAATTATCCCTGTCCATCTGGGGACACGTTATATACTGCGGCCTGGCACCTCCCTTTTCTAACAAGGGGACTGTGACGCTCCAAACTCATTCTCATCTCTCATCATTTGTCTATCTACCGCCGGGGTAATATTCCCACATCGCCGTCTACCTGGCAATGATCTTAACCTAGTTACATAAGGCGGGGACTCCCCCCTCTGACCGTGGAGTTGGGCTTTATGTTGGTCTGACTGTGTCAGTGGCTCTGATGCCTTAGACATAGGTATTTTTAACTCTGACCATCTTACTCCTTTATCCAAAGGCGAATATCCCTCTGGATCACATATGTCACTTCTCTCTTCCCTCGGAAAGGATTCCCCCTCTTCATCTGATATTTCTTATGCCCAACTTGTGCGACTTCTCTCATCGTCATCTCTATTTAATGTTAGTCTGTCTAAAGACCGCTCCTTATATCTCGCACTACAGGGGACTTTTGTGGTAAACTTTATCAATTGTTTCCCCAATACTCCGCGAGTCAAACCCGTCTTCTAGATTTACTCTAGATGTGCCTAGTAGCAACTCGATTCGGGAAATAATTCTCCTATGTCTTCCCATGCTACCTGTGGATTGGGATTTCTTACTTCCCTTTCCAAATACTCAAGATCGCATGCTCTCTTCATTTACGTTCCATGTCGTCATCGACTTCTCTGCGCTCCCTCATTTCTTCTCTTACTCTATCTTCCTCTTTCTTTTTGATATCCCTTCGTATTTCCTCATCTCTTTATCTCTGTATTCTTTTCTCTCTTATCCTTTCCTGTTCATCATCTTCTATTTTTTTTCTGTTGCCACATTTTCTTTGCTCTTCTGCTCTTTCCTGTTTGTTTAGCTTGCTCATCTTGATATAACTGTTCACGTCTTTGTCTATCTTTTCTTTTTGCTCCCTTCATCTTTTAATCGTACCTCCTTTTCTTTGTCTTTTCTATCTTTTTCGTCTTGATCTCCCCTTTGGCGTCTTCTTTTTTTTTTTAAAACAATTTTTATTGATTTTCACAACAAACTATAATCATTCATTAAACCAGCAGTATACATCATGAGTCTGCAACATCTGTTACTTAATGTGTAGGCTCTGCTGTTTACTTTTAAACCCGCCCCCCAACTCAAGCCTAATCTACCTCGCTTTCTGCCATTCCTTCATTTCGAGGTAGTCCTGAAACCTCCTCCTCAACAGATTCATTCTTGTTGGGGCTATCCTGGGTGGGCTCATATAATGTAGCTATCAGTTGTCTCCATGCCATCAGTGATCCTGCTTCCTCCTCTCCCCCCCACTGTTGCTCGCCTCTTGCCATACTGCTGTTTCAGCTTCTGTCCATTTCTGTAGGTCCCTCCACCATGTCTGTACTCTGGGTCTGTGGCTTGCCTTCCCTCCCCATGGCAATTCTCCATTTGGCAAGTATGTAGGCAAAGGTACTTCAGCTTACTTACATGTCTCAGTTGACGCGGTCTAGGGAACTCCCCTAACATGCATGCCCATACTGATTCCACATTTATCTTTATCCCTTTCTCCTTTAACCGATGAGCTATCTCTCCCCAGAACTTCCCAACTTCTGGACATGCCCAAAACATAGGTATCATTCCGGCATTAAGTTCTCTGCATCTAGGGCATGTTTGTCGTTCGGCTTTCTCAAATCTAGCTATCCGTTGGGGAGTCAAGTATGCCCTGTGAGTTACATATAGCTGTATTTGCTGCAGTCTCGCGTTTCTTGACACCTTTTTGTGGTACCCTTGGGCTCTTTCCCATTGTCCATCACTCATAGGTTCCTCAGCCTCTTCTTCCCAATCTAGTATTAATTGGGTCACTTCTTCCCCAATCTTGGACATTAAGAGCTTGTAGATTCTGGAAATCTCATGTCCCCCATCAGCCATGTCCTGCATCATTTCTATGGCTTCATCAGGTTGTTCTTCCAGCGTTATTTCTGACCATGTCTTTTTGACCCGCCTTACCATTCTAGTGTAAGTGATGTATTGCCCCACATGTAGACCAGCTTCCTCCACCAGCACCCCAAACTCTTTTATCTGGCCCTCTTGCCATATGTCTCCTGCTGTTGCTACCCCCACCGATTCCCATCTCCCCCGGATCATTCTGCTCAGTTGTTCATCCCCTTCAGTGAGTGCCACTAACGGCACTTGCGGGGAACACGGGGTTGGGTTCTTCATAACCTGGCATGCTTTACGCCATATCTTCCATCCCAACTCCAGCATCCCCGGACACCCTTTCAACTCCGGCTTAGGGAGCCATATCATCTCTTTGAGGAAGTACGGGCCGCACTCTGAGCTCAACAGTCTGGACTCTGACGTGGAGTCCTCAGATAACCATTTTACCACATGTTTCAGTTGGCTTGGTAGGTAATAGGCCTCAAATTTTGGCAGTTTAATACCCCCTCTGTCGTGCATGTTCTGCAATTTCCACAGGGCAATTCTATTCCTAGTGCCATGCCAGAGGAACCCCCTACATATGCTCTGAAGTTTGGCGAAAAACCGTTTTGGTATCATATACGGTATGTTCCTGAAATAATGCAACAATCAAGGCAATACGACCATTTTCAGTAATGCCCCCCTTCCCATCATAGCCTGGGGTAGTTTTGTCCAGAATTTCATACTATGTTCTATGCTTACTCCGCTTTCTCAGTATTATGCCTGTGTTCCTTCCCCACCGTGTGATAAATGTCTATCCCCAAATATCTGAATGTGTCGGTCTCCCATGGTATTTGCAGGACTGGCAGTTGTTCCTTTGGGACCCCTACGTACCTCCCCAGTGGGAATATACATGATTTCTTAGGGTTAACAGCGTTGCCCGATAATGAGTCAAAGTGCTCCATGATTTCCAGTATGTATTGGATGTTTTCCTCCGGGTATTGCAGGTACAGCAGTATATCGTCTGCATATAACGAGATTAGGTGCGGTTCCCCATTTGTGTGGATCCCGATTATTCCGTATTGTTGTCTTAAATATATCGCTTTGGGTTCCAACACTAGTATGTATAGCATTGGCGACCATGGGCATCCCTGCCTGGTGCCCCTGCCGAGTTGCCATTTCTCCGAGATACACGCCCCCGTCTTGACCCTGGCCAGCGGCGTGCTATACAGTAATTTCACCCATCTACGGTATCCTGGTCCCATCCTGTATTTGCTCAGGGAAGCCATCAGCCAGGGCCACCTGGCGGAGCCAAAGGCTTTGACTGCATCAAGTTATATAATAGCAATCTCACTCGGGTCTCCTCTTGTGTGCTCCATGACCCGGTGGAGCCGTCTTAAGTTGTCTGATATGCTCCTGCTCGGGACATACCTCGTTTGATCGGGATGTATTAAGTTGCCAATGACTTGCTTTATTCTGTTGGCCAGCAGTACAGTGAGTATTTTGCTGTCTTGATTTAGCATCGACAGTGGTCTATATGATCCACACTCCATGCCTGGTTTGTTATGTTTAGGGAGTGGGATAATAATCGCCTCTCTCAGGGATTGTGGTAGCATACCCATTTCGAACGCCTCGTTCAACATTGCTAGCAGCGGGGGGAGCACCTCATTCTTATACTTTTTATAGAACTCGCTTGTGAGTCCATCAGTTCCTGGGGTCTTAACGGTGGGCAGTAGCACCACCACTTCCTCTAATTCCTCTATTGTGATTTGGGCTTCCGGACCCTCTCTTCCTTCAGCACTTATTTTAGGCAAGCCAATGTCTTCCAGTGTTTCCGCTATCTCTGTGCTATCGCCCTCCCCCCCCCTTCGTCGTTATACAATCTCTTATAAAATTCCAGAAACACTCTATTTACTCCTTCCTGAGTATCCACTATGTGCCCACTCTCTCCCTCTACTGCTCTGATCACTGGTCTGGGTGACTCATTCTTGTACAACCAAGCCAGCATTCTTCCCGGTTTGTCCCCGCCCGCATGCTGCCTCTCCGTATATTTCTTGTAGCTTAGATTGCACAACCTATCCAAGTATCCCACACATTCCTGCTGCAGTTGACTTATGGTTCCAGCTGCCACCACGGAGTCCCCCCCCTTCGCTCATCACTTTCTCGAGTTTTGTCTCTCCTTTTAGGAATTCCTTCAATACCCCTCCTTGCAGCCCTTTGGATTTAGTTATTGCTGCTCCCCTTATCACCACCTTGAATGCTTTCCATAAGGTACCCGGCGAGTCTACACTGCCAGTGTTGTTCTCAAAGTAATCTATAATTTCCTCTCTCAGGTCTTCTCTGAATTCCATATGTTGTAATGCCTCTGCTCTGAGCCTCCATTTTGGAATCCTAGCTCTCAGGGGCAGATATTGCCACGTTAGAACCAGTGGCGAGTGGTCCGATAGGACCCTTGCTTTGTATTGTGTGCTTGTTATCTCTACCATCATTTCCTGTGTAGCAAACATGTAGTCTAGCCTTGTGTATAGTTTCTGTGGGCCGAATAATGCGAATAATGCGAGTACTGTCTATCACATGAATGCTGTACCCTCCACACATCCTCTAAACGGAGCTCCGACAACAGCGTCTTGAGGGCTTTAGCCGCCGGGGCAGGTTTATCCCATTCCGTATCTGATCTGTCTACCCTTGGATCCAGTGTACAGTTAAAATCCCCTCCCGATATCATCGCCCTCCCCAGGTATGCATTGACTTTGGTGTATAGGGACCTAATATACGATACTGTGTCTTGGTTCGGGGCGTATGTGTTTATAATACATATTTCTTTGTTCTCTACCAGCCCCCTTATTGCCACCATCCTTCCATCTGCTTATATTGTAGTCTGTAATAGTTTGAATGGGACATGCAGGGCTACCCACGTGATCACCCCTCTCTTTTGGATCACCTCCTGTTTTTCTTTAGTAAGATGAGTTTCCTGTATCAAGGCGATGTCTATCTTTTTCCTTCTTAGATACATCATTATCTTATTTCTTTTCAGATAACTGTTGAGCCCCCTTACATTCCATGTAATTACTTTAAGGTCCCCCATGTTTCAGCTGTTATTCAGTTCCTTCCAGCCCCTCTCCCTCTTCTGCATGAGGCGCAGGTGCGCAGGTGTGTAAGCTTGTTTCCCGTTCTATAAACTACTCCCAACATATAACACTTCAACTCCCCCAACTCCCGTCCAGCCCCCCTCCCTTCCCGTACCCAACAATTGCCCATCTCCATCCCTGGATCTCGGGCGATCCCACGTTCCGTCCCGGGTTACCGGTACTAGGGACGCAGTAGGAGGCCATCACTCTATCAGTGGCCTTTCTAACCTTACTACTGAGGTATGAGAGTGTGGCCCCTGTGTCTCCCGCACTTTGATACATTCCGTTATGTGCATTGAATTTATATTATTCAGTCCTAATGATTTCTGTATATGTGCATGACATTATTTTCTAGTCCCAGTGTTTTAGTCATACAGCACCTCTGCCTCCCGGGCCACCAAGTAATTTTACAGTGCCGTCTTCCTTCCGCGTATCCGTCTCTGAGGGGCAGTTCTGCATATCTAGCCACTCCGTCGCGTCCTCCAGGGTATCAAAGAACAAAGCCCTGTTTTTATTGAATACTTTTAGCCTCTCTGGGTACATCAGCATGTACTTAAGGCCTATCACTCTTAACCTCTTCTTTACAGTACCGTAGTTCAGTCTCTTCCTCTGCACCGTGAGAGTGTGATCCGGGTAAGCTGTTATGGGGGGAGATGCTCTGTGTATCGTGCCCCCTTAGCGGGAAGAATCCCAGGATCTTCTCCCTGTCTCGATAGTTCAGGATTTTGGCTATTATCGGCCTCTGGGGCGCTCCAGGCGGTGGTTTCCTCATCAGTGCCCTGTGCGCCCTCTCAACTGCAAATCCATGGGTGAGCACCCCGCCTGCTATTTCTTGCAGTAGCATGGTTTCAATGTATTCCGTGGGGTTAGAGCCTTCTTCTCCTTCAGGACGTCCCACTATACAAATATTTTTCCTCCGGGCCCGTCCTACCGCTTCCTCTGCTCTATTTTCCAGGTTGCCCACTTGGCGCAATATGTGGACCTCCGAAGTATGCAATGCGCAGGCAGCTGTATTTGTCGTTGCTGTCTTCTCCAGCTCGCCTGTACATTCTGCTATTTTCCTCACATCTTGCCGTAGTAAGTTGACCTCCTCTTGTACTGCCCCTATTTTGAGGTCCAATGATGCTCTGATTTCGCTCATGGCTGCGTCTAGTTTAGTTTCCCAGGCGATCTTCAGGTCAGCGATCGCGTCCAGTATCTGCCGATCATCTCGCTGCAGGGTTGCTTCCGCCTGCGTGTTCTTGTCCCTATTTCTGGTCCTTTCAGACGTTTGGGGTGTTTTCGTATAATCCTCCATTGTTTGTTGTTTCCCTTTTGTCTTGAGTAACTTCGACATCATCTCGATGCCACTCCGGTTCTACTTGCCGTTGCCCGGGCTGTAATCACTATCTTCCTTCCTTGCTTCAGCCCATATAGTGCTCACACTTTGTTGGCGGGCATTTCACATGGCCTCCTGTTTGCTGGGTTTGTGCTCCGCTGCTGATGTGCCTTGGTTTCCCCACCCTGAGCCGGATTCTACTGCTCGGGTTCTGTCCGCTGTGGTTGGTGTGCTTCTCACTCGGCGCTTCTTAGCTCCCTTCCAGTTATTTGCCACCAGGCCCTGTTCACTGTGTGGGTCTCCCACGCTTCATTGCGGGCCTGGCGCGTTAATCTGTTCCCAGGGAGTCTCTCCAGACAATAGCCCCAATGCCATGCATGTAGTTTTATTTTGTGCTTTTCGACATCCCCGTTGTTATGCACATTTGTGCCTCTTGGGAACGCTGCTTGTCTTCTGACAGGTTCCTTGGCTGTGTGCCTCGCCCGGGGTCTTCCAGGTGCTGGGTGTGTAACACTACCGCCTTGATTGTCTCCCTTTATCCCGGGTTGGCTCTATGTGAGAAGCACCCCAGGTTCTCTGCGTGTCGCGCTGCTTTCTGCTGCCCCTCTGCCTTATCCAATAGTCCGTGCCTGTTCCGCTTCGGGTACACTTCTGTCCTTGTTACAGATTTCCTTTATGATTTTTCCTTTCCCCGTGTTTCCTTCTCCGCAGCTGCTTATGTTGGAGCGAAGTGCATTTGGTGCCTGCTTGAGGCCAGTCCGTTGCTCTTTGTGGCACCTCGCAGCCTAATGCTGCCGCGTGCGCTTTCTTCTGCTCCCGGGGCCCCCTCCCGCGGCCGCTTCACCGCCAGTTGCAGCGGTGGATACTGTGTATCCTGCTCTGTGTGCGTTGATGTGGTACAGTCTAGTTGCTTAATTCAGCTCTGGAGCGGAGCTACTATGTATCTCGCCACAGTTATTCCTCGCTACTCAGGTGCTGGCCCTGCTCCCTCTTATTTTGGATGGCCTTATGTCTTCCAGCTCGTTCGACCCTTTCAGCAATTTTGCATACAGCGTACCGTTCAGCATACCTGCCCCATCCCAGGCCGTGTGCTTCCAAGGGTCCGGTGTCTCTCGGGGCGCTGCATCGTTTTCCGAAGTTGCATCCGCATCTACTGCGCCCGCAGCGGGTCCTTTGTCTTTTCTTTTTCAGTTGGCGGCCATCTTCCTTTGCTCGATCGTCCGCGTCTCGCCACCTTCTTTTGGGCACCGTTACTTTCTCGCTTTCCGGATCGAGTGCACAGTGCACCTCCGCGTTCCCCCAGGCTTCACACACACCATCCTATATTTTAGAGTCAAATGCTGCAGTTTTGCACTATGTTCCTACGGATGATTGTAGGATCTGCGGGAGCCCACGAAAAGTCCCGTCCTCTCACATGGCTCCTTGGCCACGCCTCCCTTGTCTTACATCTTTGATACTTTTGCTATCAACTTTATGTAAAATCTGACCTCCCATCCATTTGTTCTGTAAGAGCGCCATCTCATCAGTTTTATCCTTATCTCCTTTCCATCTCTTTATTTCTCTCCTTATATCTAGAGATGTACTTGCTCGATCACTTTTCTCCTTATCGTGTCTCTCCTTGTCCCTCAGGACTTTGGAGGTTATATCTTTCTCGGTATCTTTCTCTGGACCCTCGTCACTACTTTGCATAGGTGACTCAATTGACAGATTGCTATATCACGTTGCTGCTTTAAATTCCCTTAATGGGTATAATACTTAGTCATTCTTAGTTACGTCTTTTATTTCAGACGGGGCGGGCGGAGCAGAAGGCTCTTCACACCCCTCTTTGCATATATTGTGTATCCAATCTAAAGGACGCTCCTCCTCCTTTTTCGTGTTCGTACATTTTCCAAAGCTCTAGACTCGGTAGGCACTTTTCTAACTTTTGTCCTGTGTACTCAGCATGCAAATATGTCGTCATATGCTGCAGAACTGCTCTCGATAATGATCCGCCTTGTGGCCATGGCATAAACATTTTGTCTGCGGTCCCCTTAACCCACTCTGCACTCTATTGTTTAAGCTTAAGCGCTGTCAGAATTCCTCTTCACTGGTTGACCCCCTAGTGTAGAAGAAGAATTCTTCCCACCAATGTACCCCTCTGAATAGTAACAATACACATACAGAGGGATCAATTAATTGAAAGATGTTTGGATATCCCTCCGAGACCACCGTAGCTGCTCAAAGATAGAATTGATCCTAAGAAGATTAACCACGATCTGAGCAGGAATCGGGAAATACTAGGAATATTCACAGGGATTCCAGGGTTAATTGCACATGGTAAAGGTTCGTGATGAAAGAGAAAGATAATTTCCGTCTGAGTTAGAAGGAATACGAAAAGTCAAAGTGTTTTACCAAATGGTGAAACAACTCCCGCGATGCAGCGGACGCTGTCCCAGGTTGCAGCAGAGGCTGTTTCGCTGGCCGGCGGATGCCTTCCCACGTCGCTCCCGCAGCGCAGCTGATGCTGTCCCACGTTGCAGCAGAGGCTGTCCCACGGCTCAGCTGAGGCTGTCCCACGTTGCAGCGGAGGCTGTCCCACGTTGCAGCGGAGGCTGTCCCGCGGCGCAGCTGAGGCTGTCCCACGTTGCAGCGGAGGCTGTCCCGCGGCGCAGCTAAGGCTGTTCCACGAAGTAACAGATACTGTGTTTAACAGTACAAGAAGTAACAAGAAAATAGCAAGAGTGACTGAAGTCAACAACTTCAAAAGAAATCCTTTAAACAATCCGGGTCAAATCCATACGAGCAAACTTAGACTGAGGATTAGACAATAACAATATCCAAGGGCAGAAGGCTAGGGTTGAAAACCAGTAAATCACTGAAGCACCAAAACAGACTAGGAATATCCAAGAGCAAGGTCGGTTAGAGAAGCAAGGGTTCAAGATACTGGGTAAACAAGATGCAAGGTAAGTAAACAAGTAGCGCCAAAAATGCTTGATCAGAAGCACTGAGCAAGCAGGGGGGCGGGGTTAAATACCCAATGTCACATGATCACCGCCGTGAACCAGCACGCACGGTGCGTCTCCTTAGTAATGCATTGCTAAGCTTCCATGGCAACCTCCAGCCGCCTCGGAAGACCGAGGTTCGAGATATTCCTCCCTGTGAACCACTACACAAAGTTCGGCTGACTCCCGTGTTTCTTCTGGTTGCATGAAAAGTAGGTACACCATTCCGAGAACCTGCGCGCATAACAGTACCCTCCCCCAAAGATGGGCCCCGTCTTCTCGAGGCCCAAAACTCAGACAACAAACGAGGAGCATGAATATGATCGACAGGTTCTCATGTCCTCTCTTCTGGACCGTAACCCTTCCAATCCACAGAATACATTCTGACACCCCTGGAAACCTTGGTATCCAGGATCTTGTGGACTTCATACTCCTCCTCACCCTGCACAGACAGGGTAGGCGGGCGGGAAGGGAGAGAGGTACCAGGATGAAAGGCCTTGATGAGGGACACATGGAAAACAGGGTGTACTTTCCATTTGGCAGGGAGAGACAGCCGTAAAACGACACGATTTATTACCGCAGTGATAACAAACGGACCGACGTATCGTGGGAGAAGCGCTCGTTTACCAGGGATACGCAAATTCTTCGTGGAGAGCCAAACTTTACCCCCCACAACATACTTAGGAGACGGAGAGCGATGGGCGTCAGCGAATCGTCTGGCAGTAGACTGGGCACTGTCCAGGTGTAGTTTAACCTGCGTCTGTATCGAAACAAGTCGCTGAATGCAAGAGGAAGCTGCAGGGTGGTGAGCGGGCAAGGCCGGAGAAAGAGGCATCGACCTAGGATGCCTACCAAATAAAGCAAAAAATGGCAAAGAACGTGTAGAGGTATGGAGAGAATTATTATAAGCGAACTCTGCCATAGGAAGCATGGACAGCCAGGTGTCCTGATACTGGTGAGTAAGACATCTAAGATACTGTTCCATAGTTGAATTGAGACGTTCGGTCTGTCCGTCCGTTTGAGGATGGTACGAGCTGGAATAGCGCTCATCAATACCAAAAGAAGCGGTAAGAGATTTCCAGAAACGAGAAGTGAATTGTGAGCCCCTATCAGTAATGATAATGCAAGGGAAGCCAAAAAACGGAAAACATGTTTAAGAAAGCCAATGTAGGAGCGGCAGGGAGTCCTTGGCAAGGTACGAACAATGCCAATTTAGTAAAGTAATCAATGATCACCCAAATGGTATTGAAGCCAGAAACCGGGGGCAAATCCACCACAAAGTCCATGGAAATCATATACCATGGATAAACAGGGACAGGCATAGACTGAAGCAAGCCGACAGGTTTGGAACGAGGACTTTTACATTGGGCACATATGTAACAACAAGCAATGTGTTCAGTAACATCTTTAGCCATAGAAGGCTACCAGCACCACCGTTGTAGCAGATCGATGGTCTTCTTGGTACCCGGGTGTGCTGCTAGCATTGAATCATGACACCACTTGATGGCCTTCTTACGTGTATCTTCATCTGGAAGAAATAGCAGACCCTTGATATGAGGCAACCCTTCTATGACTTCAATGTTAAGTCTGGCGGTTTCCACAGGATTGTCTCTCACCCATTCCCGTAATCCATCATGCAAGGTGGGTTGTAGAGTACACGCACAGATCACTCGGTGTGGTAATAGAGGACGACCATCTGTACTTGGAGAAGATGACTCGCCATGAATGCGTGAGAGTGCATCGGCCTTCGTGTTTAAAGAACAGGGCCGGTAAGTAATGGTGAAATTGAACATTGAAAAGAATTCATGCCACCTAGCATGCCGAGCAGTGGAACACTTAACGGACTGTAAGGCTACTAAATTCTTGTGGTCAGTAAAAACCTGAACAGGGAATGCTGTACCCAGTAAATGATGACGCCAGGTTAAAAAGGAGTCCCGTACCGCTAATAACTCTATTTCAGTTATAGTATAGTTCCGCTCATAGGAAGTCAGTTCCCTTGAATGAAACGCCACCGGATGCAACCCCTTGGTTTCTGGGCACTCCTGAGACAATATGGCACCAAGAGCAATGTCCGAAGCGTCAGCCTCTACGACAAATGGTAGATTCGGAGTAGGGTGTTGAAGCACCGGAGCGCTGGTGAAAGCTGCCTTAAGACTCTGGAAGGCTTGATCGCAAACATCGTCCCAAATAAAAACCACTTTACTGCTCGTCAAAGAGGTCAATGGGGCGACCAAAGTGGAGAAATCCTTAATAAACCGCCTGTAAAAGTTTGCAAAACCCAAAAAGGATTGCAGGGCTTTCAAAGAGGTGGGCGGAGGCCATTCCAAAACCACTTTAACCTTAGACTGGCTCATTTGGATTCCTTTACTGGTTATCTCATACCCCAGAAATTCCACTTCCGAAGCATGGAAAATACATTTTTCTAACTTAGCAAACAGATTATTCTCACGCAATCTGTGTAACACACGGGAAACGTGTGTAACATGTAAGTCATAGGATGTGGAGTATATCAATATGTTGTCTAGGTAGACTATAAGAAACTGGTCCATCATGTCATGAAACACATCATTAATGAAATATTGAAATGTAGCGGGGGCATTACAGAGCCCAAACGGCATGACTCTGTATTCAAACAAGCCATACCTGGTTTTAAAGGCTGTTTTCCACTCGTTTCCACTACGGATTCTTACCAAATTATAGGCACTGCGTAGGTCTAATTTGGTGAATATAACGGAGGAACCCAGCTGATCCAGAAGTATTGAGATGAGAGGAATGGGATATTGATTCCGAACAGTAATGGAATTGAGAGCCCTATAATCAATACACGGGCGGAGGTCCCCCTCTTTTTTAGGCACAAAAAATAAGGGAGCGGCCGCAGGTGAACGAGAGGGGCGTATGAAACCAGTTTTCAATGACTGATCAATGTATTCCTTTACACTGAGGTCTTCCTTGTGGGTTAAGGAATAAATCCTACCTAAGAGTAGTTTACCCCCCGGGATCGGATCAATAGGACAGTCATAGATTCTGTGTGGAGGCAAAACCAAACCACCTCCTTCATCAAACACATCTTTGAATTCCGAATATTCAGTAGGCAAAGCACTGGTGATAACTGCTCCAACAGTAGAAGCAATATCCAATAGAGGACGACACGGACTACTCGCTGGGAGTTTGTTCTTCCAACACCGGTTCTCGCAAAATTCTGACATAAGTTCAATACTGGCTGAGTGCCAATCAATGATAGGATTATGCAACCGTAACCACGGAAGACCTAATATGAGCCTGAACTGAGGTGCAGATATAAGATCAAAGAAGATAATTTCGGAATGCCCCATCAAGGTTTCCATTTCCAAATCCTCTGTCTGCTGGATGACCATTCCTGAAACCAAGGAAGATCCATCCACAGCGTTTACAACAACAGGATTTGCTTTATCAATAGTAGGAAGACCCAGATCCTTGGCATACAGGGAATCAATGTAGTTTCCTGTGGCTCCAGAATCTATGATTGCTGTGGCTTGAACTATCTTGTCTTGTGATAGCTTGAGATGTACCACTATTTCAACCGGTTGGACAGATATGGAGTCCTTGGATACGGAATTGCTCGGCAACTGGACTCCTTTCATTGCCGAGCTTTCGCGTTTCCCTGTTTCTTGGAGGGTTTCTTGGTACAAACTTTCAGTAAGTGTTCCGAAGATCCACAATAGAAACATAGGTTGTTTTTCTTCTGATGCTCTCTTTCTTCTTGTGAAAGAGGACCTCGTGTAGCTGCCCCAATCTGCATTGGTTCTGATGTACTAGGGGAAGAAAAAGGGTTGACTTGGACGTCAGGAATCAGACCACGTTTCTCCCCGTTTCTGGCAGCTTTACGAGCGTCTATCTGAAGAACTAGTCCCAGTAGTTCTGGAAAGGAGGCTGGAACTACAGGTACTATAGCAAGGGTATCCTTTAAAGATTCAGACAGACCTTTATAGAACAATGAGGCCTTCTTATCATCAGGCCAAGCCGTCTCAGCAGCTAATTGATTGAATTTTGCTAAATAGGCCAACAGCGTCATATCCCCTTGCTGCAGGCTTAATAACTCCAACTCCATGACTTGGGCCTTTTATCAAGTACCAAACACCTTCCCCATGGCTTCAATCAATGCGTCACAATCGAACAATAAAGGACTACCCTCCTCCAAAAGAGGATTAGCCCAGGCAGCTGCTGTACCTCCAAGATGGGACAACAAGAAGGCTGCTTTAGTAGCAGAATCAGGAAAGGCGCCTGGTCGACATAAAAAGTGCAAACGACATTGATTTAGAAACGTCCTGAAATGTTTTGGGTCCCCATGGAATCTTTCTGGTGGAGCCAAGGGGAACTGGGAAGTAACGTACACCGGTCCGGCCCCCGCCTGTGCAGGTTCAACGACCGGGGGAGTCGGTAATACTGGTGCTGCATGAAGCAAGGGTTGTATGGCTGTTTGGAGCTCTAGAATTTGCTGTTGAGTGGTGGCATGAGCATTAGCCATATCTGTTCTCAAATCCGCCACTAATTGAAGGAGGTTAGCTAGGGTCTCATTGGGGTCCATGTTTAAAGGTTTATGATTATGTCAGAATTCCTCTTCACTGGTTGACCCCGTAGTGTAGAAGAAGAATTCTTCCCACCAATGTACCCCTCTGAATGGTAACAATATACATACAGAGGGATCAATTAATTGAAAGATGTTTGGATATCCCTCCGAGACCACCGTAGCTGCTCAAAGATAGAATTGATCCTAAGAAGATTAACCATGATCTGAGCAGGAATCGGGAAATACTAGGAATATTCAGAGGGATTCCAGGGTTAATTGCACATGGTAAAGGTTCGTGATGAAAGAGAATGATAATTTCCATCTGAGTTAGAAGGAATACGAAAAGTCAAAGTGTTTTACCAAATGGTGAAACAACTCCCGCGATGCAGCGGACGCTGTCCCACGTTGCAGCGGAGGCTGTCCCACGTTGCAGCGGAGGCTGTCCCGCGGCGCAGCTGATGCTGTTCCACGAAGTAACAGATACTGTGTTTAACAGTACAAGAAGTAACAAGAAAATAGCAAGAGTGACTGAAGTCAACAACTTCAAAAGAAATCCTTTAAACAATCCGGGTCAAATCCATACGAGCAAACTTAGACTGAGGATTAGGCAATAACAATATCCAAGGGCAGAAGGCAAGGGTCAAAAACCAGTAAATCACTGAAGCACCAAAACAGACTACAAATATCCAAAAGCAAGGTCGGTTAGAGAAGCAAGGGTTCAAGATACCGTGTAAACAAGATGCAAGGTAAGTAAACAAGTAGCGCCAAAAATGCTTGATCAGAAGCACTGAGCAAGCAGGGGGGCAGGGTTAAATACCCAATGTCACATGATCACCGCCGTGAACCAGCACGCACGTTGCGTCTCCTTAGCAACGCATTGCTAAGCTTCAATGGCAACCTCCAGCCGCCTCGGAAGACCGAGGTTCGAGATATTCCTCCCCGTGAACCACTACACAAAGTTCGGCTGACTCCTGTGTTTCTTCTGGTTGCATGAAAAGTACATACACCATTCCGAGAACCTGCGCGCATAACAAGCGCATCTTTCGGTAGCTGTTTGCAGAGATGCACTAATGGAGTAACCGCTTCCATTTCTAACCTTGACTTTTCTCTTTGCTACCGCTCGTTTATGCCTTAGTTATAGTTTCAATTTTATGTTTCAATCAAAATACACTTATGAGCGAGCACCAATCGTTGAAAGTTCTAATCCCGTCACAACACAATTTTTAACTTTAATCTTGCTAAAAACCAACCATCAAAGTTCAATTATAAAACAATACATTTTTGCGTCTCAACTTCACTCTTCTCCTTTACATAACATTTTCTTCTTTCAACTCTAACGTCATCACAACCCTTTCAATCACATAAAACAAACAGACAAACTTGACCGGCCACGTGTACTGTTCCACGATCTTTTTCTTAAGACTCGTCTTACACTCTAGATCTGCTCCGATTGGAACTTAAGCTAATTCCTTTTAGAATGTCTTTAACCAGTCTCTTCTTCTATATGTCCTGCTAAGGGGCTCCGAATTAAATCTTGAAGCTTCTGCTAGCACTCTTTAAAGTCTAGGAATAAGGGGTATCCTCATAGCGTGGCCACACTCACGACTATTCTTCCTCACATATTGCTCGGCCACACTCAAGTTAATATCTTGTTTCCCATATACATATATATTACACTCTTACTCTTACGTTATATTTTATTGCGCCTCCCTCTGTTACTCTCTGCTGTTCACTATGCATGCATCCCTTTGCCACACTCTTTGATCTATTCACTCACTGTTCGCATGTTTTTCTTCTTCGGACCCTCGGGATCACCGCCTTCGTTACCGCCTCTTTGAGCTGCTTTCCGATCCGCTTCGTGTAGATGTGGGAGGGGTTTCTATCTGAAAATAGGGGTCCCGTCAATCCGTCCCCTGCAAGAAGTTACCTATTCTAACCACTTCTTTGGGGAGCTTCACGTCCTGTCAGCCGAATAGCAAAGGTCGTGCGATATTGCAGACTCTAAAGTTACTTTTTTTTTTTAAACAATTTTTATTGAATATTTAAACAAACAATACAAACCAAACTTGCAGTGTGCACAATAACATCTCGGTTATACATTTTCAGTCTTGTCCACTGCCTCCCATTACCCACCCCCCGTTACGAGTCTGATCTCACTGGTGTTCTGTTGCTGCAACTTGTGATGGGGAATACCCTTCGTAAAATCCACCGGGTCCGGTATTGACCCAAATAGTTCCGCTATCAATAGTTTCCAGGCCATCAGTCTCAGTTTCCTCCTCCCCCCCAGCACCGCTGGCTTCTAGCCATACCGTGGTTTCCACCTCCGCCCATTTCTGCAGGTCGTTCCACCATATTTCCAGTCTTGGTTTATGGCACGTCTTCCACTCCATAGCAATTCTCCTCTTTGCAAGCTCATATGCCAGATCTTTCAGCTTGCTCACATGCCTAAGTTTCCTTGGCCTGGGGAACCCCCCTAACAGGCAAACCCACACAGTATCCACCACTATCTTAATACCTTTTCCCGCTAGTTTGCATGCAACCATGCCCCAGAAGCGCTCGATAACCGGGCATGACCAAAACATATGTACCATGCCCACGTTTTCCTCATCACACTTAGGGCATTCTCTGTGGTGTCAGATACGCCCTGTGCATACTATATAATTGCATCGGCTTAAGTCTTGCGTTCCTGCGTTCCTTGACACCTTCTCATGATATCCTACGGCACGCTTCCACATCCCATCCTCCATCGGGGTCCCTACTTCCTCCTCCCATTCTAGTCTCAAATGCCCCGGCTCCTTTCCCTCTTTGGCCATCATCATTTCATATATTCTGGATATCTCGTATCCCCCCTCTGCTATGTCATATATCACATCAATGGTGGCATCTGGTTCCTCCTCAAGCACCAGTTCGGACCACGTACTCTTGATCTTCCGCATCAGTCTATGGTACGTGATATACTGGCCAGTGTGTAGCCCAGTTTCTGCCTCCAACTCCCCAAAGTTCGCTATGGTCCCCTCCTGCCAAATATCCCCCATTGTCGCTATACCGGCCGGCTCCCAGTGGTTCCTGATTATTATCCTCAGTTGCTCCTCTCCCCCCACCAATGCAACCAGTAGTACCTGCGGGGAACATGGCCATGGGTTCCCCATTAGTTGGCACGCCCTGCGCCACATCTTCCATCCCAATGCCATCATCTCGGTGCGCCCACCCATTACTACCCGGGGCAACCATATAATCTCCTTCAAGTAGAATGGGGCACAGTCCTGCCTGAACAGTCTGGTCTCAGAGGTCACCTCCTCCGAAAGCCTTTTTGGCCACATATTGCAGCTGACTTGTAACATAATAAACTTCATAATTAGGTAGCTTTATACCCCCCTTCTCATAAAAATTCTGCATCTTCCAAAGGGCCACCCTATTCCTTGTGCCCTGCCACAGGAAGTCCCTGCACATGCTGGCTAATCTGCTAAAAAACTTCTTTGGTATCCAATACGGGATATTCCCAAAGTAGTGCAGGAGCCTAGGAAAGACCACCATCTTTAACATTGCACTACGTCCTATCATTGGTAATGGCAGCTTTACCCAAAATCGCATGCAATTCTCAATTTTCGCAATGGCTACTTCCATATTTCGCTTGTGCTCATCTTCCACAGCATGACCTATATCTATTCCCAGGTAGCAAAATGTGCAGGCCACCCACGGCACCTGCAACACGGGCAGTTGCTCCAAAGGGATCTCTTTATATCTACCCAACGGGAACACACTAGACTTCTGAGGGTTCACCGCTATTCCGGACATTTCAGCATATCTCCCCAACACCTCCAAAACATATTGGAGGTTTTCCTCTGGATATCGCAAATACAATAGTATATGGTCTCCGTATAATGATATCAGGTGTCGTTCACCACCCACAGGGATGCCTATCGTGTCATATTGTTGCCGTAAGTAGATAGCTAGGGGTTCCAATGCCAATATATAGAGCATAGGGGACCATGGGCAACCTTGCCTGGTTCCACGACAGAGCTGCCACCTTTCCGACACCACTGACCCTGTTTTAACCCTGGCCAACCGTTCACTATATAACATTTTTGCCCACTTTAGATACCCTGGACCCATCCCATAACCCGCCAGGGACGCCAACAACCATGGCCATTTGACAGAATCGAAGGCCTTTATTGCATCCAATGACACAATTGCCAATTCATCCTCGCTCCCATTAACATATTCTATGACTCTATGGAGCCTTCTAAGATTGTTGGATATGTTCCTATTTGGGACATAGCCTGTCTGGTCCGGATGTATGAGTTTGCCTATGACTTTCCTTAATCTGTTCGCCAGAACGGCGGTCAAAATTTTACTATCTTGATTTAACATAGACAGGGGTCTGTAGGAGCTACAGCTATGCCCCGGCTTGTTGGGTTTGGGGAGTGGTATTATAATCGCCTCTCGGAGTGACTCTGGCAGTCTGCCTAGATCATAAGCCTCATTCAGCATGTCTAACAACGGGGGGAGCACTTCATCTTTGAATGTCTTATAGAATCCGCACGGTAGGCCATCAGCTCCCGGGGTCTTACTAGTTGGCAACTGCCTTACCACTTCTTCCAACTCCTTCAAAGTAATTGGTGCATCCATCTCCTCTCTTTCCTCAGCACTGATCTGCGATAATCCTATGTCCTCCAGTGTTTCCACTATCATTGCGCGATCATCTTCATTATCAACCCCATATAGCCGCCCATAATAGTTTGCAAACTCCTGATTAACTCCTTCTTGGGTGTCCGCCACCGTCCCGTCCTCTCTTATTACCAATCTAATCGGGGGTCTAGGGGTTTCCCGCTTGTATAGCCATGCCAGAAGCCTTCTAGGTTTGTCTCCTCCCGAATGCTGCCTCTCTACATACTTTTTATAGTTAAGGTTACATAATCTTTCCCAGAGCCCTGCGCACTTTTGCTGCAGCCGTGGTATCACATCCACGTCTTGGCTGGTACTATCTTCTTCCCTAAGTGCCCTTTCTAGCTCTTCCTCAGTGTCCTGCAGGTCCACCAGGATCCCTCCCTGCAATCCCCTAGATTTTGCTATGGCCGTCCCTCTCATCACAACTTTGAAAGCTTCCCACAATGTTCCAGCTGAATCCACACTACCCGTGTTTGTCTCAAAATAGCTAACTATCTCCTTCCTCATGTCTTCCCTGAAATGGGGATCTCTGAGCGCCTCTGCCCTGAGGCGCCATGTCAGAATCCTTGCTCTCGGGGGGCAACACTGCCAACCAAAGATCAAAGGCGAGTGGTCCGAGAGGACCCTTGCTTTATATTCAGCTTGCGTGATCTCGGTCAGTATCTGTGGAGCAACGAAAACGTAGTCCAGCCTTGTGCAAAGTTGCTGCGGGGCAGAATAGTGCGAATATTGCCTCTCATGAGGATGGCACACCCTCCATACACATCTTCTAACCCAAAGTCATTCAGCAGCAGCTGTAGCGCTTTAGCCGCTGGGGTCGGCCTATCCGTTTTCCCATCTGACCTGTCCACCCTAGGATTCAATACGCAGTTAAAGTCACCCCCCCCCCAAAAATCACTGCCCTCCCTACACACATACTAAGATTGTTACACAGCGTTTTAAAATATGCTGCAGTGTTTTGGTTCGGGGCATACATGTTCACAATACTTACCTCCCTATTTTCTACCAGTCCCCTCACCACAGCCATCCTCCCGTCCGTCTCCTCCAGCGTCTGTAGGAGCTGAAACGGGACGTGTGGCGCCACCCAGATGAGCACTCCCCTAGCATAAACCGAATAAGGCGAACGCACCACCGTAACCCTCTATTTCCTCCTGATCATCTCCATCTTTTCTCAGGTCAGGTGCGTCTCTTGCAATAAGGTGATATCTATCTTCTGTCTTCGCAAATATCTCATGACTTTGTTTCGCTTCAAGTAACTATTGAGTCCCCTGACATTCCAAGTGACTATTCTAAGATCCCCCATGGCATATCAGAGTCACTCCTCCCCTCCCACCTATCATATCCCAGCTTTAACTCCTCTCAACAGTGCAGTCCAAATCCACTTGTGTACCCCCATTGCGTAGGCTCGTTTCCCAACTTAAACTCCCCTTAACAAACAACACATCAAACACCCCAACCGCCTTCCTCCCCCTCCCTTCCCCGCCCCAACTCACACTGAAACGCCCCCCCTCCCTTCCCTCCCAACTGTTGCCCAGCTCCATCCCTGGATCTCAGGCTCCCCCACATCTAGCCATTTATCTAGCCACTTGGGATCCTGTGGGGAGATGTCGCCCTATCGGCGCACCTACTACTTCTACTAATGGGGGTAAAGCGCAAGTATCCTGTGGCTCCGATATATTAATATAACACAGCGCTATGCATCACAGTCTCAAATGATCAACACTATATTCCAGTCCAGTGTCCATTAGCGAGCATATATGGCAGAGGGCTTCTGCTCTTTTACCATTCAGTCTATGTTAACAACCCCTCCCCCTTACCCTTATGCAGTGTTGCTCCCATTTCCTCTGCCCCTGTGTCACCGCCTCACTTATCCTCTCCGCTTCGGTCCTGACCCCCCTCCGGCTCTGGACATCCATGCGCGTCTAGCCAGCACACCGCTTCTTCCGGAGTCTCAAAGAAGTGGGCTTTACCTTTGTGCAGGACTTTAAGCTTAGCTGGGTAGAGTAACATGTATTTCATCCCTTCAGTGCGCAATCTCCTCTTGACTGCCACATAGCTGTAACGTTGCCTTTGCACCAGCATTGTATAGTCCGGGTAGGCCGTGATCGTTGCTGACACTTTTGTTAAAGTGCCACCTTTTCGGAAAAATTCCAAGATCTTTTCACAGTCTCTATAATTCAAGATTTTCACAATGATGGCCCTAGGCGGCGCCCCTGGTTGTGGTCTCCTCGTCTGGGCCTGATGCGCTTGCCCTACCACTACCTCTACCGTGGGGTCCGCTCCTTCTTCCCCTTCCGGCAGGCCCACCACCCGTATGTTGCTTCGCCTGGCCCGCTCTTCAGCCTCTTCCGCCCGATTCTCCAAGTTGGCCACTTGTTGCTTCAGCACGTGGACCTCTTTTGCATTCGTGGAACTAAGGTCCTCATTTTTCTTTACAGCACTTTCCAAGCTACTAGTTCAGTCCGCCAGCGCTCTCACATCTTGCCGCAGCAGGTTAACATCTATTCCCACTGTGTCTATCTACTTTTCCAGCGCTTCTCTGAGCTCGGCCATCGCCACTCCCCATGAGGATTTCAGTTCTGTGATAGCTTCCGTATCTGTTGGCGGTCTTCCACCGCACCCTCAGTCTCTTGCGCTTTCATCCCAGACTGCGCTGGGGGGGTGGTGGGTTGCTGCGCTTTGGTAAATACGTCCAGGGTCGGCTGCTTCACTTTGCTCTTGAGTCCCTTTTGCGCCATATTGCGGGCACCTACCGTGCAACTTTCCAGGACCCTGCGCACTGCCGGGGTCTGTGTGTAGATTCTTTCCGGACGCAGTGTTTAGTGATACTCCCAGGGGCATGTTCTGTGATGTCTAAGCGATCTCTTATGGGCAGGCAACGTCTTCCTCTGTGTGCCCACTGTCTTACCCGGGTCGTGAGGAGTCCAGCTTATCTTTGTCCCTGGCTTCCACTGCGCTGTACCTCCCTGCCTGGCAGCAGCCCTGTACCAACAGGTATGGATCTCAGGCCACCTCTAATCAAGCCGGGCCGCCATCTTCCTTTTGTTATGACAAACTTTTTGTGTCCAGTCCAGTATGCTCATAGGCCGGTGGCACTGCTTTGTTGTGCCTGAATGCATCACCCGGACCTCAGGGCTATGCTGATATGAGCTGTGGCATGCTTGCAGTTTCCCTCATATCTGCTTATCTGAGTGCGTCTATTGTCCGTAGTTGTGATGGGACACTTTCCCCCAGGGAGGAGGACCTATGAATCTGCTTCCTCCCGTGCGGCCTGATCTCAGTGCAAATCCGTCTGCAGCTTGCTCGCACACCTTTAAATGCCAATGCAGCCGTCTCCAGTCGCGCTCCTTACGGCTCTCCAGCGCTCGGAGCGGCCCGCTCCACGTTGTGCGGTCACTTTGGTCATTCGCCGCTGACGCATTGTAGACCGCAATAGGTCCCTCCAACAGTGATTCCCAGGGCTGAGTGCCCGTTCCATGGGGTGCGCCACGGGCTTGCCTCCAACTGCTGCCCTGTACTACGGCGGCTGAAGGCTCCCGGCCGCTCACAGCATCAGCGCTGTCCGCTCTCGTAGATACTAGGTATCCGCTCACATCCGCACCTTGATGCCTCCACCAGGCATGGCCACTGCCGCGCTCCTATCTCCCAATGTACTGGGAACGCAACAAATGTATCAGCGGCTATGAGTGCCCCAGGCCATCAAGGCTTCTTCCCCAATCGTCCGGTCTTTTCAGGGGCTGGTATTCGTCCCGCACCGTTGTTGCTGGAGTTCACAGGGGCTGACTGTCCTTTGTTCTCAGGCCGCCATCTTTGCGATTCGTTACTCGGCCGGGCACAGGATGCAAAGTGTCCGGAATGCCACGTTCTCGGCGCAAACAGGGCTCCGTCTCGCTTCCCCTCAGCCCGATGTGCTCACACGCAATTTGTGTTGTTTCCATGCCACAATGAGCTGTTTAATGCATGCTTTAGAAAGGATCAGTATGCCGGATCACGGAGCTCCCAGGAAACACAGCCTATTCCATGGCTGCCTGGCCACGCCCCTTAGACTCTAAAGTTACTTATGTGGACGACCAATGGTTTATCTTATCTAACCATCGTATCTCTGCTACCAAGTGAACTGGAGGCTCTGTCCAGTCCTTTAAGATGTGTAGCGGTACCCTGGAGAAAGATGGGGATGCAGATTTTATTCATACATCAATAATCAAGACGACACAAATTGTTGGGCAAAATTTTGTCTGTTTTAATATCAGTCTAAAACAGTGAGTACAACGAACATAAGCAATCACTCGATACTTTGACTCTAACTACTATCTAGGGGTGAGAGTCATGGCGTCCTGTGGTTGGTCACTCCATATGGAGAATGCTAAGTTCACGCCGCATAGGTATTGTGGCGCCCTTGCCAGGGTCACAAATGAATATGGCAATGGGGCTGTGCATGTCTTTTTGGAGTCATACAAAGCACAGGCACGCCAAGCTGCACTGTACGGAGCAGAAGTTTGGGAGCAGGTGAATGTCCACCACTTAGCGATTGTGGGGAATAAATATTTGAAAAATGTACTTGGGTTGACGACTAGCCCAATACACCAGTGTTGCTTGAGACTGGTATGCCGGGGGTTCAAGTTGACCGGCCAGCTGCGACAAGTGCTCAACTGGGTCCACCTATGAACAAAAAAAAACCTTTCCAAATATAAATAGGCATTGCAGGATGTACTGTTCCAGAGAGGGAGTACCTCCCTGAAGTGGATCACCCATGTTAAAAATATGTTGGGGCGGATTGGGGCGTGTGGACTTTTGGCTTAATCCCTCTGTCCTGTTACCTGCCTCCAAATTAGTTGTAAAGAGTGCTGTGTGGGCCAAGATGGAGGAAGACATCCTGTTGAAATCCCAGGCCTCAGAATCATTGGGCTGTTATTTTGCCATCAAAAATAGGCAGGCTACAAAGACTACTTGGACTATGTTACTACCAGGCAGGAAAAAGCCTTATATCTAAAGTTTCGCTTTGGGATCTTCCCCACTGCCGCACTCTTACACAAGTGGAATAGGGAAGTCTCCCCAAAATGTATTTTATGTAATGAACCTGTTGAAGACCTGCAGCACTATGGGCCTGATCACGAGTTGGGTGGTAGCCCTTAAATGCAGCAGTAATGGTGTTACCACCGCATTTAAGGGCCTGTCCAATCTGGAGTCTGGAGTCTGGCATGTTTACCTCCAGCGCAGAGATGGGGGTAAACACGCTGGATAAATGCCCATTGGGGACTAACAGTTAGCGCCTCTTCTGTCAAGACTTTAGGCACCCACATCAATGCCAACCTCTCCATGAACAAACAAGTTAGCGCCATAGCTTACAGCTTACAGTTTACAGCTTACAGCACCAAACTTATCAATGCCATCAAACCCTACCTTTCTGCACCTAATTGCATGACAATAGCTAGAGCAACAATTGGCGCCAAACTCGACTACTGCAACGCCCTATTGGCTGGCACCTCCTCCAAAAACATACACAGACTACAAACCACACAAAATAACGCCCTACGAGCTGCTATGAGTATCCCTAGAAGAGAACATATATCTCAAGCCAGACAAGCGGCGCAGTGGCTCCAGGTCAAAGACCGCATTACATGTAAAATCCTCACCATCACGCACAAATGTATAAACAGCACAGCTCCCACCTATCTTGCTGAAGCTATTTCTAGAACTACATCCACGCGCCCCACCACAACAGAATACACTAACCAGCTTCACATACCACGCATTCGAAGAGCCACAGCTGGAGGGCTAGGCTTCTCGTACATTGCTCCCAAACTTTGGAACTCCCTCCCGGCCCCCATCAGAGCAGAATCCTCAATTTCTGCCTTTCGCAATAATCTCAAGACTACCTTCCTGAACCAACACTGATAGTATTTCCACTGCTTCTAACTGTCCTCTGTAATATAAATGTAACTGTTTTTGTTTTTCTATTCTAATATTTACACAATGCAATCTATGTACATACCCTTTTCAACTATTCCCTGTATTCACATGACATGTACAACTAACCTTCACAAATGTTTTTAAGTTGTGTAACAAATGTCTGTGATATTTCTGTAACTAAACATGTTCTGTAACAAATGCCACGATGCACCTGTGCTGATGTGCACTGTATAAATATGAATAAAACAAACAAACGGGCCCGTTGTTAGCTCTCTGGTCGAACGCTATGAACGTCCAGACCGGGTCCCGCGAAGTAACCTCGTAACAGGGCAGAATGGGTTTAACGGCGCTGGCACCATTACCGGCGCCGTTAAACCCATTCCACCCTTCTTGTAATGAGGCCCTATGTATTGAACTGAACTAATGGCAGAGGTGTTGAGGTATGTCAGGGACAGCTATGCAAGCTTCTAGACCAAAATTGCATAGCCGTAGCTCTATTCTATAGTGCATGGACAGCTTTGCTGTGTCCTGAACTTGTCTATAAGTACCCATTATTGCTTCTTCTCAACTTCCTCTCACCATGCACTTCTCAAGCTATCTCTTCCTTTCCCTTCTACTTCTCTCTTCACTCTCCTCAGCTCAGAACCATCTCAACTCTCTTCCCATGCCTATCCTCTCTTCTCATCAACACCCCCTCTCTTCTCGCTCCACTGCTCTTTCTAATCGCAAAACTTACTCGACCCCTAACTTCCATTACACGTCCTATTCTTGCATTCACCCCATCACCTCTCTACTTTTCAGTCTCTGTCGCTTTGCTTCTACATCTCACTCTCTTTATATTGCTCTTCGGAATGTATAGTCTGTCTGCAATAAAACCTTCTTTACCTATGACGTCTTCCATTCTCATTCTCCTTCTCTTGACCTCATTACCCTTACTGAAACCTGGATCTCTTCCTCTGACTCTGCAACCCTTCCTGCCCTTCATGACCCTGCCTACACTTTCAATCTCACCCCCAGCTCCACTGGCAGGGGTGGTGGTGTAGGTTGTTTTCATCCTCCAAAAGTCCTATTTCCCTTACTCCACTATCTCCAGCTAATTCTCCATCATTCAAATATACTATTTCGACAATCACTGCCGCCTATGGCAACGTGTTCTCTCTCTCTACAACCACTTTGTCTGGTAGGTCAATTATTTGACCATTTCTCCCAGCTAATTGACTCTCTCCCTCTCGATTCGATCACCACCTCATTGTCATTGGTGACTACAACCTGCCCTCTTGCTCTGCTGCTCTATTCACTGACTTTACCTTCTACTTAACCACTCACTCTCTTCTGTCCGCTCTGCCCACCCATTCAAATGGAAACTCCCTTGACTTTATTCTCATCTCCTCCCAACACTCTGCCTCTAATATCTCCACCGCTCCTTCACCCTTCCATCTTTGCCTCAATTTCCACTCTTGCTTCTGCCTCACTCTCTCCATTTACTACAACTATTACCAAGTACACGTTTTCCTCCTACAAACTCCGTGACTACCTCGCTGACCTACTGTTAGGGAGAATTCTCTGTTTAGGTTGAATTTCCTAACCTAGTGAGCCCCCAGCAGCTTTGCTGGATTTTTGGGGTTTATTTTTTTCTCCTGCCAAGAGTTACACTCTTTTACCCTCACTCTTGGACATGATTTGAGTGTGTTTCTTTGAATCTATAAGTGTTTTATGGGCTATGGGGTCTTTTACTCCATAGGGTTTCATGCGTTTTTGTGATGTGTGTTACACAGCACCCTCATTACAGTGACACAGGGGTGTCTTAGTGACCCCCCAGTATAGACTCCATACCCTGGGACTGACTACTGTCTCCCAGAGCATGTAAAGTCGCCATTGACTTTACTAGTCTTAAATTCTGAACAGAACCAGTACAAACCATCATATTGTGGACGTACTGGCTGGGGCAATTCGATTGCCCCAGGGTCTGTTAGTGGAGGGGGCACGTCTCCGTCCCCCCTGATCGAGTTTTGGCTGGTGGCAGTGAATACTACTTTTTATATTCAACCGCAAATATTTTCCTATGGGATTTCCCATTGTTTTAGGCTACTATCTTTATTTAATTATTTACGGTAGCCTCGAACATACCGCCAGGTTATTTAATTAATATTAATTCTCTGGTTGGTATTTTTTGCCAAAACTTGATTCTAAAATGGCGTTTGTGTTCTCTTCTGTGACTCCAACCCAAGTCGAGCCCTTTGTTCCAATTTTTGGCGGGCTTCTCCACAGAAGCCCTCCAAAGTGGTGCCACTCTGTCTGGGGTACTTAGGAGGGGTGGAGGGGAATTTAGGCACCCTGGACTGAGTTGCCTAGGCAACTCAAGTCGCACTCCATCCTGATTGGCCCAAGTGGTGAGCCGGCCGGCTCACACTTAGCATGTTTGAGTGACAGCTAGGCTGAGTGAATGGGGGTTTGCTGCATAAAAGCAGGGCTTTGGGGACTTGAACTTCAGAAGTTGCCACAGGACCTAAGAATCCGATGAGGGAGAACCTGAGCCGACCTGCCACGACACCACGACCGGTGGAGCCCTGCTGGACTGCCTCACCACTTTTCCCAACGACAGAGGAGATCTCCCGCCGGAGAGTCTTCTTCCTTTGACTGGTGGGGATAACCAGTTTCACCGTCTTTTCGCTTTCCCGACGTACCTCATGGCCGCCTTGCCCGTGCCAAGCACCCCGGCAACCGGGATACCACGTTTTACCAAGACCGCAAAACCAAGGTACCACCTTTAACCGGAAAACTCTGCGGCTGGTTTCTTCCCTGGTAGTGCAACGACCTTCATCTTTCCTCAAAGTCGAGATCTTCTCTTCCCCTGGACGATGACTCAACTTGCACCCACTACCAGGAACAACTGCCACCGCTGGAGGATCCTTCCCACTTAAGGTACTGTGTCCCGTCTGGCTTCCCTTGCTACCGACTGTACGGGGTAGATTTAGCCCCCGGCTTTCGAACCTGGGTTAGCCTGGGAAACTTTGGCTAAACTTTTCTAAGCCTCTCTAAACCCTTCTTGAACCCTCTGCAAGACTTTCTAAGCCTAGTGTAACTGTGTGATCTTGGGCGCATTTGTGCTCTGCTCCCTCTAAGAGTAGGCCCAGCCTTTGGACTTTGGCTCACCAGTGACTTTTTGCTCTCTGCCTTGCTAACAGTGTTCCTGGATCATGGAGTGGTGTACCTCTTCATATTCTGTCTTTTTCCCTCCCTTTCTCACAAACTTATTAGAGTACAATCTAGTTAAACGCTCACCTCTGTATGAAAATAAGTGGTGTTTTACTGTGATTTATCTAATAGGGAAAAAGGGGTATATATATCGTAATAGTAACTGTGTTTAGAATATTTTACAATAAGAGTGCCGGAGTGTTTCAACTGTGTGTTTTTTAATAAATAATTATATACTTTGATACCAAAGCTCTGGTCAGTGTTTGCTTGTATTATTGTATCTGAGTGCCTATTGAGTATACTTTGCATACTGCCTAACTCTTCTTGAGGGAAGTCTGACTGCTCAGCCACAGCTACCAGGTAAATCTGGGTGGTACAGACTGCTACCAAGTGTGTTTACTGCCAACACCTGTAGTCTTAAATCTTTTGCAGTGTTCCCTAAGGGAACTGCACAGGTTTCTGCCTAACACCTACATCACTCTTTCTCCTCCTACGCTGAACTCACCTTTCCATCCACTGAGGAAGCCTTCATTAACTTTAACACTGCTCTTTATGATCCCTTCGCTCTGACTACCCTCTTACTACACTCACTCTTAAATACTCCCCTCCACGGCCTTGGATTACACCTCTCATCCGCACCCTGAAAACAACAATGCTGAACAAGCTTTGCATTTGACAAAGGTCAAGACACCCCTCAGATCTTCAACTTTATCTCACTGTTCTTCAAATCTACTCTACTCTTGAGTCTGGCAAACATGACTCATCTCAATCCCCAACTCAATTCTTTCACCTCCTAAACCCACCTCCATCTCCTCTACCTGCAAATGCTCTTGCTCACTGCTTTGCTTCTACAATTTCTACCATTCAAAATACCCTTGCTACTACCTTCAACCCTTCCTCCTGCTCACTTTTCTCCACTACTCCGACCCTCCTCTGCCACTACTATGTCTTCCTTTGCCCGCACTAAACCTGATGAGATTTTTGTCCTACCCCTCGAGACTAACCATTCCTGTGCCACCACTGACCCACTGTCTTCGCACATTGTAAAGCACATAGCTCCCAGAATTGCCCCACATCTTTATTCCCTCTTCAACTCCTCTCTTGACAATGCCACTTTTTCCTCATCCTGTACGACAGCTACTGTCATCCCTCTCCTTAAGAAACCTGGTCTAGATCCTAACTGTCCTGCCAATTTACGCCCTGTCTCTCTTCTACCACACTATTCCAAAATCCTGATTTCATTGATACTCACAACCTTTGGGACCCTCTTCAATTTGGCATCCAACCTCTGTATTCTACTGAGACAGCTCTCCACAATGCCAGCAGCTTCATCTATTGCGCTCGTCATGCAAACCTTTAATTTATTCTTATTCTTCTGAACCTCTCTGCTACCTTTGATAATGTCGACCATTCTGACCTTCTCTCTACGTTCTCTCTCCTTGGCATTAGAGATAAGACCCTTGCTTGGTTTGCTTCATACCTTGCCAACATACACTTTCAGGGGTCCTGGAACAGCATTATCACCCAATCATCATCTTACTGTTGGAGTTCCCCGAGGGTATCTCCTTGGTCCACTTCTCTTCACTCTCTATGCTTCAGCTCTTGGCACCCTGAACTACTCTTATGGCTTCTATCAACTCTACACTCGTGGCACTCAGATCTTCTTCTCTTTTCACTCCTTATCTGACGAGCTGTTGTCAAAAATATCAAACTGTCTTGCCGCCATCATATATTGGAAGACCTCTTACTTACTCATGCGCAACTCCACTAAGACTGAAGTTCTCTACTTCCCATCCAAACCAGCTTTCTCTTCCTCTCCTCCTCTTCTTCTCTTCTCTCCTGACTACCTTCCTTAATCTGCTTCCGCTCGTAACCTCAGTGTTATCTTTGACCCATCACACAACTTCTCGCTCTTCATCTCCAAATCTGCCACTGCAGCCAGACTCAACCTCCTCAATAGCAGAAAAATCCATCATCCTTCTTTCAATACTGCTAAACACCTACTATCCTCCTTAGTTCTGTCTAGATCTGACTCTCCTCGATGGCCTTCCCAACTATGTTTTTTTCACCTCTGGATAAAGTCCTAACTTCATGGTCTGCACTATTTTAAAACCTTACTCACTTTACTTATACATCCTCTGCCTGTCGCCAGATTGGATGGCTATATATAAACTTCTTCTCATCTTCAAAACTATCCATGCAGTCGCACCACCCTACCTATCTGCTCATCTCACTCCCTATTGTCCGCTATATGTTACTTTATAGACACACGAGAACACAAAAATATGAAAGGAGGGGTGCTTTGTTAAAAGGGCACACTGACGTCCTAAAGAAGGCCAGATAAAATAGGAGCAGTATAATCGCTAAGCAACACCGGCTGAAACACGTGTCGAACTTATAATAGAAAGAAATGTATACACTGTAAAAGAATACGGGTGTGGGAAAGTATCAAGTTATGTATCTGGGTTAAACGCCTAAACAGATGTAGTTGGAGATTTGTACATTGTCATGGTTATGTAATATGTGACTGGTCACTGTATGTATGTTTATAACTTTGTGTTCTGGAATTAACTGGTAGCATTGTGGTTTGGTATGTATAACATAAACAGTGCATGGTGCCTAATGTGTATTAAGACAGAGATAGTTATGCTCTGGTAATATATTTTTAATATTGAATTGTGACATATATTTTTTCAATAAACAACCGTTTTCTGTTCCAAAATGGCGGCCGGTGCAGGAGGACGTTTATGAGTATTTCTCCTGGCCGGGCTGCATATTAAAAGCTCATCATAAGCTCGTTCTGGGCGAGTCCAAGCCCATGAAGTGGGTCTCTGGCCAGCGTGACCGCCGCAGCGATACCAGAGACTAGGCGATCTGATGGAGGAGCCGCGATCCACCCCGAACTGAGAGGCAGCCGTGAGTGAGCCGGAGGCGCAGTGGAGCGAGGACACCGCCCGCGATGCGGGGCCGGCACACCATGAGTTTGCACCAACAGCGGGGGTGCCGGTGTAACATCGGGATTGCTGGAGTAGGCAGTACTGGTCGCGGGGACGCCGAGGCAGTGCGCCCAGGCTGGACCCCACTGCGGCACCCGCGAGAGTGATCAGCCCAGAGCCAGGGGGTGGCGGGAGAGCCGACAAAGTGCACGGCGGGTAGCCGTGGCCCTTCCCCGGATCGTGGTGGGGCGGCCAGTGCTCCCACACCCCCCCCCCACACGACGAACTAGAGAGCGCGGTGGCCTCCTTTGGGAGCCACAATGGTCGTCAATGACGCCCAGGCAACGTTGGCCACACATCTGCCTGGCATCACGAGGCGGGCGGGGAGAGCCAGGCCACACAGCCGTCATTCATCAGCAGCAGCTGTAGCCTCTTCAAGACAGGCAGACGGTTCCTGTTACCAGCAGGGCACGAGAGGACTCCAAACAGAGGTGATCCAGTCAGAGACATCCCTAGCACAGCAGCGGAGCACAGGAAGCATCCGAGACAACTGACAACCGGTCCCAGGCGGGGCCCTGAGGTGAGACCAATTACCTGCAAACCCACGACGTGGGGGGAGAAAGCCCAATCAGACTTCACCCAACAGGCACAAGCCACTATAGTTGCCACACTACAGAAACCCGGGCCCCCCCCCACACTATATACTCTACCCAGACCAGGTAGGCTTGTGTGGCAAGGGCCGGGGCAAGGAGAGGAACAGGCTATCCACCAAGGAAAAGAACTATCAACATCATAAACTCACAATACAGATTAGAGTCGCCACAGTGATATTGCCAATTTAAGTGACTCACAACAACATCAAAACCAATAGGAAGGGGGAAGCACAAGGAATCCCAAGGTACACACTACAGCTACCACCACGTACCCCTTTGCACCACCTATCGGCCTCCACACTGCGCATTAATGTCCAAATCAAGGGCGAAGACACCGGCACAATCCCCACCCCAGAGGAAACAAAACAGGAATCTTAGACATCTTTGGGGCGCACAGAAAGCCCCCCGCATCCAAAGCAGGGGAGCATCCCCCGACTAGCGACAACCCGCCGCAGACCACGGGGGAGGAGGACATGATTAATAAAGAGAACATGCAGATCTGCTTAAAGGAGCTACAATCTCAGCTCCTTAGCTCTATGCAGGAACAATTTAAGATCCTCAGAGAAGAAATGAAGCAGTCGATCCAGGAAATCAAACAGGATGTGGCCATATTAGAAGAAAGGACCGATATCGTGGATAGAAAGCTTCAACGGGTGGAAGAGGACTCCTAGAAATCGGAAGAAACCTTGGACCGGATTGCCCAAACTACCATGTACCTGGAGCAGCAGTGCGAGGATTTAGAAAATAGATCAAGAAGATCAAATATCAGGATTAAAAACCTGCCGGAATCCATAGAAGACTCAGACCTAATGACAACGGTGACACAGTTATTCACTGAGGTACTGGCCGACGACACAGACCCAAGGGTGGTGATTGACAGACTCCACAGGGTGGGCCCCAAGAGGGCTGCGGAACCAGGAATGAGACCCCGGTATGTCCTGGCGGCAGTAACCTCCTATGTGCAAAAGGAACAGATACTCCGAAAAGCCAGACAAGCCCCCCCGCCGGATGAGAGTAAATGGCCAGGAGGTACACCTTTATCAAGACCTAGATCAGTCCACTCTTCTTTAGAGATGGAGGATGGGCCTAGTGGTCCATCACCTGACGTCAATCCAGGTGAAGTACAAGTGGACGTTCCCCTTCGGCCTCTTGTTTACCTGGGAAGGTGCCCAGCACAGGATCACGACCCGTGAGGAAGGTGAAAAGATTCTGGGATTACTGAGTGGAGCGGAGACCACCCAATCCAAGCCCCAGAGGAGCATTCAGGGCCTAAATCGACAGGACAGCTGGACGACAGTGCAAAAGAAAGACAGAGAGGAGGAACAAGCAGAACCCGCGATAACCTGAGACTCCCCCGAGATTGGAACAAGTAAAACAGTTGCGCTTCAAAGAACGGACCTTGGGAGACAAAGTGACGGACTCGCCGAACGGCCATCGGCAGGCCGAGGAGAAAAGTTAAGAGACACAAGTGGAATCTACAGTGGGGTTTAGGACTCCCCACGAAGGGGTAATGGGGAGAAGTAAGGACCAGGAGCTCTGGACAACTCGTACCAGGGCAAGTAGTAACCCGACTCCAACCTCATGGGATCAAATGGGAAGAAAATGGGAGGGTATACAGGGATGGAACTGCACAACGGCATACACGCATGGCCACGAACATAACAGAGGGAAACGAGGACGAAACTCGGTGCTCGGATTACGGATAAAACGTGGATAGGACGAACATGGCTCTAGTGACAGTACTCTTGCAGAATGTCAGGGGGATGAATACCCCTATGAAGAGGGCCAAACTGGAAAGACAAGTCTGGAAACAGAAAGCAGACAATCTATTGTATCAAGAGACGCATATAAAACGAAGTGAGAAATCCCGGGTCAAAGTAAAAGGGGCTAAAAAGGTCTTTCAGTCAAATGCGGAGGGAAAGAGGGCAGGGGTCCTTATTGCTGTGAAGGATACGCTGAAGCTGCAGATCCAAGACCACAGAGCTGACAAGGAAGGGAGATGTATTTGTGAACGCCACACTAGAAGGGAGACACGTAACCCTGGCATCCGTGTACGCCCCGAACGCGGGACAAGAATCCTTCATACTTGACATGATGGGAGCGCTGGAGGAGTTTGCGACGATGGACATTATACTAGGGGGAGAACTGAACATAGCATGGAACCCCACTCAAGACAGAAGCACCAAAACTAATAGTGATCCAAAAGTCCCCTCTGGGGCACTGAGGAAAGCGTTCGAAACTCTCTCCCTCCACGACATATGGCGGGCGAAGAACGGGGAGAGGCAGGGTTTAACGCACTACTCGCACATTTATAATACGCTCTTGAGAATAGATTATATATGGGCATCTACCGATCTGATCGGGAAAATGAAGGAGGTGGAGGTAGGCCGATCTCCTTCTCGAACCATGCCCCAATTGTGGCGTCAATAGCCCTCAAGAACCGGGGAGGTCGTGTGTGGTCCTGGAGATTCCCGACTGAACTTCTGCAAGACAAAACAATAGTTGAAGGAATTCAAGTAAAAATAGATACCTACTTCGCCGAGAACGACACAGGGGAGACCCCGCAGGGATCGTGTGGGACGCTTTCAAGGCGGTTCTGAGAGGAGAACTGATAGTTCTGAAAGCTAGGAGGGACAAGAAAATGGCGCAGCGGGAATTAGACCTGGAGCATAAACTCTGATAAGCACAGAAAGAGGCGGCAGACAACCCTAGTAGATCTAAGAAGCGGGCCCTGCAACACATTCAGGGTCAACTGGAACTCCTGCAGACGAGGAAAGTAGAAAAGTCACTGCTGAAGACAAAGCAGAGGGACTACATATTAGCTAACAAGGCAGACAAGCTGCTCGCTCGACAACTTCGAGAGACAGAACATAAAATGACAATTCTCGCACTAACGGACTCCAAAGGTAATCGGAAAACCGTGGATGGCGAAATGGGAGAGATTATGAGAATTTTTTTCCAAGATTTATACCGTACTGGGAATCCAAACGAGGGAGAGCAGAAGAAATATCTCCAGAATATAACACTGCCCCAATAGTCGGGGAAAGCCCGGGAGGCCTTAGGCCAAGATATCCAACCGGAGGAAGTATTAAGGGTCATCAAACAACTACCAAAGAACAAGGCGCCGGGACCAGACGGCTACACTGAGGCTTTTTACAAGAAATTTCAAACATCGCTAGCCCCCAGACTCACGGCGCTCTTCAATAGCTCTTTAATAGCTTTAAGTCTCAGGGAAACATCACGCCCTCCATGAACGAGGCAAAGTTAGTACTATTCCCAAAGCCAGGTAAAGACCCTGCCCTGCCAGGATTGTACCGACCTAGCCCTGATAAACTTGGATGCAAAACTCTTTACCAAAATCCTCACTAACAGACTGACTGAGCATCTAACCACCCTAGTGGATGCGGACCAGGCAGGTTTCATCCCTACAAGACAAACAGCAGACAACACAAGGAGAATTTGCCACCTAACAGAAAAGGCAGAACGCACAAACACCAGAGCAATATTAGTTGCATTGGATGCCGAAAAAGCGTTCGACCGAGTCGAATGGACACAGCTCTTTCATACGATGGAGCGCATGGGGTTTGGGCAGTCTTACATGCGGATGATTAAGGCCAACTATAATGACCTTACAATGAGAATCTCAATTAACGGCTTCCTGTCACAAGGTGTCGCCCACACGAGAGGAACAAAACAGGGTTGCCCACTATTCCCCCTCCTATATGCTCTATTTCTAGAACCCCTTCTAGCAAGGATACGTCTACTGCACCAGATTAAGGGAATTCGGGTGGGGGGACTGGAACGTAAAATTATGGCTTTCGCCGACAACATGCTGTTAGCCCTAACAGAACCGGCCCAATCCCTACCCGCGCTGATTCATAAACTGGAAGCTTTCGGAACCATCTCAGGCCTCAAAATAAACAAAAACAATTCGGAGATACCAAACCTGACAGCCGACCCATCTGAGATCGCAGGGGTGGCCCATGCGCAGGAGATGAAATTGGCACAGAATAGCATAACTTACCTTGGAATCAAGATGACCTCCTCAATAACACAACTTTACACGGCAAATTTCCGAGCCTACTTACCCAGCTGCAAAATCTTCTGGTAAGATAGAATCCCCTCTCCACCTCTTGGTGGGGAAGGATTACGGCAGTCAAAATGTCAATTCTCCAGAAGGTCCTTTATTACTTCCAGGCCCTCCCGATAAGGTTCCCCAAGTCCTTCTTTAGGTCCCTAAACAGGATGACATCTGCCTACGTGTGGCAGCATAAATAACCAAGGGTAGCAATGACGATGCTGACAGCGCAGGTGTGTGAGGCGGACTGGCATTTCCCCATTTCAAAAGGTACTACGAAACAGCCCAACTGCGGGTGATCAAGGAATGGGTGGCAGGCTCCCCCGCAGCACAAGTGGACGAAATAGGATATAGCAGTAGCCGGCTCCCCACTCTCTAATCTTTTGTGGTCCCTCAAGAAACATAGACATCTGAATACTAAAATAAGCGAGATTATGAGTACAACCCTGAATGCGTGGGACTCGGCAGTCAAAAGGCGAAACCTGACAGCATATCCTACCCCCTTTACGCCGCTGTTTGGAAACCCTGACTTCCTGCCGGGGATGGACCCCAATGCATACACTACCTGGAAACAGGCAGACTGCATGAAGATTTGTGACATGTATAAAGACCAGTCACTCAGATCCTTCAATGAATGTGTCCAGGAACTAGGAGCAACAAAGGCAGGGAGTTATCAACACGCACAACTAACCCACTGGCTTTCATCCTCTGTCAATAGGGAGGCAGGAACAAGGGACCTCACGAAGTTTGAAACCTACATGACAACAGATTCAGGTACCCATATATTAATATCAAACCTATACACACACCTGAACGTGCAAGGGGAGGAAGTCCAGTGGAAGTACATGAAGATGTGGGAAAAGACATTGGGAGAATCAATACCGCAGCCCCACTGGCGGGAGTTATGGCGAAATATTTCCAAACTGACAAGATCGATTCATCTGAGGGAAATGTGGCAAAAGGTCTTACTGCAGTGGCACTTAACACCAGAGAGAATACAAGCAATATACCCCAATACAGATGGACAATGTTGGCGGGGCTGTCGGCAGCAAGGAGACTGGAAGAGCATATGGAGGACATGTCCAGTCATTGCAAACTTCTGGAACGAAGTCAAGGCCCAAGCGGGAAAAATGGTCTAAGGGGTTGAATCTTTAGAGGAAAGGGTTTGGCTGGCGGGACTTTGGGACCCAAAACAAAAGATGTACACCAGACGCCAGCGGAAAGTGATTATGGTCCTTGTGATAACCGCATGGCTAACTCTAGCTCAGTGCTGGAAACAGCAGGCGCCTCCAACACAACTCCAATGGCTCAGGAAAGTCTGGCATTTTGTCACAATGGAGTGGATGACCTACAAAATACAGAGTATCCCTGAAGACTTCCAAACGCATTGGGGCCCCATATTGCAATACTTGCAGAGTGACTACATGCTACAGTGGTACCCACACAGAATCTGTATCCTGAATATTTTTTTAATCTTAAAACTGTACTGATTGTCTGTGGCCTGCCAATGCCGTCCTGAGTTCCAAGGGAACAAAAGGGAGGGAGGGAGAAATGGGGAGGGGGTCGGAGGGATTGTTTGAAGTTGAAGAATGTTCTATATGTTAAAACAATAAAAAGATCTTTAAAAAAAAATCTAAAGAATGCTGATGTGATCTTAAAAACTGTTTTAGATGTCTGTCATACATAACAGGTCTCTTGCACCTTTTTGTTATATTTAAGTTTTCAGGAGATGCAATGGACATTTTTAATATGAACTGGGCAAAGAGGCGTATGAGTTTCACAATTCATATATTACACACTTACATCTCCTGAAAACTTACATGAAAGTCAAGGCTGACTTTGATGTCAGTTTTCAAACGTAATGACTATGCACAAACTGTAGGAAGAGTTTTGTAGTTCATACATTACACAATTTAAATCTCCTGAAAACACTCATGAAAGTCAAGGCTGACATTGATGTTGTTTTTCAGGAGATGTGCAGTGCATAAGAGCAAATTATAAAAGTCATATACCCCTCTTGTACTTATTGAAAACACTCATCAAAGTTAGATTTGACTTTAATATGAGCTTTCACACATATAGGAGGCATACAATGCATGAGCAGAATGAAAGTACATTTTATATTAAAACCCTACCAACGCGTGCGTGTGTGTGTGTGTGTGTGTGTGAGACAGATGAACATTTCTTGTATGTACACAAATAACACACACTCTTGCTATGCACACTCTTAGGACACACGTTCCTACGACTAGCACTCCTATGACACACTGCTACGACATATGCACCTACCCACACGTGCTCCTATGACACGTGCTCTTAGGACACACGCCCTTATGAAAAAACTGTTAAGACACAAACTCCTACGGCACGTGTACCTACTACACCTATACACGCTCCTATGACACTTTCTGTTGCCATGGTAAAATACACACAGACTATTCCGATGGATTGGTGAACAATTTTATTAGCATTCGCAAAGCCACAGGACGGCAACAAACCAACAGCAATACAAAACTCAATGCATCAACTCTGAGCTCCTCCAGAGCACACAAGCCTTTTAATGGAGGGGGAAGCGTTGACATGACATGTTCTCTTACAGAAACAATGTGTCAAGTGGAAGGACAGTGTCCCAGGATACGAGCCAAAGTCAAAGGCTGCATTCCCACATTCTGCACAATACAATCAGGAAGACATATAGTGAAACAGTAATTCAAGTAAGGTAAGCTACCTTACAGTTCTCACACAGTTTGAGTAGGCAAACTTGCTTACTACATGATGATTTCCCTGTACTAAAGTCGCCTTGCTAGGGAAAGAGGCAGCCTAAAAAAACACTTAAAAATGCCAAAAGGGAAACACGCCAGAGGCGAGAGTTGTGGAGGTGAGCTCTGCTGCACACTAGGGGATTGGGCTGCTAGGGTTAAGACATGCACAATGGTAAATAGGGCTCACCTTGCATCTGGGCGTTAAGGCACTTGTTAAACATGGCAGTATGCATTAGCAGCACAGAACTACAGTACAGTCGACGTTAGTTCATTAACATTTTCAAATTACCGTCTTTCTCCCGCACTGTTATGACACATGCTCCTAAAACAGTGCACCTACAACATAAGCTCCAGTGATATGTGCACCTACAACACGAATACCTACATCATGCACACCTATGACACACCTACCTACGAACCACAGTCGTAAGGCACACAGACCTATGATACACACTCTTGTGAAGCGTGCTCCTACAGTAGATGCTACTTTGATATACACTCTTAAAATAGACACTCTTACAACACACTCTATTATAACACACTCTTTTAGGACATGTGCCCTGATGATGCCGGCTCACTCTTCAGGCAAACATTGTTATGACATACGCTCCTAAGACACATGCTCCACGAGATACACTGTTACTGTGCATGCTCCTACGACACACGCTCTTTTGGCACGTGCTGATATGGCACACACTTCTACAACACACGCACCTATGACACGTGCACCTACAACACGCACACCACAACACAGGCTTCTAAAACACACACTCTTCCAACACATGCCCTGATGACACACTCTTCTGGCACATGCTCCTACCACACACACCTTCTATACAATATGTACATGTACATTTAGAATATGTATATTACACATGTTGAGAATAAATATACATCTATATAAAATGTACATCTATATGTAGAATATGTGTATTACTCGTGCTCAAAAGCAGGATACTGCTTCTATACATATGTACATGTAATTGTAGAATATGTACATTACACACATCTGACTTTTATTTCAGTTTTTAGGAGATGTAATTAATGTACATCTTTCCTACATACTGTATAAAGAGGCGTATGAGTTTTACAGTTCATACATTACACAGTTTACATCTGGAAACAAACATAAAAGTCAGGGCTTATTTTGATATGATATTTTATTTATATTGTGCTCATACACAGGTGTTTCAGAGTGCGACAAGGCAAGGGAGGGGAACAGGGGAGAACAAAACCAACGATCTTACTAGGCCCAGTGCAAGGGGTGGCCCGGAGGCAGTGCGGGGGCAGGGTGGTAGGGTGAGCAGGAACCTGGGACCAGAGGACAGAGGGTAGATGCACAGTGCCAAGACAGAACAGATCAGCAGGGGAGAGTGGGGGCGAAGGCAGAAGTAAAGAGGAAGGTCTTGAGGTGCTTCCGGAACCTGAGATGGTTTTCCTCATGTTTTAGAGTGTCAGGGAGGCTGTTCCAGAGGGAGGCCCCAGCCGAAGACAGAGATCTACCCCCAACTCGTTTCTTAGAAAAACAACTGAACCCTGAGGGAGTTAGAGGAAGAGGAGCGAAGAGCTCGAGAGGGGACTTATTTATGGAGGGATACCTGAAGGTATTTTGGACCCAGGCCCCAAAAAGCCTTGTGGACAATGCAGAGGGTTTTAAATGTAATCCTTGCATCCACTGGGAGCCAATTGAGAGATTTCAGAGCTGGAGAGATACGATCCCAGGGCTTGAGGTCAAGGACAAGTCTTGCAGTCTGTTCTGGTTTAGTTGTAGAGGGCGGAGAGAAGAGGCAGGTAGATTTAGAAAGAGCCTGTTACGAGTCCAACCTCGAGAGAACCAGAGCTTGGGAGACAGTGAGCTTCTGTGGGAAGGAGAGTAAAGGTGGAGTACCTCTGAGGAGGTGCAGTAGGAAGTTTGACCTTTTAGAGACCTCAGAGATGTGGGCAGAGAAGGAAAGTGTAGAATTAAAGATGATCCCAAGGTCCTTAGCCTTGCAGGTGGGGGTAGGAGGAGGGCCAAGGGAGGCCGGCCAGAGAATGAGGGGAAAAGATGGAGATGGTGTCTCGTCTGAGGATTTCAGTCTTGCTGGCGTTCAGACAGAGATTGTTAGCGGAACACCAATCTTGAATGGCAGTAAGGCAATCGGAGATGAGAGAAGGAGAGGATGTGGCCGAGGGCAGCCTGAAGATGAGTTGTGTATCATCAGCGTATCACTGGAAATTTGAGCAGAAAATGGCAATGCAGTGGGCGAGAGTTGCCAAGTATAGGTTGATAAGCCAGGGCGAGAGGTTAGATCCCTGGGGAACACCACAAGTAGAGAGGGAGATAGATGATAGGAAGTATCCAAGTTTGACCTGGGAGGGTCGATCAGAGAGAAAAGAGGTCAGCCAGGCCAGAGCCTGATCAGTAATACCCAGGTTATCACGGAGACATTACAAGCGGTGGAAACACCAGTAAATACTTATTCCATAGAGTACCATAAGACTTCATGGAGAGGATTGCCAGTATTTCCTGGACCAGTAATTCTTTGCTGGTAGGGGCCTGTTTAATATATATTTATCAGTGAACCCCCCCACTGGCTAACTTGTAGTTTTCCGGCAATTTTATCTGCATTTTTCCGCATATGGAAACTTGTAATGAGGGCATCAGATTTTTATGTCAGTTTTGAGGAGATGTAATTGGTACGTCCTTTCATCATCAGTCTATTTTTCGATGGGTTTTTAATGGATATTTTTTGCTGATAAAACTCATCAAAAAATATAAGGGTGTGGGGGATCGGGAATAGTGAAAAACAATAGGGGTTTAGGGGGGCGTCCCCCACAAAAATTAAAAAAACAATTTCAATGAGTTTTTTCGGTAAAAAAATATCCGTTAAAAAACCCATCGAAATAGACTGTCGATGAAATGACATAGAACCCCATAATTAATGTGCATCTTTCATTTATACTGTATACAGTATGAGTTTTACAGTTTACATTACACAATTTACATCTGAAAACCCACATCAAAGTCAGTGCTGATTTTGATGTAATTAATGTATATCTTTTATACAAAATGTACAAAAAGGGCGTGTAAGTTTCACAGTTCATACTTTACACAATTTACATCTCCTGAAACTCGCATCAAAGTCAAGGCTGACTTTGATGTCAGTTTTCAGGAGATGTAAGCTGCATACAAGACTGAAATATAAAAGTCATACACACCTCCTGTACGTGTTGACAACTCACATCAAAATAACAGTTCACTTTTTATGTGAGATTCCATTCATATGGGAGGCATACAATGCATGAGGAGAATGAAGGTACATGTTGTAAGATCACAGGTGATTTATTGATTATAATATAATGTAAGAGATCTACCATTTGCTAATCCATATAATAAATTTAGAATCTGTTTGGATTTAAAAAGTAAAAAAACTAAAAATGCAGCATCTAATGTTTTGCAAGAAAAATAGTTCAAGCAGTTTTAAAAAAATGTTTCAAAAAAAGTTTTCTTTTTGTGCTTTAGAATAAGTAATCAGATGCAGATTTTTACTCACGTATGTTAAACTCCAGCAGTGCACAAATTAAACAGTTTACCATAACAGGTCCATGTCAATTAGTTGCTGGAAAGTGACACAAAAAACCTTTCCGCAAGCAAGGAATTTGAAAAGCTTTTCTAAGCTTTAATTAAGTGCTGCATAGACAGCTGGAATTCTCAACTATCCTGTAATAAGAACATTACTTACAAGATTGTATCTGGATATTGCAGTCTGCTATATATTATATATGTGATAAAGTACCCCCTACCGTACATTATAATGATATTGCAAGTCACAGAGGAGTTCCGTGACCAATAGAGGAACGAGACTGAAAGCAGAGTTCCTATATAAGGTCACAGAACTCAGAGATGACTTAAAATATCCTTTTTAGTTACGTAGGGGGTATTTTATTACTTATAATGCATGCCCACACACGTCCATCCCCTTCATACCTGGCCTCTTGCTTAATCTAATGAAAGCGATCTTCCATTTGCTGATCCATTTAATCAATATAGAATATGTTTGGATTCAAAAAAGCTAATAAGCAGCTTTGAATGTCTTGCAGAAAAATAGTTTAAACATTTTAATAAAATGCATTGAAAAAAACGTTTTCATTTTGTACTTTAAGATAAGTAAAAACATGCAGTTTCTTGCTCACATGTGTTAAACCTCTTCACCAGGTGCACAAATTAAACATTATACCATAAACAGTTAATTCGCAATTAATTGCTGTAAAGTGTCTCCGAAAACTATTTAACAAGCAGGGAATTCGAAAAGCTTGTAACAGCTTTATTTAACTGCTGCAGTGAGAGGTGGAATTCTGAGCTTCTTTCAGCCCATTGTGCTGAATCGGATTTGTTTACAAACAGCTGAAACATATAAATTATTCCACAAGCCTAGAATGTTCAGTTTGCCTTAACCACGAATTATAATCACTTGGAACAGTGGCAGTAAGCTGAATTTGAACTCCTTCAAACAATTTAGCCTGCTATGCGTACGTTTTATCTTGTGCAAATTCATAATGCACGACAAATATTTGTTTTATTTAGCATCCATTTATTAAGAATGCAAAGGGAGTATCCATTTTGAAAGACATGATTAATGAAGCAGTGGAAGTCAAGTTAAAACGTCTTGCCGAAAAACCTGAACTAGATCCGGATGAAGAAAATTCTGTGAGTAACTAAAATAACATACTTGGAAATGTCAAACTCTCTTTTCAAGAAATATTTTCTATTTAAATATGTCACCTCTCTCCATTAATGTTTATGTTTTGCTTGTTTTACAATCATGTTTGACAGACATTTATATTCCTCTACCATGCTTTGTTGGGGAGTTTTATTTCAATTTAGCATTTACATTTTATCAATGTATCACCACATTTGTGTTGTTACACTAGTCGTGCTCTAGTAAATATTCAATCTGTTAACTACAATTTGTAACACCTCGCCATTGGCTCAATAACTGTATTTATTTATGTATTTATGTATTTACTTACCCACCCCCTCATACATTAAGTAATTCAAACAACTCTTCCACATACTAATTCTCTGTTTCTTCTATCTCCTCTTTTCTCATGCAGCTCTCATAGACAGACATGTTGAACCAGCTCTCTGTGTCACTCTCTTCCCAGCCCTGTTAATCTCTTCTTCCTAGCCCTCTGGGTCTCTGGGCCTCTGTACGAGTTTGGCCGAATTACTGCCAAATTCACTTACCACCAGAGGATCACAAGTGGTGGTAGGGCGTTGTAATTCCTGATTTTTTGAATCCATAGGACTCTGTGGAGATATGTAGTGGATTTATCACTTTGGAATTACTGCACCATAAATCTTCAGATTTTTGGAGGTAAAGTGGAGGATTTATCTCCAGCAACAAGCTGGAGGGGAATCTGCCACTTTCCCTCCAAAAATCATCGGATTTACCATGCAGTAATACCACTGGTGGTAAATCCAACAACATCTGTAATCTTGCTGTGTGGTAAAAACTGCAGTAATTCCGTTGCCACCAAACAAAGTGGCAGTAATGGAATTACAACCACTTTTTTTCTGCATCACCAAACTTGTAATGAAACCATCAGTCTCTTTCCAACCCTCTAGTTCTCTTTCTTCCCAGCCGTCTGGTCATTTCTACCCCAGCCTTATGGGTCTTTCACTTTCTGGATGCCTGTTCCCAGCCTTCTAGCTAACTTTTTGGGAATTCTCTACCAACCCAGACCCCTTAGGCCTGCCTTCTGCCTGCCTGCGTGGCCTCCTCTGCATCCTCCTGTTTCCTTCTTACACCAAGCATTCTGTGCTTCTGTTCCAGCCTCATGTCTCCTATTCACCCAGGGGCTCTCCTCCTGTCTCCTGATTTTGCTCAAGTTCCTTCTCCAGACCCTTTTGTCCATTTCCCTAATTTGCTCTTCCACTTAATGATTCCTTTCAAGATGCAAGTACGTCTATGGTGATAATATGATGAGCCCCTGTCTCCCACACATGGCATGATGGGGTTATCCAGGGGATCATGCCAATGCTGTCATTGGGCCCAGCATCTTGTGGCAGGACCTGTCCCCCCTGCCAACCCCAAAATCTACCTTTTAAACAAAAACCAAAAGAGGTACCCACGCTGATGACAGTCCTAATTTCTGTCAGTTATTTTGGTTAAATCTCCATAATAATACAAGGAATGTGCTTTCAAAGAAAGTCACGAAAGAGGAAACCAAAGAAAAGTCATAAGAGTACAGACAATACATTTATTATTCAGAACACATTTTGTTATTCAAATCACTTTTTACACAAGTTAAATAAGGATATTGAAAAGAAGAAAAAGACATAAAACAAAGCATTCATCGTATATACATAAATTCACAAAGAACGGTATATTCATCAAGGAGCAATTTGGATAGTATTCAATGACTTAATTGATGAAGATATCCTAGCAAGAAGCAAATTGTTCCTACAGAATAGGCACTGCCAGGGTGTATACAAAATTACCCTGGTTGATAAACAGAAATTCTCCAGCATGGGGTCTGGCATGGATTCACATGCTCATGAATATTCCCCGTCGTCAGGCTGGGAATCCTCGGTAAAGAAAAAACCAGTATCAGTTTCGTTTCTGATCTGTCTTTCGTAGCAATAACCAATCACTGGTCTCTGCGTCATACTGACCACAGCCAATGACTGCCCTCTACCTAAGCACCGCCTCTGGCAGCCATCTTCAGATTTTTACCGCACGTTCATGTGTTGGGATCCTCGTGCTATTGCTCTCGAGCGTTAGTGCTATTTTTTCGCGCTTTTTTCACAAAAACTTCGATTCTTCGGTCAAAGAGCCTCAAGCTCCACCGATCCTACATCCGATCTACGGGGACCCGTGTCGGATTCATCTGTGCCCCTCAAGGGTGAAGATTTCGTCGAGCTACGCTTCGGAGGACTCCAGAAGCTTCTCAGGCCCGGCCTCGGAGATGGCCCAGGAGAAGGGAAGCTCGACGCCCGGAAAGCTGTTCAGGGTCTGCCCTGGATGCCAGCTGCAGAACGTCTTTAAGGAGGACGAGCACTCTTTCTGCCTTTACTGCCTTCATGAGGACAAAACGCACGTGGAGAAGGACTGTGCGTTTTGCGGCAACATGTCGGAACGGACCATGAAGGACCGTCATCAACGTCTCGCCAACTGGCTGCAGGGTAAGAGCCCGTCTGGCGAGAAGAAGAAGAAATCCGAGCGGTCTTCTAAGACCTTTGAGGGCGCCCCGGCGACGGGGGCCCAACATAAGGCCAAGCACCGCGAGTCCGCTGGCACCGGGAGCGCCGAACGGTCGGGCTCTACGGGCGCCAGGCAGGGCGCACCCTCCCCGGCACCATCAACCACGAGCCAACGCTCTGGGTCGGGTAAGAGGAAGGCCGAGCACCCGGCGAAGCTCCTGGAGAGGCCCCGGTCGAGCTCTAAGGCAGAGGAGGAGCGTGGCAGTGCCCCCTCCCTCAAGGACAAGGCGGTGAGCGCACCTAGGGTGGTGAAGGCCTTGATCCATCCGACCAAGCCCTCTATCGAAACGGTCGCGGCGGCCCTGGCCCAGCCTGTGGAGGCTACTCCAGTGGTGGCGACCTCAGGGCCCAGAATCTCCCTGCCTCCTCGGAGGGAGTCTTCTTTTATGCCCATCGATAGGACCCCCGTGAAACCCTCCGTGGAGAAGAAGGGGGGGCAGGGCGTCGTCGTAGATTCGGCCTCAACCTCAGAAGAAGAGCTGGTCGAGGTCTTAAGCCACGGCCTAGGCGTGGAACAAGACCAGCCCGTCGGAATGGGTCCCGACGCAGGCGACGACGACGACATCGTCGAGGATGCCGACGGGGCCCCTGCTCGCCCGTCGGATTCCCCTCTGCCAGCGCCGCGAGACAACTCGGCGGCCATTTTGTTGGCCATACAGTCCTTATGCACTGAGATAAGGACGAGGCTACCGTTACCGACGGAGGAACCTCTCCCGTCGGGGGATCCAGAACCGGGACCTTCTGGTGTTCCCCCTGCCAAGAAAAGAAGGATCCATCCTCCACCTCCTTTTCAACCGTCGCGCCCCGTCCAGCCCTCCTCCCCGTCCACCCGAGGGGATGATACGGGGACTGACACGGCAGCGACGGGTACGGACGACGAGGCATACGACGAGGATTTTCCGTCGTCGCCCCCCACCAGGGCTTCTCCGCCCGACGAGATCGGATCTTTCCATTCCATGATCTCCAGGGCTTCCGAGCTTTTTCAACTCTGCCCCGAGGAGAAGAAAAAGGAAGGCTTCCTTTATCAGCGGCGCGAGGCCAAGAGGAAGACGGTCCTCGCAGTGCCTCTGTTGGACGACATTTGGGATGAGGGCCTTTCCCTCCTCAAGAACCCTTCCACGACGCCAGCTAGAAGAGACCGGTACGAGAAGAAGTACCGGGTCCCGGACACGGCCCCCCTATGCCTCCGGGCGCAGCCTACCCCGGACTCCGTCGTCTCCGCGGCGGCCAGGAAGAAAGCGGGGGGGGTGCGGCCTCCACATCGACTTCCCCGCCGGACGGCGAGGGAAAGAAATTGGATGCTATGGGACGTAGAGTCATCTCGTCGGCAGCGACGACGATTAAAGCGGCCAACGCCTTGGCTATCGTGGCCCGCTACGACAGGGAGCTCTGGTACAAGATGGCTCCCCTGCTGGATTTTCTGCCGGACGACAAGAGGGCTGAGGCCCTTGAGATCCTCCAGGAAGGTGAAGTGGCTTCGGACCACGCCATCACCGTGGCGACGGACATCGCCGACGCTGGGTTCCGCCAGCTAGGCAACGGCGTTTGCCTTCGACGTCGTGGATGGCTCAAAGCTACGGATTTTCGGCAGGACGTCCAGACCAGAGTCCTGGACATGCCCTTCGACGGGAACAACCTGTTTGGGAAGACGGTGGACGATTCCCTCCAGGCCATCAAGGCGGATACTGAGACGGCCCGGGCCCTGGGAGTCCTGCAGCAACGACGGACGCCCTTTCGGAGCGGCGGAGGCAAGGGCGCCTCCAAAGGTTCCGGTGGCGGTTTCGCTTCCTACCGTCAAGCGGCCCGCTCGTCGTCGCAAGAGGCCTACAGAGGACGAGGCAAGTCTAGCGGACCCCGCCGTCGTCGCCAAGGAGGTCAAGGCGGCAAGGCCGCGTCCAAGCAGGATTGAACCGGCCGTGGGGTCGGGCCCCCACCGAAGCACCCCGGTGGGAGGCCGGCTGGCGGGCTTCGTCAGCGTGTGGGAGTCCATCTCCACCGACCGTTGGGTGCTGGACGCCCTGGCCCGGGGCCACGCGCTCGAGTTTCAAAGAAGGTGCCCGCGCGTCCCCCCCGTGGCCAGGAGAGAACTTCACGTCCCTCAACTTCTCCTGGAGGTAAAGGCGATGCTCAGAAAGGGCGCCATCGAACTCGTCCCAAAGAGGCTTCGGGGCTCCGGAGTCTACTCGCGATACTTCCTCGTGAAGAAGAAGACGGGAGGATGGCGCCCCATCCTAGACCTGCGACGGCTGAACAAGTTCATCAAGGCGCAGAAGTTCCGGATGGTCACCTTACAGCACGTCCTGGGTCAACTGGAGGAAGGAGACTTCCTGTCGTCGTTGGATTTGGAGGATGCCTACTTCCACATTCCAATCCTAAAGAGGCACCGAAAATTCCTCAGGTTCGTGGTCCAAGGGCGTCATTACCAGTTCAAAGCCCTTCCCTTCGGACTGCGGTCGGCACCCAGGGTATTCACCAAGTGCCTCGCACCGGTGGCGGCGCAGCTGCGCCGCGAGGGGATTCACGTCTACCCCTACCTGGACGACTGGCTCATCCGCGCCAAGACGAAGGAGCTCGCCGTGGTCCACACGGCAAGGACCGTCCAACTCCTCACGGACCTGGGATTCTCCGTGAACTACACCAAATCCCACCTGGTGCCCGCGCAAGTCGCACTGTTTCTGGGAGCGAGGCTCGACACAGTGTCCCTTCTGGCCTCCCCGTCGGAGGAGAGGACCAGGACCATCTTGGGCAAGGTGCAACGGATGCTGGTGGCCGACGCGGCCAAAGTGAGATCCATCAAGTCCCTCCTCGGGATGATGTCTTCCTGCATCTACCTCATTCCCATGTGCAGGCTCCGGATGCGCCCGTTGCAAGAATTCCTGGATGCGCGCTGGATCCAGACGACGGGCAGCTTCGAAGAAAGGATCAAGCTCGACGAGAGTTTCCGGCGAGCGATACGGTGGTGGGGCACCCGCGCGCATCTGACGGCGGGCATGGACTTCCAGACCCCAGCCCACCAGGAGACTGTGACCACGGATGCCTCCCTGGAAGGGTGGGGAGCGCACACCGAAAATCTGCACGCGAGGGGACTCTGGCTCCCGACGGAGAAGTCCCTGCATATCAACGTCCTGGAGCTCCGTGCAGTGTTTTGGGCCCTCAGGTCCTTCCTTCCGTCCCTGAAGGGCAAGGTGGTGAGGATCTTCACCGACAACACCACCACCATGTTTTACATCAGGAAACAGGGCGGAACCAGGTCCCCAGCGCTGTCCAAGGAGGCGCAGGACCTGTGGCATTGGGCCGTCGCCCAAGGGATTTTTCTGGTGCCGTTTCATCTGGCAGGGATAAAAAACACCATCGCCGACTCACTCAGCAGGGAGCTGCGCTCGTGCCACGAGTGGGAACTACGGCAGGATCTGGTGGATCGCCTCTTCCGACGGTGGGGCACACCCCAGATCGACCTGTTCGCGACGGCGACGAACACCAAGTGCCGGAGGTTCGCCAGCAGGTTTCCCCAGACGAGGAGCATGGGCGATGCTTTCTCGTTCCCCTGGGAGGGCCTGTTCCTCTACGCGTTCCCTCCCTTGCCTCTGCTAATCCGGCTCGTCAACCAGCTCAAGAGGTCACGGTGCAGGATGATCCTCGTCGCACCTGCGTGGCCGAGGCAGATATGGTTCCCGGACCTTCTGGACTTGTCAGCGTCCCCGCCGATCAAGCTGCCGGCGGACGCAGACCTACTCTCCAGGGAAGGAGGCGCCATCCTCCACCACGACCCGAAGTCGCTGAACTTGCAGGCCTGGCTCCTGCAGCGCTAGAGTTTGGAGGATACGACATACCGGCCGATTGCAGAGAGGTTCTTGCAAAGGCCAGGGCGTCCTCGACTCTTAAATGCTACGGACACAAATGGAAGAGGTTCTCTGTCTGGTGCCACGCACAGAAGATTAACCCTCTACGGATTACGGCTCCCCAAGTACTGCCGTACCTGCTGACGCTGGCCAAAGCTGGACTGGCACACGCGTCCATCAAGATTCATCTTGCTGCGATCTCCCGATACACCAGAACCACGGGGCGGACGTCCTTGTGGTCTCATCGTCTGGTGAAAGAGTTCATGAAGGGACTATTCAGATCGTTCCCGCCGGTGAAGGCTCCGGCCCCGGCGTGGGAGCTCAACGTGGTGCTGACCAAGCTCATGGGACCTCCGTTCGAGCCTCTGCACTCGGCCCCGTTGAAGTTTCTATCGTGGAAGACAGCTTTTCTCGTGGCCATCACCTCCGCACGACGAGTGGGAGAGATCCAGGCCCTTTCCTGCAAGGCCCCGTACTTGACTTTCCACGACACGAGGGTAGTGCTCAGGACGCACCCCTCCTTCATGCCCAAGGTACCGTCGGACTTCCATCTCAACGAACCCTTGGTGTTACCTGTGTTCTTCCCGTCGCCTTCGTCGCCGGCTGAGAGGACTTTGCACTCGCTGGATGTAGCTAGAGCGCTGAAGTTCTACGTGGATCGCACGAAGGGTTTTCGGAAGACGTCACAACTCTTTGTGAACTTTGGACCTGTCAATCAGGGGAAGGCTCTCTCGAAGGCTTCCCTCTCCAGATGGCTCTCCGGCTGTATCATGTACTGTCACCGGTTGGCAAACCGACCGCTGCCTGGCCGTCCGAGAGCCCATTCCACCAGAGCGATCGCAGCTACCACGGCGTTCCTATCTGGTGTGCCCCTGCTGGACATATGCAGGGCTGCTACGTGGAGGTCGACGCACACCTTCACGAAATTCTACTGCGTCGACCGGGATTCCAGGGAGGAGTCCAGGGTCGGCCAAGCAGTGCTGCGCAACCTGTTCGCCTGAGGTGAGCCTGGTGAGGAGGTAAGATGCTTAATGTTGAGTTGATGTGATGCTTAATGTTGAGCCTTTGCCACCTCCCGTGGTTGTGCATGTGTGTACTGCTATGTATTCTTTATTCATGAGCATGTGAATCCATGCCAGACCCCATGCTGGAGAAGGAACAAGTTACTTACCTGTAACTGTTGTTCTCCAGCATGGGTCTGGCATGGATTCACATGCGAACCCTCCCGCCTACCCCTCTGCGGCTCTTCACTTGGTCATACTGCCACTTCACGTGCTTCCAAATCTGAAGATGGCTGCCAGAGGCGGTGCTTAGGTAGAGGGCAGTCATTGGCTGTGGTCAGTATGACGCAGAGACCAGTGATTGGTTATTGCTACGAAAGACAGATCAGAAACGAAACTGATACTGGTTTTTTCTTTACCGAGGATTCCCAGCCTGACGACGGGGAATATTCATGAGCATGTGAATCCATGCCAGACCCATGCTGGAGAACAACAGTTACAGGTAAGTAACTTGTTCCTTATTCAATCAACTGAGTTTATATGGTTATCTGCCAACGTGTAGGAGAGATCATAGACTTGTTCCCAAAGTACTTCCCATCGAGAAGGGAACAAAACACATGGAGAACCCGTTTCGGCATGCCAAACGGGCATCAGTAGTTGGGCCCTTCCTCAGGGCAGGAATTATGTAGTGTAATAGTTTCTCCCTAAAGGGGGCAGAGAAGAATGGGACATGGTTTATACAAACAGTACTCTATTGGACAAATTCTGAGGAATATCGAAGTCTGTTGACTGCTGTCACGAATGAACAGATCATTCACCCTGTGTGTACATTAGGGACAGGCGGAATCTGTGGTGCTACTTTCCCGGTATATTAGGATTCTTGCACTGCTACTTGATGCAGCCAATTGAAATGGATCTGGGCCGACGCTCCAGCTTGCTGTGCAAGGAGTACAGCAACTGTGGGGGCAAGAACAAAGAAAAAGGGGCCTTAGGTATATAGGAAAGGATCAAGGGGTTAGCAGATAGAAAGTACTACAAGCGAACATCAACAAGTAGTGTGTTAGTGTGTAGTTGGGCACAAGCCAAACGTCAATGTGCCTGGTTAGGATGAACACAGATTAATGTGGTCAATGTCAGGAAGAAATAATAAAATAAATATGTAAAACAGAGCGGAGAGCCGGCAGACATAATTGCTAAATGGGTCCAGCACCACAAGCCAAGGGCAAAAAAGAGCGGATGCTTGTGAAGGTAAGGTATGGCGCGTGTGAATCACGTGGTAACACAAAAACGACGGTTTTATAGGAAAAAATATTTTATTACTCGATATATCTGAGGTAAAGCTAAAAGTTCATATCCTCAAACTTGAGTGCAAAGTATGGCAAAAAAGTGCGGCAAATCCAACGGCGTAGGTACATCACTGTTCCGAACTGCGATTGGATTCTGTGGCTGTATGATGATGGTTCAACCTGGGAGAGGTTAACTGTACGTATTCTGTTGTCCTGTGATGTTATTTTTAATAGTTCCCGTAGGTCACAGGAAAGCAGAGAAATTTCTGCGGTTGGAAATGCACAGATAAAAGGGCCAGAAGGCCGGGGTGATGAGGTGAAGCTCAAGTAAAAAGGCACACTCTTTTCATCTGGGTGCGCGCAGGAATAGTTGTTATGTGGCAATATCTTATCCCTTTCCGTATAGATATTTGGTATTGGTCATGAGAGCCCTCATGACCTGTGGGGTCGACCGGTTTCGATGGCACCAATTGAGTGAAATAGAATGGTAGGGTGCATCAAATTCCAAGAGTTTTACCTGTTTGTCAAGTTCCAGATGAGACTAGACTGAAGATAGGGCAGTCAGGGGTTGGGCTGGAAGGCACGGACCAAATCCGGCGGCACAGGTGGTGCTGTGAAAAGACATAATCGCCCGGAGAAAAGGGGATAAAAATTACAAAAAGAAGGACATGTTCGCGTTTGTAGCAGGTGAAAAGCACCTAATGAATGTAGCAGCTAGCCGTGCCACGGCGGCGGGGGCCCTAAATTACATGTAGAGAAGGGGAGCGCATCTGGTAGTCCGCTTACCTATGCACTCACAGAACGGTGATCGCTCATCTAAAGAAACTCTTGGAGTTGGAGCGGGCAACAGGGAGAAAGTTGCCGCGTCATGCTGCTGAGAACGTCGCAGTGAAGCCTTCGCGGGACGAGCTGCTGAAGCTTATTGAAGCCGGCTTGCAAGTCACAGGAAGGTTGTCATGGCAACCTGGCTCTAGACAGTGGGAGCGGGGGTGTATCAGGCGCCAAAGCACGTCAGTGTGCCAGGGTAAGACTGAAAAGAGTCAGAAGGGTAACAATCCCTTAAATGTAGGTAATGACAAATACCGTTAGAGTGGGGGGCAGCAGGGAGAAAAGCTGCCGCGTCATGCTGCGGAGAACGTCGCAGTGAAACCTTTGCGGGACGAGCAGCTGAAGTTGGTTAGAGCCGGCTTGCAAGTCACAGAAAGGTGGTCATGGCAACCTAGCTCTAGACAGTGGGAGCGGGGGTGTATCAGGCGCCAAAGCACAAAACGCTAAGCGTAATGGAGCGGGTCGTGAGGCAGATAAGCCAATGGGAAGGAAGGTGGGACACCTGCCTCGAGTGTAAACACAGCCCTATTGGAGAACGGGCCGTGCTGCTGCTGTGATTAACAGCAAGTCAGAGTGCCAGGGTAAGACTGAAAAAAGTCAAAAGGGCAACAATCCCTTCAGAGCAGGTCAAGGTGGATGATAATGACAGACCAAGCGGGAACAAGGGCTCAGTCAGTGGGCAATCTACAATCTACCAGCAAGGTGGGGATTTTGACACATATTCTTTATATATTTATATATTTCTCAGGCTTTACTTTGGTACAAAGCTTAATTTATATGTTTTCATACAGTTTTGGATAAAGGTCTCTACATCGCTGCTGCATTTAGATCCTCATTGTTATGGAATATCACCATAAGCCCTTACCACTCACACCATTCCTAATTTATAATGGTGGTTTAGCCTCTGAGTAGCATCCTGATTTCTTGCTGCTGCACAATCTTGCTACTCTTCCACTGCTTCTGGTGTTCCTCACTGCCACAAGCGTATTCCTCCTCCCACTGTGGCTTTAACCCGTTCTGATCTAGGTTTCACCATAACCCCCTGCCTTGGGTAAGCATGCACTGCTGTTTCATCCTACTCGCACTAGCTACCACCTCACTGTCATGCTTTTCCCTATCCCATCTATCTGATGTCTTCCTCCCACCACCAACTGATATCTTCCTCGTATCTCCTCATGATGTTTCCGTCCTACCACCTCCTGATGTCTCGCTACTTTCATCTCCTAATGCCTCTTCTCTCTGCTTGTCTCCTGCCTCTTCCACTCTATTTCAAGCAACATTAACACCAAAGTGAGATGAGCATTTGATACTCCAGAAAGACTCACAACAATTGCACAAAATTACCTTCTCTGTAAGATTGAGTTTCTGCTACATATTGTGGGCCGATAGAGTGTTGCATGATCTTCTGATTAATCAAGGTGCAATGTTCCAGAACTATGCCGATTGCATCCATCTGTTTGGATCTGGACCCGGCTACCAACTGTGCTCATATTCAGTCCATATTTAAATGCATCGGACTAGGGATGGTCCAAAATTGGCTTGGGCTGAGCCAAGGCAAGACAGACATTTTGTTGGTGGCCGCCACCATTAGTACTTTCCAAGTCATTACTAACGTACCCTGATTTTGCAGACCTCCACGGTCAGGATAATCACCAACACTCCTAGATCAGCTCAAATCTCCATGATGCTTCATAGATTACATTGACTGCCAGTTAAGACCAGAATCTCGTTCAAACTGCTTACTTTGGCTCATAAAGCCCTCTAGGGCTCCTTTCCCCTTTGCATTACGCAGTGATTTGTGTGGCTAACATCTTCTAGACCACACCACTCTGCTTACAGCTGCTTGATGTTTACACACTCTTCAAAGCGTATCAGAACATTTGGCAGATCTATTACTGTGTTGACAACCAAGTTATGGAACCGTCTTACATTTGATCTCTGAAAAATTGACAGTCTCACTAAATGTCATTAAAAAAAGAAAACAGTATTGTTCTAAACGGAGAGATGCACTGGCTACAATATTTGTGGCTTCTGTTTTGGTCAAGCACTGTGAAACCGTTTGGCAGTAGTGCCTTTCTTGGCATAAATAGAATAGAGTAGAATATTTGTATTTGTATTATTATTAGGTTTATATGGCGCTTTAATCCAAAGCGCTTTACAATATAACAGGATACAAGAATAATGAATGAAGCATAATAACAATCATGAAACAAACCAGCAAGACAATATATAGAACAATTTACATAGGTTGGGGAAGGTGAGGGAAGGGATAAGGGAAGGATGAGGAGGAGGGATAAGGGAGGGAAGGGAAATGAGTAGGAGGGAGAATAGGGAAGTAGGAGAGTAGGGAGGAGAAGGGAGATCATGGGTGGAATGGAGAAGAGCTTTCAGGGAGGTGCGGAAGGAGGAGTCTGTGGCAATGGAGCGAATAGAGAAAGGTAAAGAGTTCCAATGTAGGGGGGCCAAGAGCTGAAAGGAAAGTCATTGTGACGAGGCACATGGGGATGGGGGAACAGTGAGTAAGAAGAGTTCAGCAGAGCGGAGAGTCCGCGAGGGAGTATAGAATGAGCGGAGGGAAGAGGTTGGGGGCAAGGTCGTAGAGAGATTTGAATACAAGACAGAGGAATTGGAATTTAAGTTGGGAGTGAAAGGAAAGCCAGCCAAGGTAAGAGAGCAAAGAGGAAATGGAGTCACGGGGAGCAAGAAGACAAAGTGTACGGATAGAGGAGTGATAGATGTATTTGAGGGGGCAAAATGAGAGGCAGGGAGACCAGAAAGAAGGGCAGAGCAGTAGAACAGACAAGAGAAGATGAGGGAGGAGATTAAGAGTTTAGAGGCATGGAAGGTGAGGGAGGAGCAGATCATGCGAATATTGAAGAGATGGTAGCGACAGGCGCGAGAGGTGAGAGAAATATGGTGGGAAAAGGAGAGGGAGGAGTCAAAGTGGAGACCTAGATTACGAGCCTGATTAGAGATGGGGAGATTGGAAGGGGGGAAGTGGGAGGGGGGAAGTGTGCTGTAAGGAAAGAAAAAGGACTTCTGTTTTGTCGGTATTGAGGGAGAGAAAGTGGGATGACGTCCAGTCTTTGATAGCGGTAAAACAGGAAGATAAATTGAGATGGAGATCAGGAGTGAAAGAAGAGAAGGAGAGGTAAAGCTGGGTGTCGTCTGCGTAGAAATTGTGAGAAATACCGAATGAGGCGATAACGGGAGCAAGAAGAGAGGTGTAAAGTGAGAAAAGAAAAGGGCCAAGTACAGAGCCTTGGAGGACCTCGTAGACCAAGGAGAAGCTGGAGGAGGTGCGGCCACCCCAAGAGACAGCAAAAGAACGATTGGAGAGGTACGAGGAGAGCCAATTGAGGACAGAGCCTTTGAAGCCAAAGGAAGAAAGAGTGTTGAGTAGTAAGGGGTGACCAGTAGTATCTAAGGCAGCAGAAAGGTTGAGGAGTATAAGGACAGAGGATTGCTTAGCGTAGTGAGCGGTAAGGAGGGAGTTGAGAACATAAGTGACAGCAGTCTCAGTAGAGTGTATAGGGCAGAATACAGATTGAGACTTTTGGAGGAAGAAGAACTTTGAGCAGAACTTTGCTATATAAAGGAACTTTCTTGTTTTGAACTTTTATTTATTTATTGATATGGCGCTGAAGCTCACAGGCATCAGAGCGCACCAATATAGACACAAGTGAGACAGACATCAAGCAGACAAGACACCAAGAGCTACAGCAGGATTAGGGGCAGGAATGGATTTATTCAAAGAGGAAAGTTTTCAGTTTACGACGAAAGCTGAGATGATTTTCCTCAACTCTCATGTTAGAAGGAAGGGAGTTCCATATTTTAGATGCCACAACCGGAAAGGATTTACCTAAACCATTGGTCCGATTGAAACATAAAGATCTTACTAACCCCATTTCAGAGGAGCGCAAAGATCTAATCAGGACATAGGGAAGAATCATGGGTTTATGGTAAGCTGGGGAGGTGCCATAAAGACAGTTGTGTACCAATATCACCGCTTTGAAGGATATACGAGTGGTGATGGGAAGCCAGTGGAGTTCTTGTCTACTCTTAGAGATGTGGTCACGCTTTGATTTGCTTTCAACAATTCTAACTTTGTACTTCTGGGAAAGTTGAAGTTTAGACAGGCATTTATTATTAGCTCCAATCCAAAGTGAGTTACAATAATCTAGTCTAGACAAGAGTATGGCCCGGGCAATAGAGCTGCAGTTTTTCTCAATTACAAATGGGCGGATCTTCGTCAGCAGTTGGAGATAGTAGGAGCGGTTCTTAGACACTTGGTTTACGTGAAGGTCTGCAGAAAGAGATGAATCCAGGTATGTGGCAAGCATTTTGACTCTTTCTACAACTGAGATATCACAATTGTCAATGCGAAAAGATTGAAATTTGAGGTGCAATTTAACTTTAGCTTGGGTTAAACCAAAGATCAATAATTCAGTTTGGTTGCCATTAATTCAAATCCAATTGGTGTTCATCCAAGATTCAATAGAAGCATAGATGTACCCTAGATGGTTTGAGTCCAAAGAGTAGTCGCCCAACAGTTCCATCACCAATTGGGTGTCATCTGTATAATTAGTAAAGTAGACGGTATCAGGTAATATTATCCCCACCAATAATATCGTCATGTATATGGTCGTGGGGTAAGGCCATAGGCGATATTATCAGTGGGGATAATTTATGGGGTTATTGGGACACAGGAGTGGCGTGGGTGTGCCGCGCGCCATTAAAAAAAATTATGTGAGTTGCAGGGGTGTCCCCCACAGGTTGCATGGCTTAATATCGCCGCAGAAATATGGCGATATTTTTGTATGGCAATATTTTTGCCGGAATATTAACACATGGAACCAAGTAGACACCCACACCTTCCAGGAAGCTACACAAGGGCTTGATGTAAAGATTTAAAAGTATGGGAGACATACAGGCTCCCTTTGGGACACCACAGTGATCAGAGCTTGAGAGGATGTTGCCTTTCCCCAGCACACTCTGGACATTCAATGTTCAAGAAGGAATACACCCAGCCAATAGAATCCTGACCACATAAACCCACATCTTTTAGTGTTTTGAACTTTGATTGGAAATACGTGCAGTGCTAATGATGAATGAGAGGTCTGAGGTGCCTGATTGTCCTCGATTGGTGTGTGGAATTCAACCATCCGCCCAGTGGGTGTGCGCTCTTCTTTTTTTAAAAACATTTTCTAAACGAAATTGAATGATGGTAGATCAACTTCCGTAAAATGTGTGGGGCTAATCCGCACACATTATCCTACGCTCACCACACGACATTCACAGACCTGTGTACTCTGAGTAGACACAGCCTACAGGCAAAGTCCCCCCCTCTCATATCTAGTTGGGATCTGAGAGGTGGAGTACACGATGCATCTCCAGAAGGGGGGAGGGCAAGTCTTTTATCTTCAAACTGATAGTCAATGTCTCAAATATCATGGATCTGGCTCTGGATCATGGATAAGGCCCTGGAGTGGTTGACCTCCTTTCTCTTGGACTGCTCCTCCCAGGTCCAACTTGGACCTTTTCTCTCTGGCACCTCTCTCTCTACCTGTGGCGTCCCCCAGGGCTCTACCCTCTCACCCTGGTTTTTCACCCCATTGGCCAACCTGATCTCCACCTTTTCCTCAAAATGTCAGTGTTATGCGGATGACACTCAGCTTTCTTTCAAGCTCCCCTCAGCCTCCTCTCCTCTCTTACTCATTCCTGACGGTCCATCCGTGATTCAGGATTGGTGCGCCTCCAATGACCTCTGCCTTATTGCCAGTAAGACGGAGATCATTCTCATTGGTACCCCTGCTCCTGCTTTCCCTCTCTCACTCTGGCTGCCTGCCTTGGGTCCACTATCTTTGCCTTCCGGTGATGCAATAAACCTTGGTCTCATCTTCGACTCCACTCTCTCCTTCTCTCCTCACATCACGGACGTCGCCCAGAAGTCCCACTTCCAGCTGCACCTCCTCAAAGGGACTCTTTTCTTTCTCACTCTCCCCAAGAAGCTCACTGTCTCCAGAGTCCTGGTTCTCTCTAGGCTGGACTACTGCAACAGCCTCTTTCTCAATCTGCCTTCCTCTACTCTCCAACCTCTGAAACTAATCCAGAACATGACTGCGAGACTTCTCCTTGGCCTCAAGCCCAGACACCATATCTCTCCAGCCCTAAAGTCTCTCCACTGGCTCCCGGAGGCTGCAAGGATCAAGTTCACGGCCCTTTGCATTGTCCACAAGGCATTTTGGGGCTGGGGCCCGTACTACATCCAGTGATCTCTTACAAAATACCTTCCTTCTCGAGCCCTTTGCTCAGCTACTTCCAACTCTCTAAGGGTCAGGCACTTCTCCATGCTGAGAGTTGGGGGGGGAGATTTCTCTCCCCTGCTGTTGCCTCCCTCTGGAATGGCCTCCCTGCCCCTCTCAAACTTGAGCTGGACCACTTGAAGTTCCGGAAGCAGCTCAAAACGTTCCTCTTAGAATGGATTGTGTCCTCCCACGTATTCTTCATCTTATGATATCGTCGTTTCCAGCTTCAGCTGTCGGAAAAATGTTTCTCTCGGCACAGGGCGGCGTCCATCAATACATTTGACTCGATGTCCTTCAAAGGCTTCCATCTCAGCTGACGTCATTGTCAAGTACATAAACCACGCAAAGCGCTCGTTGACTTCAGTTCTGTTTTTCTGTGAATGTGATTGCTTCGAGAATTACGGCGTGCTTCAGTTTCTTCGAAAACGTTTATAAAATGGCCTCGTCTTCAGCCCTGAATACTCCAAAGAAGGGCTTCAAAAAGTGCCTAAAATGCGGCGCCAAGATGTCCATCACGAACCCGCAGAAGATATGCATCTGGTGCCTGAGCGTCGAGCATGTAACCGACGACTGTCGATCCTGTCAGTCGATGGGTAGATTTCGGTGGTTAGATTTGTCCTCAAATCTCTGTACACTCCATCGAAATTTGGGTCATCCCACGAGTCGAGAGATTACACTCCTTACGAAAAAAGATCAAAAAACTATCCCACTCGAGGAGCATAGATCACCTTCTTCTTCCACATCTTCTTCCTCAGATGAAAAGAGCGTAGCCTGCCTGACTAAATACTCCTTCAAGGAAGAGTGGGAACTCTTTAGGAAGAAAATGTGCAAAATCTTCGAGGATCAGGCCCCGTAAGAAAAGTGGCCATGCTACGGTCGATGACGAGCATGAGGCCAAGGCAAAACCATTCGTGCCTTCAAGCACCGGTCATAAGCCTAAGACTACCCGAAAGTCTTTGAGTACTTGACGAGACGAGAAATTGTCGAAGAAACTGTCCAGTCGAGGGTCAAGTCCCTTGAAGCACAAGACCAAAGTCAAGCCGTCGACACCATTGACGCCACTGATGTCGACACCATTGACGGCATGAACGCCGTTACAAAAAACATTGACGCTGACTGTGCATTTTTCGATGACTTTATCACAAAAAAGCCAGGAAAAGGTTCTTAAACCTTTATTTAAAAAGGATTTTTTTTAACATCTATGTACGAGGGCTATGAAACCTCAGATGATACCCCTCCATGTGGTCTCCAATTGGATACTCATAGTATTAAAAAAAACAAAAATACTAACGTACCTAAATGTTTCATTTCAGAAGAGACCAGGGTTAGAGAGCTACATGACACCCTGCAGACAGCTTGTGGGTAGACCTCTTCCCAGAACTAGATTTTGGGAAACCGGACCCAGCTGATCATGCGGATGCATCATACAGAAGCCTAATGTCCAGAGTGGTGGAGTTCCTTGGATGGAGTAGACCAACTCCTGTGTTTCAACAAGACAACCTGACTGACTGGTCCTCAATATATATTACCATTCCATGTGGCACTTCAAACAAGGGTTGCAGCAAACTGGGAGGAGTACAAAAAATAGTCTAATAGTCCTCTTTTTTGGGGGGCTGTGTGGAAGAGGACAAATAATATATGTGTACAAAGAAAATCCACAAAAACAGCTTCCCACCTTCACATGCTTCAGGTGCGATTAGTTGCAACAATCGCCATTACTATGTCATAAAGTATATTAGACAAAGTGATAGAAATTCACATATTTTAATTAATATATACAAAACATTCAAATATAAACAAAAGTTAATCTTTCGACAGGATGTTCCTCCCACAAATTTCTCATCACCCTCCCAACCTTACCCGCTGTAGAATTTCCAAACTTTACACTGCGATCTTTAATGTCTTATAATTTAAAGGCACTTTTCAAAGCTGGTAATTCTGCATATGGGTGGTGAAAAAACAGAACTGAAGCAACAAGCTTTGCGCGTGGTATATGTACTCGACAATGACGTCACCCGAGATGGAAGCCCTCGGTGGACATCAAGTCGACCGTCTCGACGCACAGCGACCCTTTGCTGAGAGAATTCTTTTTTCCGAAGAAGCTGAAGCTGGAAACGAAGATATCATAATATGAGGAATACATGGGAGGAACATCCAGTCGAAAGAATGTTATCAGGGCGTAACTTGTTCTACTCTGCTTTCTCTCTCTACCTTCCCGGCTGACCTACCTTACCTATCTGTCTACTGTTCTGACTGTTTACTTGGCTACCCTCAGAGTCTCACTGGGTACCAGGCTCTTTCTTGATCAGTCACCCTTGCACTGCCTCCAGGCATACCACGCACTTAGGGGCTGTAACTGTAACCCCTGCAGTCCCCTGCCTCCTGGCACTTTTCCAGAAGCCGCGCTGCCCTGGCTGCATCTACTCAAAGCAATGCTGCCTTGATTGCACTTCCCCTTTTCCCTCTCCCTTGCATTTCCCTTTCTCCCTGCCCCTGCACTTCGCCCTATTGCACTTGCACGATCGGAATGACACAAGGCCTAGTAAGATTGTTTGTCTTGTCCTTCCTCTGTCTTCCCTCCATTGTCTTGTTGTGCCTAGAAACATTTGTGTACAGGCGCGTTATAAATGACTTATAATATCATATCATGGCCAGCCTGATTGACTGACAAAGGCCCCATGGATCCGCCCTGTCCTTTTGTTGAGGCCTGTAGCTGGTGGCATCGATTCACATACTAATGATAGAGTTAGAGTAATTCAAACAGGCCCACATGGGGCCTTGCTGCAGAGCTTAACAGAGGAGACAGGAAACCCCAACAACCTTTCATATGCAACTGTGTCAACCTGAAGCCAGCTCCCGCCCTCAGTATTGATTGACAGTGAAATGTCATGTCTGGGACTGCGTGGTTACAGTAGTCATCCCCGCAGGGGGACCCCATTCAGAAGGTACGAGTATGTGGTTTGTCGGAGCCAGAATGTCTGGCCTAGCTGCAGCTTGAAGGGATAACTACCACTTTAATCAGGAACCACAGAGAGCTCCATTAACCAGAGGGACCCTTGGATCCAGAACAGACAGGAAGATGAGTGAGACTTTGTCCTCACCCTTCTACCGTTTCTGTTGCAAGCACTCTGGTCATGACCTCACACGTACAGGAGATTGTTGGTGAGAATCCAGGAATGGTTCATTAAGGTAGGCTTTGACTTTAAAAGAGGGCTGAGCCCCTCTTTTGTCAGATCATCTGAAGGCTTCACCAGAAGCAGAAAGAAGAACTCATCATTGGACCCTGACTGAAGTTAGTCTTCCTTACATCTTCCGCTAATGAAGGAAGGCCAGAAACTCCAAGTTGCAAGCAAGATGCCACCCCAAAACATCTCCCAGGGAGATAGCTAATCCAGAGTACCCTCCATCGACTCCAGAACCAGTACCCAGGCAGCACACAGCGTGCCCTGCTAGTCTGCAGGCTTCCTTGGTGGGAAGTGCCAGAGAGTCTCTGAACGCTAAACCAAGTACAATGCAGCTGCCTGCAACACACTGCTTAGCTTTGGGCCATCTGCCTTAAAGGAGGGCACAAGCCCAGTGAAGAAACTAGGGAAAGTGAATCGATGACCATCTACCGACGTCTGCCTTAAAGGAGTAGTTCACTCAAAAATGTTATGCTTTACAAATGTAAGCCATAATAAAATAGGTATATATTGGCACTGTTTAAAAAAAATTTTTCCAATGTAAAATAATCCAAATGATCAAAGCACAGAGCTTCCAGATCCAATGTCTTCTGCTGTCTGCATGTTGAAACCTGATCCCCTCTCTGGCAGCAATAAACACAGGTTCCCAGTAGGGGGCTTTTGTGTTATTGTTGCCGTGAGAGCACAGCATTAACTCATTCACGTGAAACTGGCTCTGCTATGCGCCAAGTCCTTGGAAAGCAGGACTTTAAAGGTTTTCCATAGGAACTTTTTTTTAAAACATTGGCAATATATATTTTTTATTATGGCTTACATTTTTAAAGCATTAACATTTTAAGTGAACTACCCCTTTAAAAGACATTTTCGAGCCAGTCCGGGCCCTCGAGCTGCATCAGACTGCAACGCTGCAGTCACTTCAAGACTTCCGAGACGCCTCAACTAGTGCTTCAGAACCTCCAACCAGCAGTGAGACAACGAGTCCTGGCCCCGAGCCGCCGTTTAGGCTAGCCTGCAGCCGTCCATCCAGCCTCGCTCGCCAAACTATTTGCCGCTTGACACCCACAGTTGTCTCCCGTCTTGAACTCTGCTGAAGAAGCTGCAAAGCGCCCTGAAACCGACTCAATCCTGTCGAGCACCAAGAACACCTACATGCACAAGGCACATTGTGGTTCTGTCCCCCTGGTCCTTCTCCAAAGGCCCCTAGAGACATTTTACAACCCATTGCTCCCTTTGTGCTGACACCAAGCAACCTTGAACTGTTGCGATTATTTACTATACTGACTACTCCCCGGTCAGTATCCAGAGCGCATCTTTTTTCCTTCTTTGAAACCGTCTGTCCTCTGCATTCCTTTACTGGGCTGGTTATATTTTGTCATGTTGGTAGAACTGTCTGTTAGTATAATAATAAAGTAGACATTTTTATCCAAACTTGACCGCACATTCCTTTTTATCATTGGATAATAATTGTATTTTCGCTATGTTGCAACTAACCAACGATCCACAACCTTTCAGATATAAACTTTCTTTTCCGTCCATGTTACCAAGATTGGACAAGGAAGTTTCTAATTTGCTGGTGGTGCCAATCTATCCGGTTCCCATCTGATGTACTAGAGGTGTTGGGCTTATTGATGGTTTAGAAACCGATATTCAGCCCTGGACCACTGGTGCCCCGGAAGTTGATTCGTCACATATGGGATAATCTGCGTGATATAGGGAAGCTTCTCCATCATGAACACATCCCAGACCTTGAGAAGCCACTCCTCCCTGTCCGGACGGGGCTGGAGAAATCCACCTGTGGGTTAGTTCTAACCTCCCAGCTTCAAGTAGCGCCTTCCACATTTTTGAAAAATCTGTACCCAATATATTCCCTTTTGGGGACCCAAAATAACACTGTCAGGTAGTTTTTCTCCAACAATTCCTGCGTGATGTCTTTTATCCAACTTAGTTCACTCCAATATATCGGAATCTCGGGCATCCCAATCACATATCGCAATATGTGACTGGGTTTTTGCATCCTCTTGGACAAATAGGTGAGCTTTGAGCTTACCAAGTACATTTTTGATAGTTTGCACGGGTCATAGTGTCATCTCTGCAGGATTTTAAAATTAAGTGTCATACCATTGACCGATTGATTACCCCAAAATGTTACTTCAAAGATCTTCTTCCAGAGTATATATGGGAGCGTTGACCCAATATTGCTCTCCCATTGCCTCTAGAGTCATGGTGTGTCCTTTGGCTTGCTGGTCGACAGTGCTTTGTAAAGCTTAGATATCTTCACTTTCCTACTGTGGGCTGTGTTACAGACCTTTTCTCTCTTGGTGAGTTCTGTAACGAATCCCAGGGTGCCGTCACTACTTCCATGGGGGAAGCCCCTTCCTGTGAGGGCAGGGAGGTGAGGCCGCTATCCGATAGTCCCCCTGTGGGTGGTACTCAGCGGGTGGATCTAATGGGGAGGGAAACCCCATTATAGAACAAGGGACAACACCTTGGGAGAAACGTGTATAATTCCTTTACAGCCCAACCTCTCTCACCCTTTTACCCTGCACAGGACATTCTGTGTATGTCTGCAGAATAGACAATATCACTTCTCCAAGAAACACTGACATGAGCAAGAACATGGAGTACAGGGATGACTATAGTACTGGGACGAGGAAAAAGTGCAGAGTAATGTGGAATAATCCACTGAACCACTACAAACGCACTTGTCAATTTGTGCCAAGCAAATCGGAACGGAACATAAAAAGGGAAGGAATTTCTGAAGGCAGAAGCCCTCCCTAGAGGAAGCGTGAGATTTGAATCCTGCCAGCATTAGAGGAGACGGGACGCCGACGGTTCCACAAGCGGGCTGCTTGCCTGCTGACAGACGAACATCCGAGAGGAGCAGCAGCCCATGCAGTTAGCCAGACGGGAAGCCTAGAGCATGCAGAGAAACTGAGACGTGCAGCTTTGAGCCCGGGAGTCAGGGCAGAGCCGCCACAGTCCCTGGAAGCTGTGGAGAGAAGCTAAGAAGGCCTGAAGCACCCGCAAACAACCAACGACTACTGGTAAGCTTTACAGAAAGGTCAGGGAGAACGGGCTGGTTGGTGGGACGGCTTACAGAAGGGAGAATCACGAAGGCGAGTCTGGGACCCATATCCCAAACCTAATCAAGCCCTCTAAAAGCAATCTTCATAGTCACAGTACCTGGCAGGAGAGTGTACCATGCTTGCTGTAACCAAGAAAGTAGTAGTAGTAAAGTGAGAAGATGAAGAACAATTACAAATACAGAAAGGGCGAGTCTGGGATTTTCACCCATATGAAGAGAGAGCCAAAACAATGTTGATAGTCACAGTACTTGACAGGATAGTATACCAGGTTGGCTGTGACCAACAAAGTAGTAGTAAAACAAGAAAACCACAATTGAAAGCGCAGAAAAGGCAAAAGCCTGGGACTCACTCACATATGAAGAGAGAGCCAAAGCACTCTTCATAGTCACAGTATCTGGCAGGACAATGTACCACTTTGGCTGTGAAACCAAGGAGAAGACAAGAGGAATCTTCATGCTCACAGTATCTGGGAGAAACAAGAGCCAGTTTGACTATGAACTATGCTGGGAAGAAACTAGGGAAAGGGAAGCATCATCCCTAGTAATTTGTACGTATAAGACAAATGCAAGAAAAAGGAGATATTCCCTCAACAGTTGGACGAGGCAGGAGAGGAAACCAAGGGCAAGGGAAGCAAAACCCTCCTATTGGTTTGTGGCCATTTTTGGAACATTGACGGAAGGAAGACCCTCATTGGACATTCAGATGGTGAGACATCCTGGGGTGTAAGGTTGTCCTTCCTTTTGAAGTTTATATGTTTTCACTATTTTGGAACTTTGTTTTGTAAACTGGAAAAGAACTTTCAAGACTAAAGAAGATCCCCTTTTCACATTACTTTGAGTTCATAGTGTGAGGGCTGGAAATAGGATATTTTGTTGGGTCAAATTTCTTTTATTGGTTTTATGCATGAAACAATAAACTTTGCATAAATGTAGTCAGATATACATAGACTGCCTGCACTATATTTAGAATCTAAATTGCTGAAGGAATCGTGTGTTGAAACCGTATGTGTCTGTTTATCACTCAAACTGTGCGCATCCGCCATTGTAAAGCAATTTTAAAATAACATTCTTATTTTTGTAATACCATCATTGTTGTGCTGAACCTTGAACCTCGCTGCATGTAAGTGGCTGTTTAGTCACTTTAAAAGCAGCTTTTAGGTTTACTTTTCCAGCCTTAATCTCTTTGTGCTAGGTCTGGGAACTACATCTCCCAGCAGCCCTAGCTCTGGACAAATTGGGTGACCAGGCACACCAGCACTGGCGCACCCGAGTCAAGCCCGGTCTTCGCCGGTCATCGATGTGCTCGGAGTCCGGCTCCCAGGCCCTTTAGTTAGATCGGCAGTTGCCCATTTAACAAAACTCTACCTTATTCCCCTTCCCACATGGACCTACCTTCAGTTTTATGCGGTACCCAGTCTTGCTTATAATGTGGACTTACTGTTGGGATGGGTTATCTGGAGCAGCTCAATCTATGGCTGGAGCTCCACCGCACCCATAGGGGGGCGAACATTGCAAAATATGTACAAGAGAGTTTGGATAAGGCTGATCACAGTGTGATTCAGCAAGTCCCCTTGCCCATCCCTGTCTCCCCTGGACCTAAACCCATACAGCTGGTGCAAAACAACCCCAGCATGGTTCTCACGCACCCCCCTAGTACAACCTAGTAGGTTCGGAGATTAAAACCACCCTGACAATCCGAGGTTCTCAACAATTAACCCACCTCTGACAAAAACAACTTACTCGATTGGGTGGTTTCACAAAACCTGGGCACTGTTATCGATAACACAGTGCCCTGTGCCTGGTCCAATCATTACTGCATAGACTTCCACATTCTTCTACAGGGCCCTATACCTCAAACTCCCAATAACCCTGAAAAAGTACTAAGTAGGAACTACAATAAGATCCTCCCTGCTGATATCAGCACTAGTACACAGAGTCTCATGACCCAAAAATGTTCATACAAATTTCAGGAGTTGTTGGATAGATTGGCTCCCACTCATTCCAAATTGGTCATAAAGAACTCAGGCCACCAGAAATGGTTGACACCATCCCTTAAAATCCTTAAGAAGGACAAAAGGAAGCTGGAGGGCATCTGGCTAAAATCTGCCACGTTGGAAGGTAAAAGTAGCTGGAAGGCGGTGTTAGGCAAGATTGTATGCACTACAACAACCCTGACCTCATGGCAATAGGAACCCAACCTTTGGTATAAGCTTGTACTACACAGGTTGGTAGCGTGTTGAGCAGCCAGGCTTATCTCAAGAGGGGTCAATGTGAGCTGTAGGGGAGTTACACTGGGATTCACAGTGACAAGTATTCAATTAAACACTTACACACAAGGTTTCTTGAATAAATAATCATTAATTTATTTATCATTCAGTTAGGGTAAGCCTTCTTCAGAAGAGAGCAATATAACAGTAACACTCAAATATACTTGACAAAATACACACTCTCAATATCCCTAAATCAGTGAGTACCCTTTTGTGGTGGCCCACAAACACAACCTACACCCTCAGGTGACTTCAGTAGCTAGGGTGCTGGGGACATTAATATATCACTATTGCGTTTAGAGTGAACTAGGAGTAAGCCAAAGGAAAAGGTTATTAGATCATACAAGAGACCACAAATATTCTTAAGCAGGCAAATACTTTCAGATCCCCTAATAAGAGTCATTCAGTAGAACAGGCTAAGCCAAAGTCAATGGGCAAAAATCTATATGAGCTGAAGCACTTCTTTGCAGGTAATTAAGTAAGGTATTTGCACAATGTTTTAGAAGTCTTTGAAGAAAAAGAAGAATCAATGTAGGGCCACAAGCTGTTAGACTTGTGAGTAGTAGAAGATGCAAGCAACTCTACAGCAAGAGGTAAGTTCTTTCAGACTTTTACAGTACCTTTGTATTGAAGCAAAAGTGCAGCAGATGACTTCTGTTCCTGAGCAGCTATGCAGATCTCACTGTTCCTGGGCCTCAGTCGTACGGACAAGAGGCAGGACTTCGGGGGACTACTGCACTGCAATGGTACGGTCACAGCTCGCAACCAGCAATCTTCAAACAAGTGGCTGTTCGGTGTTTCAGATCCTCACGGCTACCACAAATAGCAATACTGCGGTTCCTGGCTATCAAGATGGGCTTTCCTTGCTTCTGGAGTCCCGCATTCTGTTGAGGGGGCTCAGGCTCGGTCAGTCCTGCTTCCTGGGAGTCCAGAGGATCTTCCTGGAGCTCTTGCCAGCTTAAAAGCAGCACACACAATCTGGTGTTCCTCTCCCTGGCAATTCGATTTCCAGCAGCAACTCTGTGGAAAGTCAACCAGCTCTGAGAGAATGTCCGGGCGGCTTACTTTGGAGTTGATTGGTCCCACCAACTCAAGGGGAGAAGTCGTCCTTACAGGGGCTTCTCTGTCGATACGAATTTGGAGTTTCAGCACAGCAGCAGGGCTTCACCGGGCAAACCAACAGTCCAGGAGTTGCAGCAGGCATCCTCTTCAAGTTCTTCTTTGGTTCTTCGTCCAGAGGTCGACTCTGCCTTCCAAGCCAAAAGCCTCGGCTTTTATTCAGTTCTCTCCCATTCATACAAGCCTAACTGTCAGTCACCCAGCAAGGTGGCTGTCCTTGCTGGATAGTCAGTCGGCCAATCAATACAGAGTATATTTGAGTCTCCTAGGAGACTAAGCACAGGGAGTTTCGGGCACCTCCCTCACTTCCTGCCCACCCCAGACACCCTGGAGCCAATCGCAGCCTTCACTCGTGAATCCCACCAAAGGCAAAGCAACAAAAAGGGACCAAACCTGGTTTGGGGCGCAGAGTAATACTCAAGAAGGACCTTTCCACAAAGAAATGGCGAAAAAAGAAGACCGGGCCATTTTGACAAAAATTGCACCCTCTCGTGCTTTAATGCAGCTGCGAACGCAGCCCGCGGTAAATTCACACCACGGTAGTTAAAAGTAAACCACTGCCACCAGCCATTCGTCGAGGAAAGGGTAACATAAAATTGTTACATGAGAAGCTAGACAAAGGGGATATTAGTTACTAAGAAGCCCCTCCAGCACCCTATTGTAAGATAGTGTGTGCTGGGCCTAGAAAGTTACAAATGTAAGTAAAGTCTATTTCACTTTACTGCTTTGAGAAACAGTAGTTTATCCCAGAGAAACCGTTGGCAAACCTGGAAGACTTACCTGTGTCACTGCACTGAAGGTGCTGTGTGACACAATGTAAAAGATAATGCCTATGGAGTTTGTCAGACTCCATAACCAAAAGAAACAGTGTTCAAAATCTGATTAAAATACATGAGAGAGTGGGAAAATGGGTCTCACTCTTTCCAGGTTAAAAAAATCAAGTCCTCAAAATCCAGCAAAGTAGCTGGGGGTCTCTAAGGTAGAGGGAATTAGCACATTTTTGAGAATTCTCCCTAACAGGCGGCAAAGAATTTACAGGGTAAACATCTTAAACTCCAAGAAAGACATTGATAACAATCAAATAAATAGCGCACACAATTCCACAGGGAAACTCTTTGAATTCCTTATATCTCTCGAAAAGTCAAAGACTTTGGCCATCACCGTCCAGCCCACGGCAGCCGACTGTGCAGAAGTGCAAAATGCGTTTGAAGCCAAAATGTTCAAAGCCCGAGAAAAAATCAGTCAGGCCTTGTCCCATTCAGACTCCATGGCGGGATTCCAAACAAACCATATTGAACTTCTAGAACTGGACAGATTTGCATTTACCCCAGTTTCTAACTTACATATGAGAGTTCTGTTGACTACAATGCGCCCCACATTGTGCGCCGAAAACATCCCCACCCCCCCAGGATCATATTGGAACACCAAGAACTGTTTGTTCCGTTCTTGACCCGCATGGTCCACGCCTCTTTCAGAGACAGCTACATCCACAAATATATTAAAATCGTGACAGTCACCCCATTGCTAAAAATAACAGGGTTGGACCCCAAACATCCTGCACAAACAACATTCAGGTTTCAGGCAAGCCCATAGCACGGAGACAGCACTTATCGACTTCCAGACGCAAATGTTGACGATAATGGATGAAGGAAAAGCTGGTGTGCTGACTTTGCTTGACTTGTCTGTTGCTTTTGATTTGCTGGACCACGACAAGCTACTGCAAGCTCTCAAACAGGCAGGAAATTGCTCAAAGTGGGTGGTCGATTGGATTCACTCCTTCCTTGCCAATCGAATGTCCAAAATCCACGGGGGGGGGGTACTTTCTCTCCCCCAGCTCCGATTAGTTGTGGAGTACCACAGGGTGCCAGTCTGTCACATGTACCTTTTAATCTATACAGTCTATATAGTCTTGGGAGGATAGCTCAGTGGCAATGTGCTCACCTTTGAAGTAAGACGATGCAGGTCAACACAGGTTCGATTGCCGGGTCTGCGCTTAGAAACCTCTGGGTATTAAGCGTGTTATAAATAACCAATTACAATTATAATACAGATGCTCACCATATTTACATACCTCCGACCTCTCTGCTCCCTATTGGAGGGCACAGGCATGGCCTTTACTAACTACGCTGATGACACTCAGTTGGTCCTAGAGCTGAGCGGCAACTACTCTCATGACTCCAGTAAAATCTCAGGCGTTTACGACATCATTGAGGCATGGATGACCAGGAATTGGATATGCCTAAATGGCAGTGAAACCAAACTCCCTTTTTTGGGCTCCCGGCAGGCTCACGCTAAGCTGAGCAAAGACTTCACCACCTTTACTATTAAGACAAATGCTATCCCGGTCCTAGGCAAAGTAAAAACCTTAGGCATCTCTTTGGAATCCTCAATGAGTGCCGAAGCCCACGTCCATTTAATAAACAAAAATTGTCATTATCATCTACACCTGCTTAGACAAATCAGGCCTCTGATCAGCGAAGAGAACTGCGCCACAATTGCCTGAGCCAATATACTCTCAAGGCTGGACTACGGCAATGCGCTCCTAATAGGGGCAAATACTGCTTATCTGGCTAAATGTCAGACAATCCAGAACAGTGCCATGCGAATCATTAAAAACATACAGAGAGGAGAACACATCTTGGCCACTAGAAGGCATCTACACTGGCTAAAGGTGGAAGACTGGATTGCCATAAAAAAGAAAGCACACTGGTACACCACTGCCTCTTTGGCACAGCTCCCATTAACCTGAAAACACTAATCTGTCCATATGTCCCAGACAGATCACTGCGTTCAGGAAGCCAGGGCCAGATCAACAGAACTGCACACAAATGGTCCAACGGCCTGGGCAGATTCTTCCCTGTTAGAGTGACCAAGATCTGGAACAAACTCCCAACCGCTCTAAGACTGGAACGAAATAACCCGAAGTTCCAACACGCTTTAAAAACTACCCTTTTTAAGTAATCTCTAGGATATACTGTTGGGGCTTCCTATTTCTGTGCATCCTATGTCATTTTTGTTTGTCTCCCGTGGGCTTTGGCACCTTATAAATCTATAAATAAATAAAATAAGCATTGTGCACGAACAGTCTGCTACAGTACTGATGTGTACTATCCGAAAAACACCTTTTAATCATTATCAAGACTACAGCTTGGGTAAGAAATGTTTGCAGCAGGACACCGAACATACTATTCCGTTGCACTTCCCACCCTCCCACCTTGCTCACAGCAAACACTGAAGTCTTTGTTTACCCCCAAGCCACCCTATTCAGGGTGGGCGTAAGTCTGGGTATGTCATTAGTTCATTGAGAATTTGTCCCCAATCCAGTCCCTCGTCTTTTCCCTCCTCTGAATATCTCTGTCCCCTCTACATCTCTGCTTCTGCCACCGGCCCGGCGTTGCACATCCCCACCCAGGGTTACACCAATGGACCCCTATGGAATTTCCTTGATATTGCGATCCGTCACTTAGCCAATATTAACAGGAATCGTACCATTTTCTTTTTCCTGTGTTTCCCTCCAGGTACCAGCCTCTATAAGCATATCTCTGGGGTAAATTCGTATGCTCTGTGTGTCCAGGCATTTAATTTTACCCAAACCTCTGCCCAGTACGTTTTAATGACTGGGCACTCCCAGGTCAGATGCCAGAATCCTGCCGTCGCTCCCCCGCACCTAGGGCAGCAATGAGAAATTTGCGGGTTAATCGCATGGAGTCTGGACGCAGTCATGTAAACCCTATGTAAGAAATAATATTGAATTAAACTAAACCTAGTGTCTAGATGCCTTTTTGACCTGTTCCCATATGCAAGTCTTTGTATCATCCAGAATCTCATACCCCATGTCCCGCTCCCACTTCACTTTCATCCCTATCTCTGGTATATGTCTCTGCTCACCTATCCCCTTATACATTCGTGATATCGCTCCTCTGCTTCTGCCCAGATCTAACACCTGGCTCCTTCAGGGTTTCTTCCCATAAATCTGCCAGCCTCTTTACTAGCCGCGTATATCCTAGAAATGAACGCTTCGACATGCCATATGTCTGTCTCCACTGTTCGAACAGAAGATGTTTCCCATCCATATATAGATGCCCTACCCTAGTGCAACCTTTACTACGCAGTTTGCCCACATCTAAACTCTTCAGTGTTTCCCATACAATTGGATCGAACCCCAATGGTAAATTTGGGCTTTACATTCTTGATCTATGTTATTTCCTCAGGAGATTACTCCAAATTACCCTCAGAACTGCAAATATCTGTCCCACTCCCACCGTGCCCAAAGGGTCCCACAGTGACTCTATCCTTTCTCTGTTTCTCGGGAATCTCTGTAGGAGCCACGTCTGATCCCCTTATGGTGAATCATTCCAGTAGGTCACCGTCTGCAGCTGAGCTGCCATAAAGTAAGCTTCGAAATCCCGAAGTGTGAGCCCCCCATCAAGAGCTGTGCAGCGCAATGTATCTAAGGCCACTCGTCTACGGCCCGGTCCCCATTGCAAATCCCTTATTTTCACATCCAGCATTTTAAAAAAGACCCTTTTTATTTGATATGGTATATTGGCAAACTTAATATGACAGCCTCAGCAATACCACAATCTTCCATAAGGCGATTTACCCCATTAAAGACAACGGTAAAGCTTTCCAGAATGCCACAGAGTCTCCTATTCTAGATAATGCCCAGCCTGTATAATAAACAAAAGTTTCCTCCATCTTGTGGAAGACTGTGATTCTTAAGTAACGAAAGGATTCCATTTCCCATGTTACCTCCCGATGAGGGAGCGTTTCCCTTCGCCATCCTTCTAGGGCCGCCAACATGAACAGTAGCGACTTTCCCTTGTTTACCAGGAAACTCGAGAGCTGTATTAAGTTACTTAACACTTCCAGAATTATTGAGATATTCTCCCTCAGGTTACTGATGTACATTAGTGTGTCATCCACATACAGATAGATATTGTGGGGGAGTCCTCAGACTCTGATCCCAGTTTCCGATATGTAATGTCTGAAGTACCCTGCTAAGGGCTCCAGAGCCATGGAAAACATCAGCAGGAGACCGGGCACCCCTGTCTGGTCCCCCTTTCTAGAGTCCATTTCGAAGAGATTCAGCCCCCTGTTTTGACTCGCACCACTGGTCCCTATACAGTAAGCGGATCCTAGCCCAAAATGCTTGTAGCACCCGAAAAAGCCAGAGCCACACCACAGAATCAAAAGCCTTAGTTGCATCAAGGGCCATTATAGCTAGCTCTTCTTTGGAACCCTGTACCTACTCCAAAACATAATGTAATCTCCTAATATTCATGGAAGTGTTCATCCCACTCACAAACCCACATTGATCGGGGTGTACGAGGTCCGGAACCTCTTTAGATAATCTCGATGCGAGCACTTTCCCTAGTATTTCGGCATCTACGTTAATAAGAGGGATAGATAGGTCTATACAAGTCACAGTGGTCTGGATTTTTTGAGCTTTTAACAACACTGTAATCAGAGCCTCTCACATAGTATTTGGAATGGTGCCCTTCTAAAATGCCTCCTCATACACTTGTTTCAACTGGGGGATCAATATGTCTGCGTAAGTTAGGTAAAATTCGACAGACAGCCCATCTGTGCCCAGGGATTTCCTCCTCCTCCTCTTTGGGAGAGTCTAGTTCCTCTCTCTGATGTTGTGACAGCCGAGGTATCTGTGCAATGTCTAACGGATCTGTTGCTTTCTCCTCTGTGTATGTGCCTTCACTGGTCTATAGCTTTTTATAGTACTCCTCGAATACTTCATTGATATGTTGCTGTGTGACTGCTCGTGTCCCCAACTCATTGTAAATCTGCGTAATAGCCCCCCTCAGACATTCCTTCTGTATCAACCATGCTAATAGGTTGGCCTGCCTAGTCCCCTTCACCGTATATCTTCTGCATGTATTAATTCTTGTGGAACCTGGACAATGCCTCTTGGCATTCCCGCTGGGTATGAAGTGCCTCTGGTAGGTCTTTCCCTACCCTGTGCCCATTACCCATTTCATTCTCCAGCCCTCTGATCTGTTGTTCGGATGCCTTCAGGGATTCTGACAGAATTCTCTGCACCCCCACTACCTTATAAATGCAGGCCTTGCTGATGGTCACTTTTAGGGCTTCCCAAATGGTTCCCACCTGCGCCACTAACCCTTCATTGTTCTTTAGAAGGCAGTTATCTCCTCCCGTATGGTGGTTCATAATGGTACATTTTCCAATGAGTCTACCCTCAATCTCCATGTCGGTATAGCCATTCATTTGGCGAGTACCTTAAACATTGTCACTAGCGGAGCATGGTGTGAGAACCTTCCCCAGATGTTCAGTGTGTTCAAATCTTTGTGCATATTCCCTGCCCACAAACCTGGACCCTATGCTGTTACAAGAACCTTTGTATCTTGGATAATTTGGCCCTGCTGCCCTATCCCGGGACATTCCATGTCCCTATCTTAATCACTGTCAGTTCCCATTATAAAGAAAAACTGATATGCCCCTATACCTGCCTGACACTGTGGGGTGTTGCCCTCTGTCCTGAAAAATTCATCCCACCAGGGCTGTGTATGATTCCGTCGCTTGGTCTGACTGTCGTACGAACTCCAACCATAAAATCACCCCATCCTCCTCAACTCCCCACCCCCCTTGCCTCCTATACCTTCCCCCCAAAACCATATATCAGCAATTTAAACCAAACTCTGCTCAAGCCCTCCACCTTCCACCACTCTCCCTCCCTCCTCCACCCCCAACTCCCCTAAAGGACATCTGTTGCAAAAAACCTTCTCTCTCAATTGCAGCATGCCCATGCCGTGGACATTCCCTGTAATATTTGATGTAACCACCCAGTCCATCTACCCCATCAGTTACACCCTAAAGGGTCAACGGAGCTGTGGTCAAGGGGTGCAGCCGTGCTATCGGCTCGGCCTCCAGCATACTCTCACTCCCTTGAGTCACCCTTCGCAGTGGTTCATGTTCCTGTTAAGGGTTTACTTGTTTTTCATGTGCAATTGGCGTCCAGATACCTTCGTGTTTGGCGCGCATTACAAATAAATAAACAAACAAATAAACAAACTTCCACTCCCAGCAGTCATTTCCCCTAAGATCCTCTGCCCTTCAGTTCCTGCTGTCCTGTTGCGTCTCTTCCTTGCCGCCTGTTTCCAGAGCTGCCGGCTGGCTCATCCTAGACTCCAACCAGGACCAAGCTTCCGATGCAGAAAGAAAAAAATGTGAGTTCCCGTTGGCCAACATCTTTAGCTTCAAGTTTCTGTTTCATTGCATCGAAGGACCTGCGCTGTGTGTGGACCTCATGCGTAAAGTCAGAGAAAATAAAGATCCTTGCACTCCCTTGCTGGATACTGGCGACTTGTTTTGCCTCCTGTAGGATCACATTGTGGTCCCCAAAAATTAAGCAGTTTGGCCACTATCTCTGTGGGGGGTGTTCCTGGCGATGGCGGCCGCCTTGGCATGTTGTCTGGCCCTCCAGAGTGAACAATTTCGAGAGGCCCGGCGGGCGTAAAGTTTCCATCACAAATTTTTCTGCAAACAGCTCTGTGCAATTGTTTTCCTCTCTTTTATGCACCACCACCAGTCGAATATGACACCTTCGGGAGCAGCCCTGCGCGTCCTCTGCTCTATCCTCGAGAACCCTCGTAGCTTCCACTAATCCTTTAACCTGATTTTGCAGAAGTGCCATTGCATCTTGTAGGTGCTGACCTGCTGTTCTGCCTCAGATACCCTGTCATTGACCTTCTTTAAGTCTGCGCTGTAAGGAAGGCATGGATATCAGAAGCACAACAGACAAAAGGAGTATAATCCAAGGGTGTTTATTAAACAGTATAAGGGTGAGAAAAATGCCTAATTTTAGCCTAAATCTAAGTTGGGAGCAAGCTACAATCATAAAAATAAATAAAACGCTGTCCTAGTGGTGTTGTGTCAAAACAAACAAAATGGCCTATGCTAAAAAACCTATTACCAAATCCCTGCTCTGTATAACAAAAGGGTGTGGGACAATGACATGTATAACAAAAGAGTGGATTGGAAACTGAAATGTCCAAAAGGGTTTCGATAGTTCAGGACTGCTGAACTAGTGTACTCCCTTCCCCAAGTTACATCACGGAACAAGGCGGAACAGTGGCATGACTGTGAGCACCCCTTGAGTCTATAGGCATCAGGAAGCAGTTTTTTCAGAAAAGACAGGATCCCTCGAATCAATGTCTTTTGCTTGGCATCACAAGACTTTCCCAAGCTCTCGCCATACGAGATTCCCCTCTTCCCCAGCTTCCTCTTGATACCCCTTTCTTGGGTTCACCTTTGTCTTTACACCACTGTTCAGTCACTTTAACAAAATGCGTGATTCACTTTCCCTTGCTTTCAATTGGCATCCCTCCGGCGGGTCCATTATAGCCTTCAAATCACATTTCAGTTAACTTCATTAATTCTACAAGTTTAGAACGCTCATGAACCCTTAATGTCTTTTCAAACAAATATTTGCTGTGGCATTCCTCCGTTGGGTTCACATTTGCCTAGCCCCTTTATAACAATTCAGGATTCGCTCCCCTCTCTCTCTTGGCATCCCTTCGTCGGGTTCACACTTGCCTTTACAACTTTATCACAATGCAGGATTCGCTCCCCTCTCTCTCTTGACATCCCTCCGCCGGGTTGACACTTGCCTTTGCAACTTCATCACAATGCTTTACTTTAACTTTGTTCACTTTGTTTCCCACTTGTCAAAGACTTTCGATTGTAAAAGGATTTTGCTTGTACCTCCGTATGACCAATTTGACTTTCTTTTACTTTGGTTGGCCTCTCCTAAGGCCTTCTGGTATTTGCAGTCTTTCCAATTGTCTTACTTTCAATCTAACAATTTCACTATGGGTGCAGAGCCTTTTGAGAAGGTAATACTCTATTACAGGACCACTCTGCTATTCTTAGTATATGTCAGTTTTGAACACATTCGTAGTGTTGCAGGCTTCCTTCGTGGTTTTCCATGACACGCACAGCTTCTGCATTCATCATTCTGGTTACAATGTACTTTCGCTCGCAGTTTCACGAAACCCGGTGAGCCTCATCAAATGCTTTGGTATCTTTCACTCAATAACGCCAATCGGTTTCACAGTTCACTCACCGGTAGCGCTCTATACCATTCGTCCAGTGTTTCCTCGAAGTGAAGTCTATCGGCACAGCACGGCCAGCCTCCTCCCAACACCGTCGTTCACCCGAAGGAGGGCCAGTCTTCACCTTGTGCATTAACAGGGAGATTTCCTTTGAAAAGTCTGCGCAACCTTCACTCTGCAGCTGGCCGGACCACGGCCCTTCTCTCGCCTCTTGGTCCCTTCTGCTCTGCTTCGAGGGTCGCTCCACTTTCACGGGATCTGTTCCCTTGCCACTTTGCTGGTTCTGCTCGCTTTGCTCGCCATGCCTCCTAGGTGGTCTCATGCTCTGCCTTTTATCCAAGTGGGGAAAGGGAACAGGATTCAGGTGTTAGTAATCAAGATTAAGTGCCTGACTCTGCCTGACCCTAATATTGGGACAATATTGGGACATCTCAAACGGACTGGTTGTGTGTGAGTCTGTCTTTCACTGAAGTGCTTTGTCCATGCAGCAGAGTGTGGGAAGGAAAGGGGGGTGGAGGATAAGGTTCCTCGATAGTATATAGAGTGAGCGTGTTCTACATGGAATTGGGTGTAGGGATACCGTGTCTCTCCTCCGGGTGCCCCAATCCCACTCCCCAGGGATCCCCATCCAGGTGATCATCCCGCACTGGTCCACCCCTGAGGTCTGGCCACCTGGACGAGGGACTAGTCAGTGAGACACCCTTTTGTTTCTCACAGCGCGTACCAGGGACACATCCAGCCCTGGTCCGTGGCCTGCTTTTGCTGTCTCGGTTTTGCCCCCACATATGCCTCCATCCTTTGTTGTCCATTCACCATCTCTCTTCCTCTGGGGGCAACCCCAATCTCGACTCCAGGGGGACCGTTCCCACAACGTTGATACTTTTGTCTGGTCAAATCCGGTAGTGCCTTTCCAATATGCTTCCCCCAGGTCACATTCAACCTTTATGCCTCCAGTTACTGCTCTCTCCCATGTGGTGTTGTCTCCCTTGCCTGCTATTGCACCCCCCACACTCCGGTCCTATGGTTGCATTGTACTCACATAATGTCCCACTGTTAGTCCTGCACATACATGTGAGAGCTCTCCTCTTTCTTGTTGTTGATCTGGATTTCCTCCTCTGCTGTCCTACAGGCCCTGCTCCAGGGTGCCCCTCTCACCCTACTATTGTTAATCCTGCAGACAGGAGCTCTGCTTTCTCTGTGGGCAAGGCTTCTGCTCTCTCTCTGGGCCCTGGACCCCCTTTCCATATCTGGTTTGTGCGTGCAGACTGCGCCGTGCCGGGGATCCCGGAGTCTCTCCTCCTCCTCGCCACAAGCTGGGCACGTTACGCCGAGCCCTCACTATGTGAAAAAAGGCCACGTCCGCTTGTTTGCTTCACTGCCCTCCAGCACTGTCAGGCCTCCGACCCGTGTTTCTCCCAGGGTATGCACGGGCAAGGTTCCCACTTACAGTGGCTCCCCAATGTTCAAGTGCCTCCAGGGCACTTCTGCTCACTGCCACAGCAGCCTCTCTGAGTCCCCTTGCAATTGTCTGACGCCTCAAGGCTGCCTCATAATGCCAGCTCCTCCTCGCTTCTCCGCTCCAGTTTCACTGTTCCAGTGCAGCGATCCGAGTCTCCGCCACTTCAACCACACAGCATAAAAAAAAAAACATATTAGGTAGGATTGTTTCAGGATAGTGTTGGGCCGGCCACAGAGGTCTGCAGGTATACGTCTTCATAGCTCTGTTCTGGCCACGCCCCTGGAAATAGGTTATTTGACACGGCGGTGGACTATCCTGACAGACTCTGAGAACATTCTTTTGAGGCAGGGAAAACCCTTTTAGTATTAGTGACAGGAAGGTATTTCCCCAACCCTCATTTATTTAATAAAAGCCTTTGATAACAGTCATACTAACTGTGTATCAGTCTCCTCCTTCCACACCCTTACAGTTCCCTGCTCACCTTTTCCTGACACTTGCTTTTTAGGATAAGCTGCTTGGTCCTCAGATATTGGAACATACTGGGCTTTGCCTCGTCCAGCATGCCCACTTCTTTCCGATATTCTTTCAGATTCCTGTTCAGAAAGAGTTGCCTACTCTTTCCAGGCCTGTGTCGGACCACTTCTCGCAGGTTTCCCCCAAACCCCCACCAATTCTACTTGGATCTACCGGGTCTACACACAGGGAGCTGAACGTGATGGCTGAGAGGATAGATGTTTACTGTTCCCCCTGTCCCTCCATATTTCCCCAATTATCCCCTGGAATGGGTGTGATCAGACTTTGGCTGGTACTTTTTTCCTAGGGGTCCCCATAGTAAGTCTCTCTTTTTTTGAGTGTGCCACCCAGTCCTCTAGATACCTCCAGTATGTCTGGAAGTTATCATACATATGCTCCTGAAAGACTCTGCGCAGTGCGGCCCTAAAGTACTTCAAGTCACCTAACACAAATCCTCCCTCTTGTTCCGGTGCTGTGAACACTTTTCTATTAATCTTTTGACTTTTCCCGACCCCATATAAATTTAGAGATTTCAAAATGTATCGTTTGGAAGGGGTCTTAAGGCACCTTTACTGACAACAGTGTAAAGAGAAATAGCACCAGTGGAAGTAGGTTCAGCTTCATGACTGTCGTTCGGTCCTACCACGAAACAGTCAGTTTGTTTCATATGCTAAGATCAGCCTTCAGTGTATGAAGAAGGGGATCATAGTTGAGGCTGTGCAACTTGGCTAAGTTCACTCGGGATCCGTATCCCTAAATATTTTATATTTTCCCTTTTCAGCTGCATTCCCCCTATGTCCTCTGTTTGGTTTCTTACTCCTTTTTCTCCACTAGCGATAGTGCACGTGATTTAGTGACTAATTTGGAATCCTGCTACTTTACCATATTTCACCAACTCCACTCATGTGTTTGATCAAGTCTTTCATGTCTATTAGATAAAGTACAAGGTTGTCTGCGAAGTGCGATATCTTTAGCTCAACTTCCCTGCACCAGAGACCCTTTATATTTCTTTTTCTGCAGATCATCATCGCCAACATTTTTATTGCGAACCAAAAGGGAGTGGTTAAAGGTGGAACCCTTGTCTTGTTGCCCTACAGAGACTGAATTCATCGGACGTCACCCCGTTCACTCGTACCTTAGCCCTTGACTCCTTGTACGTTGGACCTCTCCATGTTAAGAAGTTATTTCTGATGCCCACTTTCTCTAATATGGCATGTAGAAACCTCCACTCCACCGATCAAATGCTTTTTCTGGATCCAGTGACACCAGGCATGCTTCCCTACCCTCCTCCTGTGCCAGCTGCACAACACCAAGCATTTTCTGGAGGTTGTCTGCTGTGATAAACCTGAGGGTATTCTCCCAGGTAGACCTCGAGAATCCCTTATTCAGGTGGCCAGAGAAGTGCTGGCGCTCTCAGATCCCAACCCTAGGGGTGGACGAGCAATGGAGGTTCACCTGGGCAGGGGAGCCTGGGGTTGTGCTAAGGGAAAGGCCCCAGGTGAGACACAGAATTATACCGGAGAAGAAGGTGAGGACGACAGAGTCCCTGAGGCTTTTGTAGGCTGTACCACATCTGCCTCGCTTCCTCCCATTGAATCTCTCTTACCCAAATCCAACTACCCCTCTGTAAATAACAAATACCCGAGGATACCCAAGCCCTGTTGTATTCAGAAACCATCCATCCCAGAATCCCTGTTTTCCTGTTTCCTACCCGAATATCCCCACTCATTCTTCTCCACGTCCCTCTGATATTTAATTCCCGGCCACCCAGTGTACCATGACAAAACACTACCGTTCCTACAATCCCCTCTGGTCATTTCATGATAATAATCCTGGTTTTTCCTGTTTCTTTCACAAACCCTAACAATCTCGTCCTTCTGAGTTTACCAACCCCCCTAGTACGAGGGTTATAATACCATATAACACCTTTTCCCCATCCTACCCCGTAGGATACTTAGCAACTCTAACCCCCCTTTTCTAACACAAACACTTTCCCATACCGTGAAAATCCACGGACTAACAACAGAGCCGTTTACCTGACATGTCCCAACACAAGGGTCAGGCAATATCAGGCAATTGAACAGAATCCCACACACCTGACGTTCCGTTCCCTTCCCCACAGGGATAAAAGATGGCGCACACTACGAACAAGGCAGAACGCACAATGAGACAGTTATCCAAGTACGGCAATTCAAGAGGAGGAGAATGGCAGCGAGAACCGAAAGGGTGACAAGGAGAGAATCGACCTTGCTCTTTCCGACCCAGACCTCCGAAGCATCCCTGAAAGGAATCGTAAGACCGCAAACAATAGCTAATGTGTGTTGCAGCAGATGTCAACGGTACACAGAGCCCTCCTACACCGATAACCAGACCAGGGAGAGACGCCTGCTACCATGGTACCGTCCTTGACTCCAGAGAGAAGAAAAGCTTAGTGGTTCATCACAGCCAGTGAGTAGAGGGGATAACCGATAAGAAACCAAACTGTGTTGAATGAAAGTTGATAATGGCAAAATGAGAAAAGATTGTAGAACTGTTAACTCCTAGGGGGAAGACCAGCTGCAGAGGGGTCCAGCACCACGTGGGTGCTCAGACGAGAGACTCTGGTTGCGTTCCCCATTGTTGAAACTACCGATCCCAGAGGGCTTTGGGAAAGCCGCAAGGGAAGGGTCAAAGTGGTAATACAGAGGTTAAGCAAAATCCTCTGTACAGTCGAAAGTCTTTGACCAGCACGTAATTGGAAAGCTAAGGGACACTGTCCTGCATAGTGAAAAGGAGAAGTAACAGGAGGCGATGCCTGAAGTCCCTATGAACAGTGTGTTGACAAGAGTGAATCTGACCAGAGGGATGTCCACAGTGAACTGTTCTAAAAAAAAAAAAAAAAAAGGACATTTAAACTTGTGAATACGACAGAGCAAATATTTTTTTAATATAAGCTAGAGTAAACCCGACGGAAGGAGGCTGATATTCGAGGTGGGTCTGAACCCGGAAGAGGGGGACCCAGGGGTGAAAAATCATCACCCAGGTGCCAGCAAAAATAACTTTTGTATATGGTTTTGAACATACCAGACCCACAGAAGCAAGAGATCTAGCCACAAAAGGTCATATCATCGCTAGGAACTTTTTGTGGATCTGAGCCCGGAAGAGGGGTATCCAGGCGTAAAAAGATAACACCAAAGGGCATGTGAACCTGACAGTGGAAGGCAAACATATAAGAAGGGTCTGAGCCCATAAGAGGGGGACCCCGTCGTGAGAAGTCATCACTTGTATACCTACGGAAAGAAACATATTATTTATTTGTTATTTGAATACATCAGGTCCTCGAAGGCAAGAGACTTTTAAGAGAAAAGAGACTTAACCATCGAAAGTCCTGATAGCTGAAAATGGAACTCTCATCTTGTGCTGGGAAAGTACGAGAGTGTGCTGTACTCAGGAATAACACATTGTCCCGTGCTCAAACCGTGGAGAAGGGAGACCCCGGCTAACACACCCTGACTTATTTGTGAACACTTCTTTCTTTCTCGTGAAAATTATCCCACACCCTTTTTGTATCTAGTTGTAAGCTTTGGCAAAAGTTCTTTTTTAGTATAGGCCTTTATTTTGACAAGACACGACTAGGACTGCCTTATTTTCATTTGATGGTCGTAGCTTGCTCCCATTTTAGATTTAGGTTTAGATTAGGTGTGTTTCCAACCTGCAAATACAGTTTAATAAACACCCTTGAACTGTGGTCACGTGTCTGTCTTTACTGCTGCCCCCTGGTTCCCTTTAATGAATCCAACCTGATTCCCAAATATCACAGATGGAAGTAGACTCTATTGCCTGTTCCCTAGCACTTTTGCTGGGATTTTCAAGTCGATATTTAGTAAAGATATGGAGCGGTATGATCCACACTTGCCCGGTTGTGTTTACACTTATGGTATAATGGATATGATCACCGTTAGCATGCTCTTTGCTCCCAGTACTTCATTGTCCATCTTCGCGAGGGGTGGGCCTAGATATGAGCGGCAGATTTATTTATTTAGAATCATATATCCATCATCTCCTGCTGAGCTTTCATGCTCAGCATATCTCTGAACACTTTTATAACCTCCTCCAGGGAGATTACTTCTTTTAGTCTGGCTGCCTCCTCCGAATTCATGTATCGTAGGTCCAGATGCCTACGGTACCTGACTATACTCTCCTCATTATTTGAAGATTGTGAGGCATATCATTTTTCATAAAAGCTCCAAAACTCCTCAGCCATTACTTGTTTGCCTCTTATTGTTTGGCCCTCATCGTCCTGCATGCTCCCCGCGGTTCTAAAGCTCTGCTGTAGCCTCAGCATGTAGGTTAAAAGTCTGCCTGCCTTTTCTCCCTTCTCCTAGTACCTTTGCCTGTGAAATCCAATTTTCAATTCTTATCCTGGAGTAGTATTTCCTTTAGTTCTGCTTTCTGCAGTTTCAAAGCTTAAGCATGTTTACCTCCAGAGTTAGATTTGTTTGGACTCCAACTGGAATGAAATCTAGTTGGATCATTGTATTTTGTATTCCTTCACACATGTGCTAATTAATTCATTCATTCTAACAGAGTCCCAAAAGATTCAGGCGTGTTACTTGAGCAGACTGACCCATGGCACTCATGAGTCGGAGCTCAGCAATGTGGTGCAGCTCAAGGGTTTTTCGTATGTTCTCTGCACTTAGATTTATTTGGACTCGAACAGGAATTAAAAATTTCTCAGTTAGCCATAGGAACGGGGCATGTTCACCTCTCTATACATAGAAGGGTCGAATATCGAGGTTGACTTTGTTGAACAATGACTGCCATCTGGTGTACACTAGGGACAGCTTGGTGGTTGGGGCTTTCCCCTCAAAGGGTGAGAATACCTGTATTCCCCTCTTCTATTAGATTTCTTGTCTGTCCTTGTTTGCTTTATCCAAATGGAGAAAATAGCATTTACATTTTGATCTTGTTGTAACTCAAAGTTTCCATGGCAGGAACCCATAAGGTGTGCAGTCACTGCCTTCCAAGGGACCACTAGGAAGACCTATGTTCTGCATGTAGATTGTTTAAGACAAAAGCTTTAAATGGCCAACGAGTTAACTGCTGGATAGCGTTTGCAATAGAGCCCAGGGCCTCAGATAGTAAACCGCTCTTGACCACCAATAAGGTGCTTGAGGTCAAGCAGCCTGGGAACGCAATGGTTCCAACCCCAAGCAGCCCTTAGTTGATGGTACTGGGGGGCCATCTTTGCACTCAGACTCAGTCGCAGTGACCCCTCTAGAAGCGTGCCAAAGGAGACCACCTCTAGTTATTGTAAAATGCATTTCACTGCCCCACAAAGACCCTCTCCAAGACAAATGGCTCCAAACATGACACCAATACTTAGAGCCGCAAACGCAGCGCTGAAAGCTTAGAGACAACAACAAAACATGAGGCTGACTAGTCCAAGAAACCATCTAAACATGGTGCTGATTCTTTTTCACAGGCTCCCCAAAAGGCTCGAGAGTGCTCAGTGCACACTTCACTTCATGCACAATCTTCTAAGGGGGACATGAGTAGTAAGGAGACATCTACTAAAAAGACAATGCCTGAAAAAGTATGTTTCTGTCGGCTCCCAAAAACACAAAATGCCTACTCCAGTCAAGTATGTTGCCTCCATATCTGTGTCTCAAATTAAAATTGCTTTGACAACAATAGTCTCAGTGCTAACATTTGGGGCAAACAGCACATTGCTCTCCTGTACAACACTCCTTGACCCCAACTTTGCAGACTAATGGAGTAGCAGAAATGTACTCCTCAGAGGAGGATCAGTAGAAGGAAGAATCTGAAGATGCAGGAGGAATGGGAATATACTGCGGTTCCTCCTTGCCACATAAATCCCCTTCGGGAAATGCAGATTTTATGGACAATATTTCCAGTAGTGCAGCCTACCTCTTAGGACACCTTGCACAGGTTTCATACACCCAGAAGCCCTCTAAGAGGAGTCGGAGGAGGCTGGGGATGAGGGATGAAGAACCACAAGTGGTAGATAACTCTGGGAATCCACTTGATTGTGCAATGGATCCCCTTGACAACAATGAACCACCGCTCAGATATTCACCTACAGAAGATCAATGTAGTTAAATTGCACTTAAAAGGCACATCGGCTAGGGTCGCTATAAAATCTCAGGGGACTGAGGAAGAAAAAAACTTCAAGGTGATGCTGGTAAGCAGCATCATGATGCACACTGCGACCCACTGTTAAACTCTGTTAAATGACAAATTACAATGCTGCAGACTCTGCAAGAGCTGCTAACATGAGCAGTAACAGTAAGTATAAGCCAGGACCATCTGATGCAGCTTATATAGGAGGCCCTCCACCTTTCCGACCTGCTGGTTTTTGTTTCATCTAGAAAAGGATGTGCTGGCCCCTTTTGCACCTCAGAAACTCTCAGGAGAAAGAAAATAAAATGATCAATGCTGTTGGATGGAAATTAGCTACCTGAGGTGCTTACAGTGCGCAAGTGTCCAATTCCACAGCTCACATGGCATTATCTGATTCCACGCAATGGGGCGATTTAAAATGCGTCAGACACTTTATAAATGAGTGGTCAGCTTGCTGCAAATGCATTAATTAAAAATGCCCTCAATGCGGCTGAAACAACTGGATGGCAAGTAGCAGAGTCAGAGATTTTAAAGAGACACTCTTGTCTATGGAGTATTGGCTGGCCAGAAATACAAGCCACTCTAATTGACAAGCCCTTGGAGGAGTCTCATTTGTTTGGAAAATAAGCTCACAGTGCCTTAGAGCACGCAAAGCAGGAACTTGGGATCTTGAAACCTCTTGGTCGGCTCACAGGGCAGCCTTATTAACACCAGTGTCTTCTAGTGTCAGGCATTTTTGTGGCGTGGCCCAGCAGTTGGCACAATGTCTCCTGGTGGAAGGTTGGGTTTCCCATCAGTGTCTTATCAATCCCAATACAGATCCCAGTGCCGTGGCAGAAACTGTGAGAGAGGAAAACCCACTAAGGGTGCATCCTCTGCCTCAAAACAACAACTCCACAGTTCAGCTCCCCTCCGCTGTAAACCGCACATGGGGGAGGATAACATCTTTCACCCATGCATGGCATGGGAGGAACACTGGCAAATGTGTCTTGGACCTATAAGAAGGGGTACTTCATTGAAGTGCTGCCGAAACCTTAAAATTTTCCATCCAGGCACTGACAATTGCCCTTTGAGCAACTGAGGGTCCTTCAAGAAGAAAGCACCAATCTTCTATAAAATGAAGCACTCGAAGATGTGCCATCTCAAGAGACGAGTACAAGGACCTATTCAGGGCCCAATTATGAGCTTGTCTGATTCCAGCACCACCATTCTGAGATGGGCGGAAGGATTAGAGGCGAGTTGGTGTGCTTTCCAGCAGCAAAATCTGCTAAAACCTCTTGTTGTGGGAGAAACATGTGCACCAGTGGCACTGTAAGCTTTTCTTAAGACTCCTACCTTAAGTTTTCAGTAAATTAGAAAATTGTGGCTCAGTCTGGGAAATGCTATTTTTATAAAGGAAAAACATGTGCAGTAGAGGTGAATGGCACCTAAAAGGTGCTGCATTTTAATGCCTGTTTTTTGACATGCAAAAGCAGGACTCTGCCAGGAGAATCCCCTCACAGTCCCTGCCTTGTATTACTGATGCTTAGAAGGACCGTTGTCCGGCCATAAATTAGGCACATGCAAAAGCAGAGGCTTTCATGTCCCTACATCACATTCTTTCTTTCTTAGAATATGATGCGTTTAAGAAAAGTGTTTCGAAGGGATTGTGTCCTCCGCCGTATTCATTATCTTGATAGATCATCTCCAGCTGTCACGATGCCCGCTCCCGGGGAGCCGGCTCAGGCCCTGCGTCCCCGAAAGCGGACATCAAGTCCCCGGGGAAGGTCCCAGCAACTCCTTATAGGGGCCCTTTGGACAGCATCCTGGCGCCTATGGTGCCAGGCTCATAGAAAACGACAGTCCTGGCGCCATAGGCGCCAAGCTCTTTATGAAAGTGTTTGGGTGCAATTACCTGATGCAGACCATGCTGCAGAACCCCGGCCTCCTTGAGGCCTGAAAGGAACTACTTTACCTGTGGGACTCATTTACCACCCGGGCGTGGTCGGGGAAGGAATCATACCTGATTGGAGGAAGGACACATTCTAGGAACTTCTTCCAAGGCTATTTAAACCACACCCGATCAGCCACACGTGCTTCGCGTTGTTCTGCATCTAGCAGCTGGACGCTCACCGTGTCTGCTCCTGCATCTTGACTTCTGCCACACCTGCCAGCATCCTGAATCACCTGCAAAGGAAGGGAACAAGAGAACAGAAGAAGGAAAAGGCCTCACCTGCTAAATCTGCATCCCAGAGACATTTCGCCGGCAATCCTGAAAAGGAAGACATTTATTTTTAAAAGCACATCGCATCGATCGCTGCAGCGCTGCATTCTACTCACCTTTACAGGGCGCCTCCATGTTCAGCAGCGACCATCCGGATTTGCAGTCGCGCCCCTGCACCTAGGGAGAAAAAGACAAGAACAAAGGTGAGAGAAAGAAGGGAAAAGGGAAGCTAAAACTCCATGTGAAGACTTACCTGTTGGGTCATTCCCTTTTCATTTCGGGTCCGCGCCGCATTCAGGCATTTTCGGACCCCGGCCCCTAAGGGGAAAACGACATCAGCGTTAATGAGTGAATGAAAAGACATTACCAAAACACTCATTAAAGACTTACCTGATTTCCACAAGGATTTCACCGCTCACCTCGGGTCGGTGCCTGTTCCCCGGCATTCCGTACCCCGGCCCCTATGGGGAAAAATACACTAGCATTAGAACATTAATGCATGGACACAAGGGGAACCACTTATAGAAAAACTTAACTGGAAGCCAAGCAAGTTTGGTTCTCACCCATCCGAAAATCCAGTGACGTAACTGGATACCAACGCGCCCCTGCATCAGAAGCAGGATGGAGAGCTCGTCCTCCCAGACCCTAAGGTGAGACGCTACGGGGAAGCACAGAAGGGTTTTGAGGAGGGTGAGAGGGGTAAGTGGGAGGCCGATTGCATTACCCCGCAGACAGTTAACCCCCTATTCTCACCTACAGAAGGATACTTCTGCGAGTCAGACAAGCCAGATCTGGGGCCCGGTCTAGTCCGTCTTCCGAACCCTGTGCATCACCTTAGACGAGGTCACAGCAGCGCGAACCAGGCCAGCGCCCCCGTGGGAGTCAGGTGAGCGTTACAGAACGCGAAGCCTTCCTACAAATTCCCACCCAGGCGCTATGGAAACTTCTGATACTGATCAGTTGGCCCAATTACTGGGGGAATTACGGCCCGAAGTACATGCCGCTCGTCAAGAGACTAATGCCCTCAAGAGGGAATTAATAATATCAAAGGAAAGAACTGATGACCTGGCCAGACAGCTTTTGCAAGGTCAAGCTGGACAAACTCCTCTACCCTGTTCCGGAGGGAACCCCGCTCCTGTGGTTCCCAGTAACCCTGTGCAGATTAATCTACCTGGAAACATGCCGCTGGCCCCACCTGAACGCTTTGCTGGGGACCCCAAACGATTCGCCGTATTCATGAATCAGTGTCGTTTGCACTTCCTATGCAGACCTGGGCCTTCCCTAATGATCAGACTAAAGTAGCCTTTGTATTGTCAGATCTCAGCGGCTGAGCTGCCGATTGGTCAGTTCCACTGGTTACTCAAGATGACCCGATTCTCCGTGATTTTCAAGGATTTCAAGCAAGCTTGGAAAGGTTATTTGCTCGACACTCTCAGGGGCAGGCTCTGGATGATGAACTTCTATCCCTGCGACAGGGCAATCAGGACCTCCTATCCTATATTGCAACCTTTAATAGACTAATTGTGGAAACGGGATGGCCAGAGGATAAAAGAGTCACGTTATTTTATCGAGGTCTACGCGGAGAACTTAAAGATGTCTTGGCCCAAGTTGTAAATCCGCCCCAAGAATGCACAGAATATATAGACTTAGTGGTCCAATTGGATCACAGACTTCAAAACAGAAAAACAGATTGGTCCAGGTTTGAGACCCGGGTGTTGGTCAAGACCCACGCTAACCCCAAGGGAGTTGATGTCTCTGAGCCTATGCAAATTGGAGGGGTTAAAGAACCCTTAACTCAAAAGGAACGTGAAAGGAGGCGGCAGTTAAAATTATGTTTTTATTGTGGGAACTCTGGACACTTTCTATGAGATTGCCCGGCAAAACCGCCCCGAAAAGCGGTAGGAGCCGCTGATAAAAACCATGAAGACTCTGTTTCGGGAAACGACTCAGCCCGATAAGCGTAGGGGTCCGCTTGCCGAGCTTGAAAACTAACTCTCAGACCTCGCATTTCATTGTGCCAATGGTTCTCGTAGATCCAGAAAAGCCTAAGCGGTTGCATGCAATAAAGGCATACATCGATAGTGGGGCTATTGGAAACTATGTGGATCGTGAATTGGCCTCTAGGATTAACCTCCCTCTCCGTCCTAAAACCAGCAAAGATGTCATCACCACAGTCGATGGAACTGAAATTGCCTCTGGACCGGTAACACATTCCACTACTGGGGTGACTCTTATTGGTCCTGACGGCCATCGGGAGGCAGTTGTGTTTGATGTAATCAAGGCTCCACAGTTTCAGGTTATTCTTGGAATTCCTTGGTTAGAGACACATAATCCTCAAATTGATTGGCGAGCTAAGAGAATAACCTTCCCGGATTGTGCACAAACATGCTACCCAGAAAACCTGAAGATTAATCTAGCATCTGTAACCTCTGCCTCCATGCAATTACCTCCGGAATACCAGGACTTTCAGGACGTCTTCCAAAAGGAACAGGCCAACACGTTACCTCCTCACCGATCGTACGATTGCCAAATCGATCTGGTGCCCGGTGCACAACCCCCTTGTAGCAGGATTTATGCCCTTACCGAACCTGAGAACATGCATTTGAGACAATATTTGGATCAATACCTCGCCAACGGTTTTATTCGCCCGTCAAAGTCCCCGGCATCCTCGGCTTTGTTCTTCGTGCCTAAAAAAGAAGGCGACCTTAGAACTTGTATCGATTACCGCGCATTTAACCAGATAACGGTTAAAAACCGTTATCCTCTGCCTCTGATTCCTGAACTCCTTGACCAGGTGAAGGACGCTTGCATATACACCAAGTTAGATCTCCGGGGGGCATATCATCTGGTGCGAGTAAAAGAAGGCGACGAATGGAAAACAGCCTTCCGTACAAAATATGTATTATTCGAATACCAGGTAATGCCTTTCGGGTTGTGCAATGCGCCTGCTAACTTCCAATTCTTCATGAATGATGTCCTTCGGGAACTCATCGATGTTTGTGTTGTCGTCTATATCGATGACATTCTAGTGTACTCCTCTTCGGAATCTGATCACAGAAAACACGTTAGGGTAGTTCTGGAAAAACTGCGCCAACACAAACTATTTGCTAAACTGGAGAAATGTGTTTTCCATACCACAGAAGTTGAGTTTCTTGGTTGATCCTGACACCCAAAGGAGTCCGAATGGACTCAAGAAAAGTGGATGCCATCCTCAAATGGCCATCACCTAGCTCTGTAAAAGGGGTTCAAAGCATGCTCGGCTTTGCCAATTTCTATCGCAGGTTTATCCCGGAATTTTCACGCATAGTACAACCCATTACTGCACTCCTGAGGAAAAATAAACGTTTTGAATGGTCTGAAGAAGCCGAGCAGGCCTTCCAGGATTTAAAAGCTAAGTTTACCTCCGCACCTATATTGAAACACCCACGTCCAGATCTCCCGTATGTCGTCAAAACTGACGCGTCCATCCTAGCCATGGGAGCAGTTCTGTCTCAAAGAGATCCTGAAACCAACCAACTGCATCCCGTAGCATTTTGGTCCAGAAAATTCTCGGCACCAGAGATTAATTACGCAATCACTGACAAAGAACTGTTAGCCATAAAGTCCGCTTTTAAAGCCTGGCGGCATTAACTGCTTGGCGCTCGACATACCATCACGGTGATCACTGATCACCGGAAATTACAGTATTTGAAAACCGCCAAGGCTCAGTCATCACGGCAGCTCCGATGGGCTTTGTTTTTCGCTGAATTTGATTTCGTGATTACCTATCGACCTGGCTGCAAGAACGGCAAAGCAGACGCCTTATCCCGAATTGGAAGGGGAGAATCTGATACAAACTCAGAACCAGTACCAATAATTCCCGAACAGAGAATTCTAGGCATGACTTCGTTACAGACGCTTGAAGACATTCAAGTCAGAGTGAAACAACTCCTGGACCCTACAGTCCTACAGGATTGGATACAAAAGGGATCAGACTTTACCATAGATAATGGTTTACCTTATTACCAAGGACGCTTATTCCTGCCGCACAAGGATTTACACAAACTAGTTATTTGAGGTTATCATGATATATTAATAGAGGGACACCCCGGTATTGCCAAGACAATGGAAAAGGTGAAACGACAATTCTGGTGGCCCTCTTGGCGAAAAGATGTTAAATCTTTTGTGAAGTCCTGTGGTGTTTGCGCCCAAAATAAAGGTCAAAAGAAAAGACCAGCCGGTCTCCTTCAACCTCTAGACATACCGCCAGCACCCTGGCACACCCTATCAATGGATTTTATTACGGACTTGCCTCCTTGTTCGGGATACAATACCATACTGGTAATTGTGGATTTGTTTTCCAAAATGGCCCACTTCATTCCTTTGAAAGGTTTACCTTCAGCTTCTGTCCTAGCCAAAGAATTCCTCGAAAATATTGTTCGGCTACATGGATTCCCATCTATACTAATCTCTGACCGGGGAAGCCAATTCATTTCCCACTTCTGGCGCAAATGTTGTCAAATGGCACAAATCGACGTAAGATTATCGACCAGTCACCACCCTCAGACCGATGGTCAGACCGAGAGGACAAATCAGACTCTTGAGCAGTACTTACGGTGTATGTTACAGCAATCTGAAAGCAACTGGAAAGATATTCTTTGGATAGCCGAATACGCATATAATAATTCGGTACACTCTGGAACTGGCCATAGTCCTTTTTATACCTTGTTTGGACATCACCCTCGAACCTCAAACCTCGACTCACCTCAGAACCTCGGAGTGCCCGCAGTAGAACATCTGCATTCTACCATTACCCGAGCCTTCAAAGAGGCAACCACGCATTTACAACAAGCCAAGAGAAAATACAAGGAGAATGCTGACCTACATCGGAGTGAAGCACCTCCGTATCAGATTGGGGATCAAGTGTGGTTAGCTACCAGACATTTACCGCTCAAAGGGCCTCGAACATTTAACCCAAAATATCTGGGACCTTATTCTATTACGGCAATAATTAACCCAGTAGCGGTTAAACTTGATTTACCAGCTAATATGCGAATTCACCCTGTTTTTCATGTGTCACTTCTGAAACCAGTGGTCCCCGGAACCCGACTACTCAAACCTCCAGAACCTATTCAAATAGATGGGGAACCCAAATTCGAAGTGAAGAACATTTTAGATTCAAAAATGTTTAGGTCAAAGCTTTTCTACCTAATTGATTGGAAGGGGTACGGACCTCAGGAGAGGTCGTGGGAACCCAGTGACCATGTGCATGCACCTCGATTAGTCAGGAAATTCCACCGACTCTTCCCAAACAAACCAAAACCCCCGGAGGGAACAACTTTGGGGGGGAGTGCTGTCACGATGCCCGCTCCCGGGGAGCCGGCTCAGGCCCTGCGTCCCCGAAAGCGGACATCAAGTCCCCGGGGAAGGTCCCAGCAACCCCTTATAGGGGCCCTTTGGACAGCGTCCTGGCGCCTATGGCGCCAGGCTCATAGAAAACGACAGTCCTGGCGCCATAGGCGCCAGGCTCATTATGAAAGTGTTTGGGTGCACTTACCTGATGCAGACCATGCTGCAGAAACCCGTCCTCCTTGATGCCTGAAAGGAACTACTTTACCTGTGGGACTCATTTACCACACGGGCGTGGTCGGGGAAGGATACATACCTGATTGGAGGAAGGACACATTCTAGGAACTTCTTCCAAGGCTATTTAAACCACACCCGATCAGCCACACGTGCTTCGCGTTGTTCTGCATCTAGCAGCTGGACGCTCACCGTGTCTGCTCCTGCATCTTGACTTCTGCCACACCTGCCAGCATCCTGAATCACCTGCAAAGGAAGGGAACAAGAGAACAGAAGAAGGAAAAGGCCTCACCTGCTAAATCTACATCCCAGAGACATTTCGCCGGCAATCCTGAAAAGGAAGACATTTATTTTTAAAAGCTCATTGCGTCGATCGCTGCAGCGCCGCATTCTACTCACCTTTACAGGGCGCCTCCATGTTCAGCAGCGACCATCCGGATTCGCAGTCGCGCCCCCGCACCTAGGGAGAAAAAGACAAGAACAAAGGTGAGAGAAAGAAGGGAAAAGGGAAGCTAAAACTCCATGTCAAGATTTACCTGTTGGGTCATTCCCTTTTCATTTCGGGTCCGCGCCGCATCCAGGCATTTTCGGACCCCGGCCCCTAAGGGGAAAACGACATCAGCGTTAATGAGTGAATGAAAAGACATTACCAAAACACTCATTAAAAACTTACCTGATTTCCACAAGGATTTCACAGCTCACCTCGGGTCAGTGCCTGTTCCCCGGCATTCCGTACCCCGGCCCCTATGGGGAAAAAGACACTAGCATTAGAACATTAATGCATGGACACAAGGGGAACCACTTATAGAAAAACTTAACTGGAAGCCAAGCAAGTTTGGTTCTCACCCATCCGAAAATCCAGTGACGTAACTGGATACCAACGCGCCCCTGCATCAGAAGCAGGATGGAGAGCTTGTCCTTCCAGACCCTAGGGTGAGACGCTACGGGGAAGCACAGAAGGGTTTTGAGGAGGGTGAGAGGGGTAAGTGGGAGGCCGATTGCATTACCCCGCAGACAGTTAACCCCCTATTCTCACCTACAGAAGGATACTTCTGCGAGTCAGACAAGCCAGATCTGGGGCCCGGTCCAGTCCGTCTTCCGAACCCTGCGCATCACCTTAGACGAGGTCACAGCAGCGCGAACCAGGCCAGCGCCCCCGTGGGACTCAGGTGAGCGTTACACCAGCTTGCTGGCCTCGGAAAAATGTTTTCAGTAGAGGGCGCTGCGCGTCGACGTCCCTCAAGCCGATGTCCCTCGACAGCCTCCATATCGGCGCTGATGTCATCATGCGTATAAATAGACTTGCGCAGCGTCCGTTACTCAGTTCCATTTTTCCGCGCTTCGTGGGCCTCGGAATCACGTTGCTCAGTTCGTTAGTCAGATATATTCTTCATTATTCCTCGAGAATACCAACTCTTACTCGATGGCTTCCTCATCCGAACTGACGACTCCACGGTCCGGCTTCAAAACATTTCGAGACTGTGGAAAGAAAATTTCGTTGACAGATCCTCACAGGATCCGTTTGTGGTGCCTGGGATCGGAGCACCAATGTTCGGAGTACGAGGACTGCATGTCCATGACGGCGAAAGCCTTGAAGGAGCGTAAGGGGACGCTTGAGAGAGGTAAGACAGTTAAAACTCCTTCAAAAGTTTCCTCGGCAGAGTCGAGACATTCGTCTCCTCTCTTTCTAGGTCTCGAAGCATTTCCCACCACTCTTCGAGATCCAAGCATTCGAGTAAGAGACATCGAAGATCTCCTTCCTCGTCTTCTTCTGTTTCCCCGGAAAGAGTCACCTGCCCCACAAAACATAGCTCTCCGGCTGAGTGGCAGGAATTCCGTAAAAGGATGCTTAGCGTCTTCGAGAAAGCGGCCTCAACTCCCTTCGAAAACAGCTGAGGGTGATACCCTGGGTGAAAGACCCTAAAAATCGAAACGCCGCGAGTCATTGCACCCGGCGAAAGAAACTACTCGAGAGCGTCACAAACACTCGAGCAAAGGCACCGTGCCATCAACGCCATCGTCGAAAGTCCCTTCGACGCACAAATCTGCGTCATCGACGCCATTATCGAAGGCTCATCGACGCATAGGTCGATCAAATCGATGCCATCTTTGACGCCGACGTCGACGCCGAAAAAGAACAAACCCACGGCCGTCACTACCTCACAGCCAGTGGTCATACCCAGGGCCTCTATCACGACTTCGAGAATGTCATCGACAACCTCGAGTAGGATTCCGATTCTCTCGAGCTCTTCGAGGCCTCTTCCGATCTTCTCAACGCTTTTTTCGGTGTCTTGGAAACCTTCAACGTCCGCGTCGACAACGTCGACGTTTTCTCAACCAATTATGACAAATTTGGCCCCTTCTGCTCTGGAAATGGGATTTAAGCCATTTCCAAGGTCTGATTATTTCAGACTTTTGTCTTCAATTTATGAAGAAGGGGAGGATTCGGATCAAGAAAGACCCTTTGGGTTGCAGAGAACTGCAACACCTGAACCAGAGGAATTTACCTCTGAGGAAAATAGGTTAAAGGACCTTCGAGAATCCTTACATGAGGCAAGTGGGTTGGATACTTCCCCAGAAATAGAATTTGCCAAACCAGACCCAGGAGAACATGCCGAGACCCCTTACAGAATTTTAATGGCAAGGATTATAGAATTCATGGGTTGGTCTACACCTTCACCTGCATTCCAACAGGATGACCTTACTGACATTTTAGTTAAAGGCCCACAGGAGGATCCTGTGTTTCCATTTTACGCTGCATTACAAATAAAAATATTGGCTAACTGGGAAACGCCTGAAGTTATCCCGGCGGTTAACAAGAAGTTATCAGCCAAACATAGGGCATCTGCTACTGGCCCTGAATTTTTGTCTAAACATCCAACTCCAGAGAGTCTGGTTGTTCAAGCAGCAACTGCATCAGGCAGTAGATCGGCATACCCTACTGTTCCACAAGACAGGGATGACAAAAGATACAACTCTATGGCTAAGAAAGTCTTTTCTGCATGTATCATGGCGTTGAAATCTATTAACGCTACTTGTACGCTTGCAAGGTTCAGCCATACACTTTGGGAGTGTGCTTCATCAGCGGCTGACTGCCTCCCAGAGGGAGAAGAAAGGGAAGCATTTCTAAACATCATTAAGGATGGTAAAGACGCAATGTGGGAATCCCTTCAAACTGGCATTGATTCTGCTGACAGTATCAGTAGGGCCATGGCGGCAAGTACTACAACCTGCAGATTTGCGTGGTTTCGAAAGCCTGGGTTTGCTTCAGATGTACAAGCCAGACTTTTAAATAGGCCCTTTGACGGCTCTTCTTTGTTTGGTAAGAAGGCGGATGACAGCCTAGAAATGTTACAGACATCCAAAGCAGCAGCAAAATGCCTGGGAGCTGCAATCCGTCAAACGCCATATCGGCTCTCAGGAACCTCTTGGAGAGGTAAGTCCTTTCGCTTTTATTCCGTATTCGGAAAAGGCAGAGGGCAGTCGGTTCAAAGAGGTAAAAAAAGATTCACCCTAGGTGGACGGGGTAAAAATACAAAAGCCGCAGCAGCAGGTGCCTCTTTACCCTCGGCATCTGCATCAGCCGCCTCTAAATCACTCTGAGGACTCTCCTCACAAGACACCAGTAGGGGGCAGGCTAACTCAACATCTGACGGAATGGGAGGCTATTACGTCAGATGCTTGGGCATTGGAGACAGTTGCCCAAGGTTACTGCCTGCCTTTTCTACGCATTCCTCAGAGTCATCCACCGTGGAACAGCTCTCTGAAAGTTCCAGATCCGCTCCTCTTGCAGGAAATTGTAGACCTGCTGGAGAAAGGTGCCATAGAACCGGTACCTGTAGCGGAGAGGAATAAGGGCTGGTACTCCCCCCTACCTCCTAATACCGAAAAGGACGGAGGACTGAGACCTATCTTGGACTTATGAGAATTGAACAAGTTCCTCAGGAAGGACAAGTTCAAGATGGGAACTCTCTCTCAGATCCTTCAGGCGCTCCAGCTCCAGGACTGGCTGGCATCTCCGGACCTTCAGGATGCTTATTTCCATGTGCCAATCCATCTCAAACACAGGAAATACCTGAGGTTCGCAATTGGCGGCTCTCATTATCAATTTTGAGTTCTGCCATTTGGGCTGACCTCCGCCCCGAGGGTCTTCACCAAGCTAATGTCGGTTGTGGCTGCAAGTCTAAGGAGGGAAGGGATTCACGTCTACCCCTATCTGGACGATTGGCTAATCAGAGCTGTATCTCCGGAACAAGCGCAGATCCAGCTAGATTATGTCTGCCACTTCCTTCACAAACTGGCCTTCTCCCTCAATATAAAGAAGTCACAGATGATACCATCACAGAGACTCCAGTTCATTTGAGCGGTCCTGGATACTTCCCTGGGAAAAGCCTTGCCACCAGAGGTGAGGGCTCATGATATTCTGCAGATGGTCACCAAGTTTCAAAATGCCCAACGTCTCCCAGCCTTCGACTTTTTGAGGTTGCTAGGCCTCATGACATCCTGCATCTTCCTTGTGCCAGAGGCTCGCCTGAAAATGAGATCTCTTCAGTGGGCACTAACAACTCAGTGGTCGCAATTCTCAGGGAGAATGACAGATCTCCTTCAGGTTCCGGACAAGGTGGCTTGAGACCTTCAGTGGTGGGCCTGTCAGGAGAACATTTTGAAAGGAGAACTGTTTTGGCAACCAAGGCCGGAGATAACAGTAGTCGCAGATGCCTCACTCAACGACTTGACCATCAGTGGTCGTTTCTCTCCATCGGAGTCCAGGCTACATATCAACCTTTTAGAGCAGAGAGCAATCAGACTAGCGCTGAAGGCTTTTCTGCCATCTCTACAGGGGAAAATGTCCTGATAATGACGGACAACACAGTGGCCATGCACTACCTCAACAAAAGAGGAGGCGTAGGATCACTGCCTCTGTGCAGAGAGGCGATGCAGCTCTGGTTTTGGGCAATCCAAGAAGGAATCTCTCTATCGGCAGTTCACTTAGCCGGAGAGAAAAACTTGACGGCGGACGCTCTGAGCAGGCAGAGCACAGTCTCCCACGAGTTGGAACTAGTTCAGGAAGTCCTTCAACAGATCTTCACCCTTTGGGGAACCCCTCAAGTGGATCTGTTCGCCACCAGCATGAACAGGAAGTGAGATCAATTTTGTTCAAGGGAATTTCCCCCGAGAGGAGCTCTAGGGGACACGTTCGTAGTGGACTGGGAGTTTCCACTTCTGTACGCGTTTCCTCCAGTCCCTGTCATTCCTCAAATGATCAGGAGGTTGAGAAGGTTCCGAAAAGCCATGATCCTAATTGCCCCTGACTGGGCAAGGAGAACGTGGTACCCGGACCTTCTGGACATGTCCTTCTGCCCTCCAATTCGTCTTCCACTCAAGGAGAATCTTCTCTTGCAGAAGGGAGGTCAGGTTCTCCATCCAGACATCAGAACCCTCAACCTTCACGCTTGGTATCTGAAAGGTTGAGATACAAGGATTGGGACCTCCCAGATGATGTCATGGAGGTGTTGCTTTCGGCCAGAAGGCCAGCAAGAAAGACTTTATACCGCTGCTGTTGGAACAAATTTTGCAGCTGGTGTAGAGAAAAGAATATCGATCCCTTTTCATGTGGTACACCAACGGTGTTATCTTTTCTACTCTATTTGGAAAATTCGGCCCTTCAGGTTGGCACTATCAAGGGCTATCTCGCGCCGCTATCGATCTTCAAGCTCACTGCAGAGGAACCATTGTATTTCAAGTTACCCTTAGTAATACAATTTCTAAAGGGATTGACCAATGTCTATCCTCCAAGACCATTCCAAGTTCCCTTATGGGACTTAAATTTAGTCTTAAAGTTCGCTAAGATTTCTCACCCTTAAAACTGTCTTATTAGTGACATTGACATCTGCTAGGAGGGTGAGCGAATTACAAGCTCTATCTTGTAAACCCCCTCATACAATTTTTCATAAAGACAAAGTTGTCCTACAAGTGAAGCCTAATTTCCTCCCAAAGGTGGTTTCTGAATTCCACATCACTCAGAAGATTACCTTACCTTCATTCTATCCCCCTCCGCATCCGGGGAAAGAGGAAGAAAGGCGACATAGGCTGGACCCAAGACGGGCTTTGAGCTTTTACATCAGCAGACTTGCTAGGATTAGGCAAGCAGACTAACTGTTCGTAGGTTACTCAGGGCACAAATTGGGATTAGCGATAACAAAACAGACCATTTCCAGATGGATTATTTTGGCCATTTTGGAATGTTACAAACTGGCAGGGAAAGAGCCTCCTCAAAATCTTAGGGCTCATTCAACCAGGGGTATCGCAGCCTCTTCGGCCCTCCAAAGAGGGGTACCAATTCGAGACATATGTGCGGCTGCTACATGATCGTCTTCACATACCTTCACAAAATTTTACAACCTGGATTCCTCCTCTAGCCAAGAGACTAGATTTGGCAAAGCTGTGTTGCACTCTGTTCATTCTTGAAGGGAAACATGGCAATTTTACTCCCACCTCCAGTTACACACCACTGCTATGGGAGTCTATCAAGATAAGGAATACATCGGAGGACACAATCCCTTCGAAGAACAAGTTACTTCTTACCTGGTAACGTTCTTTTGAAGGGATGTTCCTCCGACGTATTCCTTATCGCCCCTCCCATCCATCCCCTCAGTAAAACTTCCCTTGTGGTTACAGCTTACACTCCTTCAGGGTCAATAACCAATTCATGTAAAGCAACTGTTAAACATCAAAACGGAACTGAGCAACGGACGCTGCGCATGTCTATTTATACGCATGATGACCTCGGCGCCGATACGGAGTCTGTCGAGGGACATCGGCTCGAGGGACGTCGACGCGCTGCGCCCTCTACTGAAAGTTTTCCGAGGCCAGCAAGCTGGAGATGATCTATCAAGATAAGGAATACGTCGGAGGAAAATCCCATCGAAAGAACATTACCAGGTAAGAAGTAACTTGTTCTTCTCCTTCATGGAAGAGCACTTTCCTGTTATTGCAGGCCTCAGAATTGGGCAATCAGTATATTTCCTAATTTCAAAAAAAGACTTAACAATGAGATCATTCTTAGTACTCTTACGACCCATCCCCTTTCCTCCATACTGCAAGGGCATCCCTTGCGAGGGACAGGAGATGGAAACTTTTCCACCAGAAAAAAACCTTCTCCCCCTTTAAATTTAGAGGTGCGCGGGGGTGCGGCCCTGGGAGCATGCGCTGCCCTGACTCTGCCCTCCGGCGCCACACCTCAGTCCCCTTTTCAGCATCGATGGGAACGGGCCGAATTCACCAGCGCTCCTGGGTTTGGCTTCGGCCATGTAATTTCACACGGGGATACTTCTTGTCATTGTCTTTTTTGTCTTTTTATCATTCAACACGCAGTCAGAGCCAAAGCAACGCCCATCGCTTTCCAGCGGCATGTCCCCTGGCAAGTCATAAGCGGGCTGCCAAATGGGCCACCCCTTCGGCTTTCTGCAAGCACTACTGTTTGGATGCCGTCCCAAGAGCAGACGCGCCTTTCGGACAGGCGGTTCTTAGAAACCGGTTTGCTTAAGGAGGGTCTTCTCTTTGTAATCGCCCATGGCATATGGAGGAAAGGGGATGGGACGTAAGAATAATTATAAGTTACTCACCGTAGTGACTAACATACTCTTAATCCTTAGTCCCCTTTCCTCCATATGTCCCACCAACCTCCCCCCTAATAAAACTGGTGTCATTAGGCTATGTTAAATCTATTGTCGACGTGTCTATGGGGACTGAGGTGTGGCGCCGGAGGGCGGAGTCAGGGCAGTGCATGCTCACAGGGCCGCACCCCGCGCACCTATAAATTTAAAGCGGAAGAAGCTTTTTTTCTGGTGAAAAAGGTTCCGACTCCCGTCCCTCGCAAGGGACACCCATGCAATATGGAGGAAAGGGGACTCGTTAGTCACTATGGTGAGTAACTTATAATTTCTAAGGCCAGCAAACAGGTTTGTCAAACCTCTAATTTTCGAATTTTCGGCACAACCAACGTGCAGGAGGTAAGCACAATGACAAGACAAGACAACACAAGGGAGGAAAGAGGCATACTTTCATATTTACATGTATCCAGCACATCATGGTAACCTTAGGCTTAAAGTAGACCAACACCAGTTCAAGGGCCTTCCTTTTGGGATATCACCAGCACCATGCGGTATGCAGTCTTTATAACAAACATTTTATATCGAATAAATATATAACGAAAATTCTGATGCTTGTGAATCTGCTTAGAATCACATGCTGTGCATATAGTCCGACATCTAGTGGTAACCGCAGAGTATTGCATCTTGTCTTTCGAGGATCGAAAGGGGACGTTGACATGGGCGTGCCTGTAACACTATCCCTAACGTGACGTGTAGTGTACCCAAAATCCCTCACGCATCGAAGTCCCTCAGATTGTTTTTTTCCGCCCAGCTAACTGGTCGCCTTATGCAGAGCTCTTATAAATAGCAAATTATATTCTTCCCTCCCCACGACTGCCGGTCGTTTATATATATTCGTCCCCTTCTTCGACAATTACTTCTCTCCCACCGCCGAAGACAGTGGAAGACAACCACAGACTTCGACGGCTGGTGCTCCGGTCGACGCTGTCGACCGCGTGGCCAGCCCTTCTGGCTGGCCTATACAGTAGGGAGAGTGGGGTCCGGGGTTTTTCCATTTCTTTCAAGAATGTATTTCCTTCTCCCCTCTCTTTGCCCCTCTGGTTTTGCGGTTGCTATAAACCTGAGCTATGGACAGGGCACCCTTTAAATTTTGCCCTTCTTGTAAAGGCAAGTACCCTTGGAAGGACATGCATAGGAGGTGTAATAAGTGTCTCCCTCGCAATCGCCATGAGGCGTCCTATCAGTCTTGTCAGCTCTTGTGCCCTAAGACGATCAAAGAGCGTCAAGTTAAATGGTGGGTGGCCTATGCCATGATGCAGGCCGAGGGTAACTCCCCTGCTGCCACAGGCACCGAGAGTGACGAGGAGTTACACGACGGCCATGGCTCCGATATGGATGCCATCGACTTTTCATTGCAGCAATATCACTCCGAACCGTCCGGCCCTGGCAGGCAAGACGATGGTTCTGCTATGGAGAGTGTACATCCCGGCGAGAGGGACGCACCCGCTACTCATAAAGGCAAGCACACAACCCCCAGTGTCGGCCCAACGGATTCGTCGGGACGGTCCTAGGTGCCAATGGGTACCCTGAGCTCCTCGACAATACCCGCTGATCCACGCGGTCGGCAGCCCTCCCCGCATCTGTGTAAGCGGCATGCATCCGGGCACTCCACAGACAAGGGCGCCAGCACCAAAAGTCACAGGGCTGTTGAGACGCCTCTTAAGAGCGGGCCGACGCACAAGGTTCCGGCAACGTGGAAATCTATGGCGAAGCCGCTTGCACAGCCTAAACCCCTCTTGGAGATGCCGAACATCTGCGAGAGTCTTGCAAAGATTGTTTCTGCGGCCAATAAGACTAAGGGCAGTTCGGAAAAGACACGTCCACACGCCGGGAAAGGCAGGAAGACTATGCTGAGACGTTCTAAGCAGGGAGATCCCCAGGAGGTGCCCTTTCCCTCTCTGGGCCCCTCTGGCTCCTCTTTATGGACCAGGGATAGGTTTGAGGGGTGTTATGAATAGGCTTGCAAAGTTTGTGGACTTCTCTGAAAGATTTACCATGCCCAAGAGGCCTAGTGAGGTGGACCTTTACCCCACAGTGTCTAAATTTCAGAGGACCTCCTGCCCCCTTCATGAAGAGGTCTTTGACCTGACGGATCAGGAAGAGGTTCCTCAGGACCCTTTTTTACAAGAAGATGATCCCTTTGAGGATCCACTGACCAGGCCCCAGATTGGGGAGAAGAGACACCGGTGGATAAACCACCATGGTTGTCACCTACCAATACTCCAGATCCTGGCACAATATGCATGGATCCTCCCGCCTCCCCACCTCTGCGACAGGCATCTCCCATAGATGACCAGATGGCATTTAATGCCATTCTGAAAAAAGCAGCTGAACACTTTCAAATAACCACGCAACACGCAGTGTAATCCTCTGACTTCGTGCAGGATATTCTAAAGGAGAAGCCACCTGCCAGTCAGGCTATCCTTGCGCTAAACTCCATTAAGCAGTGCATCGCTCCTTTACTGACACCTTCACAGACAAGGGCTGTGAACCCACTGGTGGAGAAACTTTTTCGCCCCTCCCCTACAGACCCTCTCTATATTCGGGGACATGCCACCCCAGATTCCCTTGTGGTCACTACAACAAGAAAGAGAGCGGGGTACCCTTGTCCATAGGCGAGGCACCACCAGACAAGGACTACAAGAAACTGTATACCCTGGGAAAGCGTATCACTACTGCGGCAGCGTATTCCACTAGGATTACCAACAATAGCATGCTGTTGGCCAGCTATTGCGATGTTCAGAGGAACCTGCTACAGGAAGGCCTGCAGGGAGTCCCCGAACCTGTAAGTTCACATCTGCTCACAGTGTTGTCAGATGGTAGACAAGTAAATCATAATATCCTTAAGAACACACTAGATGTTTCGGAGACAGCAGGGAGAACTCGGGCCCAAGGTACCCTTTTGAAAAGGCACGCCTGGTTAAAAAACTCTGGCTTCAAGCCGGAGACACAAGCATCTCCATCAACAGACTGGTGGAGGAGTCTAACCTGTTTGGCAAAGCTGTAGATGAGGCGCTGGAGACTGCGAAAAAAGAACATGAGACTTTGAAATCTTTAAACCGGATCACTCGAAGGCCCTTTGAGCAGCGAGGTGGGAATTCTCACCACTCCTTTCGCGGACAGTCCTACTCACGTTCCCCACATAACCAATACGGAACGGGTAACACATGGTCCTCGGGACAAGAGTCCGCTGCCTCAAATCAGTATCCACCTAGAGGACAGTGCCGTGGGAAAGGAAGGGGTTGCAATGCCACCCCTGGAGGCTCCCCGGCATCTAGTCAGAAATTACTCACAGATCCGGGTCCCCTCCTATGCCTCCCCAGTCGGAGGACGTATAACATCATTGTTAAATGCATAGGAGAGGAATACTACAAACCAGTGGGTGCTCAAGACCATCACCCACTGTTATTGCATCGAGTTCAGTTGGCCACCTCGATTTAGACCACCAAAGTCCAGGCGTCTAACACTGGAACACCAGAAGATCCTACTGCAAAAGGTTGAGATCCTGCAAGAAAAGGGCACGATCGAAGTCGTCCCTGTTCTACAGGTAAACAAGGATATTTATTCAGTGTACTTCCTTGTACCCAAAAAGAATCTCACCATGTGCCCTGTGCTAGACTTGCGCCCAGCGAACAAATTTGTCAAACCACAAAAGTTTCGAATGATAACGCTGCAAGAAGTAATCCCTCTACTAACGCAGGGGGGTTACATGGCAACATTGGACATGAAAGATGCATACTTTCATATTTCAATGTTGCTGGCAAACAGGAAACACCTAAGGTTAATGATAGAGAACAAACACTATCAGTTCTAAGTCCTTCCCTTCGGCATTGCTTTACCCCAAGAGTATTTACAAAGGTGCTGGCAGTTGCAGCAGCACACCTGCGCAGGTAATTCTTCCCAGTTTATCCTTACCTCGACGACTGGCTCATAACAGGGAACTCCTACGGAACATGCCTGTCAAACACCCAAAGGACGATAGACCTACTCTTCAGTCTGGGATTCTCCATAAACGAGAAGAAATCCAGCCTAGACCCCAGCCAAGTCAAGCAATTTTTGGGGGCTCAAATTCAGACAGAAGACGGCCTCGTCTTCCCCTCCAATGAGAGGGTTCAAAACATGCTATTTAAGATCCCTCAGTATGTAGCCAGTCGAGAGGTGGCGGTACGCAAGGCCATGCGACTGTTAGGGATGATGGCATCTGCATATACTTAGACCCTCACGCACGTTTGCGCATGCGCCCCATGCAAGAGTGGCTCAACCGCCAGTGGTAGAAAAATCGGGGAGGTGGGAGGCACTACTGAATGTTACAAGCACATATTTAAAGAAACTTATATCAGTTTATGTGATGTAAAGTTACTCTATTTAGTAAAAGAAACTTCAGGTGCAGCTGGGAAGATCTCGAGGCCACTCGGGATCAACAATACACTAGCACAGAACACACCCTGGACGTTGCCGACCAGGAACCCAATGCTGCACTCCTGACGGGATAGTATCCCAGGTCAATTAACAAAAGTTGATCCGATCCCACAGAGAGTCAGTCAACCCACGTAATTGAGACGGTGGGTCAAGAGGTGGCGGTACGCAAGGCCATGCGACTGTTAGGGATGATGGCATCCTGCATATACTTAGACCCTCACGCACGTTTGCGCATGCGCCCCATGCAAGAGTGGCTCAACCGCCAGTGGTAGAAAAATCGGGGGGTGGGAGGCACTACTGAATGTTACAAGCACATATTTAAAGAAACTTAAATCAGTATATGTGATGTAAAGTTACTCTATTTAGTAAAAGAAACTTCAGGTGCAGCTGGGAAGATCTCGAGGCCACTCGGGATCAACAATACACTAGCACAGAACACACCCTGGACTTTGCCGACCAGGAACCCAATGCTGCACTCCTGACGGGATAGTATCCCAGGTCAATTAACAAAAGTTGATCCGATCCCATAGAGAGTCAGTCAACCCACGTAATTGAGACGGTGGAGTATGTAAGTTTGTGGTGAGCACTGTATAGATGTGCTCGTACTTAATTTACCATATCATAACAATTGAAGTATAGTCAGATTGCAAAGTAACTGTCTACCTGCCGGAGTAAAGAGCGGAAAGCAACCAAACTGACTCAAAACAGGTAAGACAACCACCAGTGGTGTCAGGCCAGCGGACAATGGGACGATCTAGTGGTTGTCTCTGCAGGCCTCGTTCTCTCTCTGCAGTGGTGGTTGAGGGAAAAACCTCTTGAAGGGGAAAACCTTCACCACCCCCACAGTAGAACACACTCTCACGACGTACGCATCTCTCATGGGTCGGGGAGCTCACCTCCTTCAGCAGATGGCGCACAGCGTTTGGTCCCCAGCAGTAGCATCCAACCACATTAACCTGTTGGAGCTGTTAGCTGTGTTCAAAGATCTGAAGGCTTTTCAGACACAGTTGCAGGGAAAGACAGTACTGGTCCTCATGGACAGCACCACAGCCATGTACTACCTGAAACAAGCAAGGGGGCACTCACTCTCCGGGGCTATCCAAACTGTCCCAGAACATTTGGGAGTGAGCTCTCAAACATAAGCTGTTCCTCCTGTCTCAACATGTTCCAGGGGAACTCTGGTAGACATGCTCAGCACAGACTTCCCACTACCCTTAGAGTACGAATGGTGACTACACAAAGACATTGTCTCCAAGGTTTTCGCAGAATGGGGCTTCCCAGAGATCAACTTGTTCGCAACTCTGGAGAACTCACAATACCTAGATTACGCTTCCAGGTAATCTCACAACCGATCCAAGGGGAACGGTCTCTGGATAACATGGTCCGGGAAATTTGTTTACACTTTACCCCCCGACTCCTCTACTCAACATGATAGTGCACAAGATGCACCAGGAACCAGTCACCATGATATTAGTGGCTACGATGTGGGCCCGCCAACCCTGGTTCTCCCATCTGATGGAGATGTCACTATCCCCTCCGATGAAACTACCTTGCCCATACAACATGCTATCATAGGACAAGGGAGAAACACTTCATCCATGCCCGCAGACTCTCAGCTTAGCGGCCTGGCTCCTGAGGTCATAGAGTTTGGGCATCTCCAACTTCCTCAGAGATGAATGGATTTACTTAGCAAGAAATCCTAACACCAGACATTGCTACTCCAATAAATGGAAACGCTTCATCATCTGGTGCAATTCCAAGAGCATCAATCCCTTTGGCTGCTCTCCTACTCATATTGTACTATACTGACTCACCTACTAGACTCGGGTCTAGTTTTTAATTCCCTGAAGGTCCACTTAGCTGCACTTGTAGCCTTGTAGCCTATACCACGTCCCAGCGAAAGGTGTTGTGGTGGAAGATCCCAGTAATTAAAGCTTTCATGGACAAGACCGAGATCCTGGTGGTGCACCACCCTTGCGGCCCCCAGCGGGCTGCTACTGGGCCCGTTCTGTCCTGGTCTCTGGCCTTTTGGCCCACTGAACTGGGGGCGTGCCCTCTTCCGGTTTCAGAGGTAAGGAATCTAGGAGTCATTCTTTCTGCATCACTGTCGATGAACGCCCAAGTCGGGGCCATCTGCAAGGCAGGCTTTTTTCAACTTTGCGTCCTCCACAGGGTGCTGACGCTCCTTCCGGTTCGAGTTAGGCCTTTAGTTACGACTTCATTGGTTTTAAGTTGACTACACTATTGTAACTCGCTGCTGCTGGCACAACCTTTGTATCTGCTGCATCAGTTACAACTTCTTCAAAACTCTGCAGCACATGTCTGCACTGGTACTCCTTACAGGGTTCACATCTCCCCTGTCCTTAGATCACTGCACTGGCTGCCAGTGCGCCAGCGTGTGCAATTTAAATCATTAGTGATAGTACATCGGGCCTGTTATGGGTAAGGTGCGAAGTATCTTCAGGAAAAGTTTTGTCCCTATGTGCCCTCCCGCAATTTACGATGTAAGGGCTCCTGTCTTCTTTCTGTTCCTCGTTATCAGTTTGAATGAGTTGGGGGATGCTCATTCTCAGTGGCCGCTGCTAAATTGTGGAACTCTTTGCCCGTTCCACTAAGATCCACGGATAATCATCTGTTTTAAAGCCTAGCCCCTCTTTTTCTGTTGATAGCTCTCCTCTCTGGACTCTGCTAGTGCCAAGATGCTTTGGTGAGCCTGCGCTTTATAAAATAAATTAACATAACATAACAATACATGGAAGGGGTTAAAATAATTCATCCCCCTATTTCTTCAGCATGGGGGTCTGGCATGGATTCACATGCTCATGAATATTCCCCGTCGTCAGGCTGGGAATCCTCGGTAAAGAGAAAATCAGTATCAGTTTTGTTTCTGATCTGTCTTTCTTAGTAGTAACCAATCACTGATCTCTGGGTCATACTGCCCCCAGCCAATGACTGCCCTCTCCCTAAGCCCCTCCCCTGGCAGCCATCCTCAGATTTTTACCGCACGTTCAAGTGTTGGGAGTCCTCGTGCTTTAGCTCTCAAGCTTTTACTGCGTTTTCGCGCTTTTTCAGGAGATTTTCTCATTTTTTTGGTTTAATCGAGCCTCAAGCTCCACCGTTTCTACTTCCAATAACCGGGACCCGTTTTGGAATTCTTCTACACCCCTCAAGGGTGAAGTTTTCCGTCGAGTTACGCTTCTTGGAGGATTCCAGAAGATCTGTGGCCTACCTCAACGGACATGGCCCCAGGACAAGGGAAGCTCGAGGCCCAGACCCAAGCTGTTCAGGAGCTGCCCGGGATGCGGATTGCAAAATGTTTTCAAGGAGGACGAGCATTCAAGATGTCCCTACTGCCTTCATGAGGACAAGACGCACGTGGAGAGGCCGAGGCAAGCAACGAGGGTCTCGCCGCCATCACCAATGAGGCCAAGGCGGCAAGGCCTCTTCCAAGCAGGACTGAACCGGCCGTAGCGTCGGGCCCCCACCGAAGCACCCCGGTGGGAGGCCGGCTGACGAAGTTCGTCAACGTGTGGGAGTCCATCTCCACCGACCGTTGGGTGTTGGACGCCCTGGCCCGCGGACACTCGCTAGAATTTCAAAAGAAGTGTCCTCGCATTCCTCCCGTGGCCAGAAAGGAGAATCACATCCCGCAACTGCTGTTGGAGGTAAGGGCGATGCTCAAGAAAGGTGCCATCAAGCTCGTCCCCAAGAGGCTGCGGGGCTCCGGAGTATACTCAAGGTACTTCCTCGTCAGAAAGAAGACAGGCTGTTGGCGCCCCATCCTGGACCTGCGTCGGTTGAACAGGTACATCAAGGCACAGAAACTCAGGATGGTCACCCTCCAGCACGTGCTGGGACAGCTGGAGGAGGGCGACTTCCTATCGTCATTGGACCTGGAGGATGCTTACTTCCACATCCCCATTCTAAAAGGACACAAAGTTCCTCAGATTCGTAGTCCAGGGCTGTCACTACCAATTCAGATCCCTGCCGTTCGGATTGAAGTCGGCACCCAGGGTGTTCACCAAGTGCCTCGCAACAGTGGAGGCGCAGCTGCGCCTGAAGGGGATCCACGTCTACCCCTACCTGGACGACTGAGTAAACCATGCAAGTTCAAGAGAACTCGCCGTCAAACACACGGCGAGGACCGTCCGCCTGCTCTCGGAACTGGGATTCGCCATGATCTACCCCAAATCCCACCTGGTCCCTTCACAGGTGGCACTGTTTTTGGGAGCAAAGCTCGATACAGTGGAGCGGTTGGCATCTCCGTCGGAAGAAAGGACGAAGGCCATTTTGGGCAAGGTGCAGCGCCTGTGAGCCACAGACGTGGCCAGGGTGAGGTCCATCAAGTCCCTCCTCGGGATGATGTCCTCATGCATCTGTCTTGTGCCCCTTTGCAGACTTCGGATGCGTCCACTACAAAAGTTCCTCGACGCCCGCTGGATTCAAGCGGCGGGCAGCTTCGAAGACAGGATCCCGCTCGACGAGGAGTTCCGTCCGGCGATTCTGTGGTGGGGTACCCGTGCGCACCTCACGGCAGGCACGGACTTCCAGACCCCGGCGTATCAGGAGACGGTGACGACGGACGCCTCCCTGGAGGGATGGGGGGCCCACATCAGAGATCTCCACGCAAGAGGTCTTTGGCACCCATAGGAGAGGTCTCTCCACATCAACATCCTGGAACGATGAGCCGTGTTCTGGGCGCTCAAATCGTTCCTTCCGTCCCCCAAGGACAAAGTGGTGAGGATCTTCACCGACAACACCACCACGTTGTTCTACATCCGGAAGCAGGGAGGCAACGGATCCCCAGCCCTATCCAAGGAGGCCCAGGATCTGTGGCACTGGGCCGTCGCCCAGGGGATGTTTCTGGTTCCCTTCCACCTGGCAGGAATAAAAAACACCATTGCCGACTCACTCAGCAGGGAGCTGCGCTTGTGCCACGAGTGGGAACTACGCCAGGACCAGGTGGATCGGCTCTTTCAACGATGGGGCAAACCCCAGATCGACCTGTTCTGAACTCCAAGTGCCAGAGGTTCGCCAGCAGGTTCACACAGCCGAGGAGCATGGGCGATGCTTTCTCGTTCCCTTGGGACGGCATGTTCCTGTACGCGTTCACTCCGTTGCCGTTGCTGCTCCATCTCATCAACCAGCTCAAGAGGTCCAGGTGCAGGATGATCCTCATCGCACCGGCGTGGCCGAGACAGATCTGGTTCCCGGACCTTCTGGACTTGTCAACGTCACCACCTATCAAGCTGGCGATGGACGCGGATCTTCTCTCCAGAGGAGGAGGCGCCATTCTTCATCACGACCCGGAGTCGCTGAACTTGCAGGCTTGGCTCCTGCAGCACTAGAGTTTGGAGGATACGATATCCCAGCTGACTGCAGAGATGTTCTTGCAAAAGCCAGGGCGTCCTCATCCCTCAAGTGCTATGGACATAAGTGGAAGAGGTTCTCTGTCTGGTGCCGTGCACAGAAGATTAACCCTCTGCGGATTACGGCCCCTCAAGTATTGCCGTACCTACTGTCGCTGGCCAAAGCTGGACTGGCTCACGCCTCCATCAAGATACATCTGGCTGCCATCTCCCGATACACCAGAACTACAGGATGGGCGTCCTTGTGGTCTCATTGCCTGGTGAAGAAATTTATGAAGGGACTATTCCGATCGTTCCTGCCGGTGAAGGCCCCTGTCCCGGCGTGGGAGCTCACCGTGGTGCTGACCAGGCTCATGGGGGCCCCATTCGAGCCTATGCATTCGGCGCCGTTGAAGTTCCTGTCGTGGAAGACAGCATTTCTTGTGGCCATCACCTCCGCACGACGAGTGGGAGAGATCCAGGCCCTTGCAAGCCTCCATACTTGACTTATCACAACACGAGGGTGGTGCTGAGGACGCACCCCACCTTTATGCCCAACGTGCCGTCGGACTTCCACCTCAACGAGCCCTTGGTGTTGCCAGTTTTCTTCCCTTCGTCTCCGGCCGAGAGGACTTTGCACTCGCTGGATGTGGCTAGACCGCACAAAGAGTTTTCGGAAGACATCGCAGCTGTTTGTGAACTTTGGACCTGTGAATCAAGGGAAGGCTCTCTCGAAGGCTTCCATTTCCGGATGGCTCTCCGGCTGCATCATGCACTGTCACCTTTTGGCAAACCGACTGCTGCCCGGCCGTCCGAGAGCCCATTCGACCAGAGCGATCGCTGCTACCACAGCGTTCCTGTCTGGTGTGCCCCTGCTGGACATCTGCAGGGCTGCTACGTGGAGGTCGACGCACACCTTCACAAGATTCTACTGCGTCGATCGGGACTCCAGGGAGGAGTCCAGGGTCGGCCAAGCAGTGCTGCGCAACCTGTTCGCTTAAGGTGAGCCCGGTGAGGAGGTAAGAGATGCTTAATGTTGAGTTGTTGTATTGCTTAATGTTGAGCCTGTTGCTACCTCCCGTGGTTGTGCATGTGTATACTGCTATGTATTCTTACATCCATGAGCATGTGAATCCATGCCAGACCTCATGCTGGAGAAGGAACAAGTTACTTACCTGTAACTGTTGTTCTCCAGCGTGGGTCTGGCATGGATTCACATGCAAACCCTCCCTCCTTCCCCTCTGCGGCTCTTCACTTGGTCATACTGCCACTTTACGTGCTACCAAATCTGAGGATGGCTGCCAGGGTAGGGGCTTAGGGAGAGGGCAGTCATTGGCTGGGGGCAGTATGACCCAGAGATCAGTGATTGGTTACTACTAAGAAAGACCGATCAGAAACTAAACCGATACTGATTTTTTCTTTACCGAGGATTCCCAGCCTGATGATGGGGAATATTCATGAGCATGTGAATCCATGCCAGACCCACGCTGGAGAAAAACAGCTACAGGTAAGTAACTTGTTCCTTCTAACCTGGCTCCCAGATGGGACCTAAATGTGGTATTAACCAGACTTATGGGGTCTCCCTTTGAACCTATGCGCAAGGCAAGCCTCAAAGCACTCACTTACAAGACAGCCTTCCTAGTGGCAATCACTTCAATAAGGAGAGTTAGTGAACTACATGCCCTTTCAATTCTACACCCTTTTGTCACAATTCACAGAGATAAGGTGGTTCTGCACACTCACCCACGGTTTGCGCCCAAATAAATGTCTAAGTTCCATGTGAACCAGTTAATAGAACTACCCACTTTCTTCCAGAACCCCACTGACGTGGCGGAAAGAAGCCTACACACACTTGATATGCGCAGGGCAGTCATGTACTATCTGGAAATAACTAAACCACTAAGAAAGACAAACCAGTTTTTTCGTTTCAATGGCGGCTGGTAGAGAAGGGGACCCTGTCTCTAAATCAGCCATCTCAAGGTGGATTGTTAATTGCATCACACTTTGCTACACTCTTGCCAAGAGAGATCTGCCCTTCAAGCCTAGAGCACACTCTACTCGGGGCACTGGGGCTTCCATATCTTTCATTGCAAATGTTCCCCTCAAATCCATTTGCAAGGAGGCAACCTGGAGTTCTCTTCACACCTTTACAAAAAACGATTGCCTAGACACTCACTCTAGGTCTGATTCTCAGGTGGGACAAGCAGTACTAAGACATCTTTTCACTACTGTTCCTTCTCGCATCCCACCACCAACTACAGGTACTGCTTGCTAGTGTATGCACAGCATGTTATTATAAGCAGATTCACAAGCAATAGAAGACATGCATTACTTACCGTAATAGCATTTCTGATGATTGTATCGGCTTAGATTCACATGCGCCCACCCTTTCCTCCCCGCTCGGATGGAAGGAGCATAGACATTTTACTACTTCTTTTCTCTTTCTGTACTCACTCACGATCGTCATAAGGCTCCCTCACGGCAGAAAAATTACAGTCGGAGGGACTTTGACGTGTGAGATCAAGCTCGAAGGATTCGGCTGAGGGGGAGCAAGGCCGTGACCCTCCCCCCAAGGTGAAGGCCACAGACCCACACAAGGTGGTAAAGGCCTTGATTCACCCGGCCAAGGCCTCTATCGAGGAAGTTGCGGCGGCTCTGGTGCAGCCTGTGGAGGCTACACCAGTGGAGGCGACCTCGGGGCACAGAGTCTCCCTGCCTCCGCGGAGGGAAGCCTCTTTCAGAACCATCGAAAAGACCCCCGTGAAGACCCCAGCAGAAAAAAAGGGGGGGCCGGTGGGCATTGTGGACACAGACATAGCATCCGAGGAGGAGCTGGTAGAAGTCTTAGAGGGCCTCGACGAGGGCGTCGAAGAGGCCCGTCCCCACGGGAGGGATCCCGGCGAAGGTGACGACGAGAGTGACGGCGGCACCGGCGAGGGTCCTAGTCACCCGTCGCTTCCGGAGCCGCAGGATAACTCGGCGGCCATTTTGTTGGCGATACAATCCTTATGTTCGGAGATAAGGATGAGATTGCCCTTACCACCAACGGAGGATGAGGAGCCAGAGCAAGGCCCGGCGGGAAGCCCCCCGAACAAGAGAAGACGGATCCATCCAGCCCCGCCTTTTCAGCCCTTGCGGCCTGCTCAGCCTTTACCCACATCCCCCGTCCCTGGGGATGACACGGGAACAGACACGGCCACAACGGGTACCGACGATGACGGCGGTGACGATGGGACAGAGCTCCCATCGCCCCCAGCCCAGGCCTCCCCGCTCAACGAGATCGGATCTTTCCATGCAATGATCGCCAGGGCATCCAAGCTTTTTCAGCTCTGCCCCGAAGAGAAGAAGAAGGAAGGTTTCCTTTACCAATGGCGCGAGGCCAAGAGGAAGACAGTCCTCGCCGTGCCTCTGCTGGATGACATCTGGGACGAGGGTCTCACCCTTCTCAAGAACCCGTCTACGATGCCTGCCAAGTGGGATCGGTAAGAGAAGTAGTACCGGGTCCCCGACGCGGCCCCTTTGTGCCTTAGGGCACAACCGACCCCTGACTTGGTCGTCTCAGCGGCGGCCAAGAAGAAGAAAGCGGGGGGGGGGTCATCGCCTCAACGTCAACTTCCCCGCCGGCCGGCGAAGGAAAGAAGCTGAACGCAATGGGACGACGAGTTACCTCGTCGGCGGCAACAACGATTAAGACGGCCAACGCCCTCGCGATCGTGGCCCGCTACGACAGGGAGTTATGGTACAAGATCACCCCCCTGTTGGACTTCCTACCGGATGACAAGAGGGCCGAGGCCCTGGAGATCTTGCAAGAAGGCGAAGGGGCGTCGGACCACGCCATTACAGTGGCAACGGACATTGCCGACACCGGTTTCCGCCAGCTAGGCAACAGCGTTTGCCTTAGACGACGAGGGTGGCTCAAGGCGACGGATTTCCGCCAGGACGTACAAGCCAAGGTTTTGGACATGCCGTTCGACGGGAACAATCTGTTTGGGAAAACAGTGGATGAGTCCCTCTAAGCCATCAAGGCGGATACGGAGACAGCTAAGGCCCTAGGCGTTCTCCGGCAACGAAGGCCGTCCTTTCGGAGCACTGGAGGCAAGCAGGGTGCCTCCAAGGGATTTGGCGGTGGCTCATCTATGTACCGCCAAGTGGTCCGCTCCTCGTCGCAGGAAGCCTATAGGGGACGAGTCAAGTCAGGTGGACCCCACCGTTGTCGCCAGGGAGGCCAAGGCGGCAAGGCGTCCTCCAAGAAATATTGAACCGACAGCGGTGTCGGGCCCCCACCGAAGCACCCCGGTGGGAGACCGGCTGGCATGGCAAAGTTCGTCAGAGTGTGGGAGTCCATCTCCACTGACCGTTGGGTGCTGGACGCCCTGGCCTAGGGGCACGCCCTTGAATTTCTAAAAAAGTGCCCCCGCATTCCACCCGTGGCCAGGAAGGAAAATCACGTCCCTCAACTGCTATTGGAGGTAAGGGCACCATCGAGCTCGTCCCGAAGAGGCTCCGGGGCTCCGGAGTATACTCAAGGTACTTCCTCGTGAAAAAGAAGACAGGAGGATGGCGCTCCATCCTGGACCTGCGACGACTGAACAAGTACATCAAGGCACAGACGTTCCGGATGGTCACCCTCCAGCACGTGCTGGGACATCTGGAGGAGGGCGATTTCCTGTCATTGTTGGATTTGGAGGATGCGTACTTCCGCATCCCCATTCTAAAAGGACACCGAATGTTCCTCAGGTTCGTGGTCCAAGGACGGCACTACCAGTTCAAGGCCCTCCCTTTCGGATTGAAGTCGGCGCCCAGGGTGTTCACCAAGTGCCTTGCACCCGTGGCGGCACGGCAGCGCCTGCAGGGGATCCACATCTACCCCTACCTGGACGACTGGCTCATCCGAGCAAAGACAAGGGAGCTTGCCGTAGATCACACAGCGAAGACCGTCCAGCTGCTCACGGACCTGGGATTCTCCATCAACTTTCCCAAATCCCACCTGGTCCCGTCGCAAGTCGCACTGTTTCTGGGAGCCAAGCTCGACACAGTAGCGCGTCTGGCCTCGCCGTCGGAGGAAAGGACGAAGGCCATCCTTGGCAAGGTGCAGCGGCTGCTGGCCACAGACGTGGCCAGGGTGAGGTCCATCAAGTACCTCCCCGGGATGATGTCCTCCTGCATATATCTTGTGCACCTGTGCAGGCTTTGGATGCGCCCTCTGCAAGAGTTCCTCGACACCCGCTGGATCCAAGCGACGGGCAGCTTCGAGGAAAGGATCCCGCTCAGCAAGACCTTCTGACGAGCAATCTGGTGGTGGGGCACCCGCGCTCATCTGACGGCGGGCACAGACTTTCAGACCCCATTCCACCAGATAACGGTGACGACAGATGTCTCCCTGGAAGGGTGGGGAGCGCACACCGGAGAACTTCTCGCGAGAGGCCTTTGGCTCCCGGAGGAGAAGACGCTCCACATCAACATCCTGGAGCTCCGTGCAGTGTTCTGGGCCCTCAGCTCCCTTCTCCCGTCCCTCAAGGGCAAGGTGGAGAGAATCTTCACCGACAACACCACCACAATGTTCTACATCCGGAAGCAGGGAGGAACCAGATGCCCAGCCCTCTCCAAGGAAGCCCAGGATCTGTGGCATTGGGCCGTCACCCAAGGGATGTTTCTGGTGCCCTTTCATCTGGCAGGGATAAAGAACACCATCGCCGACTCACTCAGCAGGGAGCTGCGCTCTTGCCACGAGTGGGAACTACGTCAGGATCAAGTGGATCTACTCTTCCGACGATGGGGAAAACCGCAGATCGATCTGTTCGCGATGGCGACGAACTCCAAGTGCCAGAGGTTCGCCAGCAGGTTTCCCCAGCCGAGGAGCATGGGCGATGCTTTCTCGTTCCCCTGGGACGGCCTGTTCCTATATGCGTTCCCTCCGTTGCCGTTGCTGCTCCGACTCGTCAACCAGCTCAAGAGGCCCCTGTGCAGGATGATCCTCGTCGCACCAGTGTGGCCGAGGCAGATCTGGTTCCCGGACCTTCTGGACCTGTCAGCGTCCCCACCAGTCAAGCTGCCGACGGACACGGATCTTCTCTCCAGAGAAGGAGGCACCATACTTCATCACGACCCGGAGTCGCTGAACTTGCAGGCCTGGCTCCTGCAGCACTAGAGTCTGGAGGGTACGATATCCCGGCTGACTGCAGAGAGGTCCTTGCAAAGGCCAGGGCGTCCTCAACTCTCAAGTGCTACGGACATAAGTGGAAGAGGTTCTCTGTCTGGTGCCGTGCACAGAAGATTAACCCTCTACGGATTACGGCCCCTCAAGTGCTGCCATACCTCCTATCGCTGGCCAAGGCTGGACTGGCTCACGCCTCCATCAAGATACATCTGGCTGCGATCTCCCGATACACCAGAACCACAGGATGGGCGTCCTTGTGGTCCCATTGCCTGGTTAAGCAATTTACGAAGGGACTGTTCCGATCGTTCCCGCTGGTGAAGGCCCCTGCCCCTGCGTGGGAGCTCAACGTGGTGCTGACCAGGCTCATGGGGGCGCCATTCGAGCCCCTGCATTCGGCACCGTTGAAGTTCCTGTCGTGGAAGACTGCATTTCTTGTGGCCATCACCTCCGCACGATGAGTGGGAGAGATCCAGGCCCTATCCTGCAAGCCTCCATACTTGACTTTTCACGACACGAGGGTGGTGCTGAGGACGCACCCCTCCTTTATGCCCAAGGTGCCGTCAGACTTCCACCTCAACGAGCCCTTGGTGTTACCTGTTTTCTTCCCATCGCCTTCGTCACCGGCCAAAAGGACTTTGCACTCGCTGGATGTGGCTAGAGCGCTGAAGTTCTACGTGGACCGCACAAAAAGTTTTCGGAAGACATCACAGCTATTTGTGAACTTTGGACCTGTGAACCAAGGGCAGGCTCTCTCGAAGCCTTCCATTTCCAGATGGCTTTCCGGCTGCAATATGCACTGTCATCGGTTGGCAAACCGACCGTTGCCTGGCCGTCCGAGAGCCCATTCGACCAGAGCTATCGCTGCTACCACAGCGTTCTTGTATGGTGTGCCCCTGGTGGACATCTGCAGGGCTGCTACGTGGAGGTCGACGCACACTTTCACGAGATTCTACTGCGTCGACCGGGATTCCAGGGAGGAGTCCAGGGTCGGGCAAGCGTTGCTGCGCATCCTGTTTGCCTAAGGTGAGCCTGATGAGGAGGTAAGAATTGCTTAATGTTGAGTTTTTGATGTAATGCTTAATGTTGAGCCTTTGCCGGTATCAGGTAATAATATCCCCATATATATGGTCGCCGTAAATAATATCGCCGGGAAAATGTTGTGGCGATATTATTTGGGTGACCATATATATGGGTACAGGGGCAAAAAGAAATAATATATTTTTAAGAAAAAATAAAAGTTTGGAGGTTGCGGGGGTGTCCTCCCCCACATGTTCCATGCAATAATGTCGCCACAAAAAATGGCAATTTTTCGGCGATATTTTTGCATGGCAAGATTTTTGTGGCGACATTATTATATGGAACCCCTTTGCCACCTCCCGTTGGTTGTGCATGTGTGTACTGCTATGTATTATATTCATGAGCATGTGAATCCATGCCAGACCCCATGCTGGAGAAAGAACAAGTTACTTACCTGTAACTGTTGTTCTCCAGCATGGGTCTGGCATGGATTCACATGCAAACTCTCCCTCCTACCCCTCTGCGGCTCTTCACTTGGTCATACTGCCACTTTGCGTGCTACCAAATCTGAAGATGGCTGCCAGAGGCGGGGCTTAGGGAGAGGGCAGTCATTGGCTGGGGGCAGTATGACCCAGAGACCAGTGATTGGTTACTATTGAGAAAGACAGATCAGAAACGAAACTGATACTGATTTTTTCTTTACCGAGGATTCCCAGCCTGACGACGGGGAATATTCATGAGCATGTGAATCCATGCCAGACCCATGCTGGAGAACAACAGTTACAGGTAAGTAACTTGTTCCTTAAGCCTCAGAAGGCAGACTTTACTTACCCAGTAATATTCGTTTTGTAACTTTAGCTGAGTCACATGCAAACCTTCCTCCTCTCATGGGAGCTGAAGTACAGACGTTGACCCGTGAAGCATAAGGGTACTTGCACACGTAGGATAGGGTTGGTAAGACAGGAACTCACCTGTTTGGGCCCTTTTACTTTGGCAGTAACAACTTGTGACTAACCACTGGATGGCAGCCTTATTGTGGTGTGTATCTGTTTAGAGTCATTTGCAGGTGACTGTAAACAGAGAGATGCCACAAAAAGCCTATTATGTAAGAAGTGTCCCCCATGTATAAATACTAGTGTGTGTAGAGTTTTTTAAACACGATTAAGGTTAGTACCAATAAACAGGTTGTCTTCAAATGTTCAAAATGACAAAATTAAGGCACATTAAGTATGATGGTAAAAAAATCCCACTAAATCCCTCTAGATTCTGGTCAAGGAGTATTCCAGTTTGTCTTCTGGTGTTCAGACATCCCATGCATCTGGAAGTCAGACTAAGGACTACTAGTGCAACAGTTTCCAGTGTTTAGTTTGGGCTGAAAGTAGGCAAAGTCAACTCGGCCAGAATATTACCACTCTATGTTGTGGGAGATCGGTTCATGTAAAGATGCACAGTACTCTGGTTTGTGGTTTCCGTCGTGGAGAGCTTTCAGCCAATCAGGTTTTTGTCTGACCCTGACATGACAGCATCAGGCAGTCCAGAATAGTTTACACCATCCCTTAAAATCCTTAAGAAGGCCAAAAGGAAACTGGTGGTTATCTAGCTAAAATCGCCTTGGTAGAAGATAAAAACAACTGGAAGGCGGCAGAAAGAATTTACAAACTAAACATCCTAAACGCCAAGAAAGACTTCTATAACAATCAAATAAATAGTGCACAAAACTCCACAGGGAAAATCTTTGAAATCCTTAGATCCATTGAGAAGCCAAAGGCTCTGGCCATCACCGTCCAGCCCACGGCAGCCGACTGCAGAAGTGCCAAAAGCATTTGACACTAAAATGCTCAAAGCCCTAGAAAACATCAAGCCAGGCACCATTCGGTCCCAACGACAGGGCTCCAAACCAACCATGTTGAGATACCAGAACAGGAGAGATTTGCATTTATCCCAGTTCCAAACTCGGATATGAGAGTTTTGTTGACCACAATGCGACCCGCCTCATGCGTCGAAAACATCTCCGCCCCCCCCGGATCATAATGGATCAACAAGAACTGTTTGTTCCGTTCTTTACCCGCATGGTCAATGCCTCTTTTCCCACATCATCGAGGCATGGATGACTATGAACTGGATGTGCCTAAACGGCAGTAAAACCACACTCCTTATTTTCGACTCCTCGCAGGCTCGCGCTAAGATGAGCACAGAATTCACCACCTTTAACATCAAGAACTATGCCATCTCGGTCCTAGGCACAGTAAAAACTTTAGACATCACTTTGAAATCGAGGGCCGAAGCCCATGTCAATCAAATAAACAAAAATTGTCTGTTTCATTTACACCTGATCAGCGAAGAGAATTGCGCCACTATTTTCAGAGCCACTATACTTTCAAGGCTGGACTACGCCAATGCGCTCCTAATAGGGGCAAACACTGCTTGTCTGACTAAATGTCAGACAATCCAGAACAGCGTTGTGGGCATTATTAAAAACGTACTTGGAGAACATATCTCGGCCCGTCGAAGGGATCTACACTGGCTGAAGGTGGAAGTCTAGATTGCTTTCAAATCTAGCACACTGGTACACCGTTGTCTCTTTGGTACAGCTCCTCTCTATCGGAAAACACTAATCTGTCCATACGTGCATAGCAGATCCCTGTGTTCAGGAAACCAGGGCCAGATCAGCAGCATTACCCGCAAACGACCCAATGGACTGGGTAGATTTTTCCCTGTTAAGGCAGCCAAAATCTGGAACAAACTCCCAACTACTCTAAGGGCCTCATAACTAGACCGACAGTAACCGTGTCGGTAAAACCAGTAGGTTGCCGCCGGACTTGCAATATTTACTGGCGCCTGGCTTGCTGGAAACACCGGGGGATTACAACCCAAGCGTTCTGGAAAGTCAGGCGCCGGTAATTGTAAGTCCCCATTGCCAATAGGACTCAATGGGAATGGTGACCAACGGTGCCCGTGCTTCCGTGAAACTCTGCAGGCGGGTGCCGTTCCACCCACCAGGTCAGACCCGCAGTACACTTACCGGCACTGTTGTTACCAGACCGGCACAGACGTAATGAGGCCCTAAGACTGTAACGAAGTAACCTAAAGTTCTGCCACTAGGATAGACGGTTGGTTCTACCTCTTTCTGTGTGTCCTGTGTCACTTTTGTTTAGTCTATTTTCTCCATGTTGGTGCCATGATGCCTGCAGTCTTTGGCACCTTATAAAACTATAAATGAAATAAATAAAATAAGACCCTCATTGGGTGAATACTTCTCGAAATTAATGTTCCTTTCATACCCCCACCCCTGGTCTCTCCTCCCCTTCACATTCCAATGCTTAACAAAAGTGCATAGTTATAATAAGTAGTCAAGGTTGCAAGATTGGCCTATTTTAAATACATTTAAATATTGGTAGCTTGCAGGGTTGGGTTGCATTTGGGTTACTTTTCGTCTTGCGTCCATTTGTGGAGCAAATATCCCTCATTTCACTTGCTGTGGTACTAGTGGAAGGGTAAATGCATGCAGTGGATAATATAGGGTTGAGAAAAGCTCAGTGGGAAGTGGTGGAGTAGGCAGATAGGCTGTTACACAGAGTGGGCTGCACTGCAAAAAACAAAGCCTCCCTGGCTGGTCACCAACTAGTTTAGGGCTGACTGCATGAGATCACTGCCTTGCGACAGAAGCATTTCATTAAAGGGTGTTGAAGTTTCCTTTTGTAGTGCAAAGCTTCTGACCAGGGAGGCGTCAACATTGGTTTGTTTGGAAGGAATTATTTAAAGAAAATATATACTGATTTAACTGAATTTGCTCTTTACAGTCAGTCAGTATTAACTTTATTTGGCCGTAGGGCTATCAAAGTACAACATATACACAATATTACACGAATACATTCATGTTAACTTAAACTGCAATCCTACTTCCAAGCTGTTTGAAAGCAATGTCTTCGAATGGAAGAAGACCCCTGGCCTAGTCTGTTATCAGCGACCCATGCGACCGTGAGGGATAAGCCAGTTGGCCGTATAAGCTGCCATCCCACTTGGGTTGAAAGCCCCCCCAGATCTTTTCCGCAGTGGGACTATATTAGCTCCAGAGAGAAAAGCTTGGAGGGACCTTGTTTCAATGGGAAAAGCATTGTTGGAGTAGGGAAGGGCACTGATTGCAATAGAACTACACTATGACAGACTTGTCTCGTGGCCATTCCCAGTATTCCAATGGCCACCCTTTAGTATCTTAGATCAATAGAGATGATGTCGGAGGGGCACTGCCCATTATGAGATCTTTTGTAGCTTGAAATATCGTCACGCATTAAGGAGCGGCATTCACAAACTGTTCGTACCCAGTGGGGGCAGTTGTTGATTAAAGAGTCCTGAGATTCGGGCTTTGTAGTAGGCACCTTTAGGGACTCCATGCAGGAATATCCGCCCTCCCCTTCGCCGGCCTCTTGGGTGTTCATACATCTGGGCTTGGCTTTTTTTTAGGTCTAAAACCACTATAACTGATATTGTTAGAGGCCAATATGGGTGCTGCATGGCCTGTCCCTCTGCCATGATTGCCATCCAAGACTTGCTTCTCGAACCCCAATATGCCTGCCAATGCACGGCCCGTGGTAAAGTATGAACAAACATGTGCTTCTGGTTGGAGATTTCAGGGTGAATGGAGGGCTCGGCTTGTGGCAGGGGCTCCTTCTCTGGCCGCGAAATGCTGGCACCAATAATTTCCTTCGGGTTTGAATCAGTTATCTGGATGCTATGAGGTTTCACAGAAACTGGCTGTGGGTGGGAGGGGCTTGTAAAATTCTCCATGCCTAGTTGTTGCTCCCCGTAGCTCTGACTCCCTGACAATTTTCCAAAATGGACAATAGCAGCTTCTTTATGCCTGCCAGTTCACTTAGAAACAGGTTGCATTTGCAGAGCATTAAGGAACCCTCAATGACTTGAGCCCAGAAAGGGGTGGGGGAGACCAGTATTCCAATGGGAGCTGCTGTGAAGAAAAATGTGGCATTCGACTGGTGAGCCTTTTCGGGGCACATGCCCTGCGCATGGTCGTTAGGGGCTTTGGACTCACTTGTTAATAGAGTTGTTGGGGTGGTCATGGGTGACGAGACCCCTTGCCCCTGCTCTCTCTTCGACGGGGACTACATCCTTGGGTACACAATCGTTTCCACCATCAGAGCCAAATGTTATCCAATTTGGGGCAGCACCTCCCTCAGTCTTAGAAGAAGTAGGAGGGTTTCGAGCTACAGCATTATCAGATGCTGTGGCTAGAAAGGTAAATATAGCTGGCTCATAATCCCCTGTTTTAACCTTACAAGGGTCGGGCTCTCCTTTACTTGATAGTTCCTCCAAGATGGTGCAGTATTTGACCTTTTCATGTAGATCAGTGGCCTTACACCCCATAGCATCCATGGTTCTCCCCAAAAAATAAATAAAGTTATTTTATGAACTGGTAGGCATCACCGAGCGATTGATAGGGCTGTGGGGCTGCGCTTTCGGGGTCAGCACCTGGTACAAGAGGCAGCGCCAAGATTTTTCTTTTTACAGTTCATATTTTCCTCTTGGGTTGGTTAAACATTGGGAACCTTTGTGGGGATGGAGCGGGTTGGGGTGAAACCATGAAGGCCATTACCATCATAGTTGACATGGTGGAATAGATGAGAAGAGGCAGGGATTGTCGCTCAGTATTAATTCACGCACTTAAATGGGCTCCCCAACCCTATCGCTTCTCCTCACCTTGGCTGCATGGAATCCTCCCCACTTTCCTTGTTAAGCGGTAGCTGGGAGACCACAAGCACAGGATGCTCCCTGCCCCTGCAAGGGCCTAACTTCCTGCGGGTGCCTAACACCCGTACCCTTGTCCCACAGGCTTTTTACATGTTTACTTTCGGAGTGTTATCACATTTTTTTGTGTTGGATGGATTGACTCAATTAGCCCTGGTTTTTACTTTGCATTCTGGGACTTGTCTTATTTATAATTGTCCCAAGATGTCAATAGAGAATCAAGAATACATGGGTTATCCGCACCTTAGAGAAACATGTTGAGAGCTCTGCTCATGTCTTTCCCATGTGATTGCTTTATGAATAAAATGGAGCTACATTTTTTCCAAAATAAATATTCATTTTGGCTTTAGAGAATAGACATGCTCCTTGAAAATTTCATTAGTGCCTCATTTACAACGTGGGTGAATTGTTTAGGTGAAATACCACTGGTGGTAATTTTCACCCTGTCTGAAGGTACTTAAAATAATCTGCCCAATTACAGAGATACCACTGGCCAAGTGGTAACTGTAGTGTTATTTCTCGAATACTATGAGCAGTTTAGTTTAGTTTAGTTTATTCATTTGTATTGTGCACCAGACCCGGGGGTATGAGGGTGCAGGGGCAACAAGGTTATTCACAGCTTGGTTGCAGGTTATTATGCATTACAGTATTACAGTATGACAAAGGAGGCAAACATTTACAAGTTTACAATAAGGCAAATAGTTTACAGATTTACAGACAAGCAAGTAAGGCATATAGTTTACAAATTTACAGATCAGCATACTTTCTATGGAAGATAGTAGTATTAGTGGTCATTGTTCTTTATCCACTGGATGTAGTTGCGTCTAAAGTGTGTATAGGTTTGGGGTGTCCTGAGGGTGGGTGGTAGGGTGTTCCAATGTTGGGCAGCTTTAACCTGGAAGCTGTTGCCACCCATTTTGGTGCGTTTGAACCTGGGAACTATGAGCAGGTTTGCGTTAGAGATTCTGTTAGGTCTGTTGGGGTGTATTTGCTTATTCTATCGACTAGGTAGTGTGGGGCGGCGTTGTTGAGGCATTTGTGTGTTAGTGAGGCTACTTTAAGCAGGATTTTGTCTGTGGTGTTGAGCCAGTTAAGGGTTCTCCTAATGATGGAGATGTGTTCTCTCCTGGGGATGCTGAGCACTGTTCTGAGAGCGTTGTTTTGTAGTGTCTGAATTTTGTTAGTGACTTGCTTGCTGGCTCCTACGTAGAGGGCATTACAGTAGTCCAGTTTTGATAATACCAGGGCTCTGGCTAGCGTTCTGCAGCTCTGAGTGGAAAGGAAGGGTTTGGCTGCTCTTATAAGCTTATTGCAGTATTGCAGGAGTTCGTTTTGATGTAATTGTCTTCCATTTCCACCCTTATATTGAAGGTAGTGATAGATAGTGTATAGTAGATGCTTACACAACTAGTGCACATTTTTGTTCAGTTCAGAAAATGTCAACTCTGACCCTTTTATGCATTAAATGGGAAAGGTTTTCCGAGATGCCCACTTTCTCATCCCCTTCTAATGCCCCAATACAAAGCTTATTTAGTGTGCTGAAGGAAGCTCTTGCATATATTGTGAGTACAGCATACTGAAGGTTTTACACTGCGAATGTTGGTGTATATTGCAGGTGCAGCATTAAGAACGTTTTACATAAGGAATGCTTTAATAAGTTGTGGGGGCAGACATCATGTAAATGTTGTAAAATCATTGCGTGTACTATTGGAGGTACAACGTCCTTTCATCGCGGGATGTTTTTTCGCAGGTTTTTTTAACCGCAAATCTTTTGCCAAAAAAACTCATTTAATTTTTTTGGGGTGGTTAGAAAAATATATAAATTGGGTGTGGGTGTACGGGAATATAAAAAAAATTAAAGGGGATGGGGGTTGTGATGAGTTTTTTCGTAAAAAAAATCTGGGAGACCTGAAGTGAATTGAATTTTTTTCATCTGTTATATGGCTTTTTACACCATTTTTCTCAAAAATGTTGCTGAAAATTGCATAATTTCAACCCATTAAAAAAAAATGTGGTGAACCCTCATAAAATTTGGGGAAATGTTAAGATGCATCCCCTAAACATGTTCACCTTCTCCCAGTGAAATTTAACCATTTACAATGCTGGAACCCCCTTTGATGTTGTTCTGTACTTGACTCTGTGGACCGACAGGAGAGTGATTCAAGGGGTCATCACACTGGGGCAACCTTCCCCCCGTAAGGGGTCTCAAAGCCCTGTCCCTTGAAATTTGTAGACCTAACCCGTTTGTAAGGTCTGCAAACCTGCTTGTTCAAACACGCTGCAAACACGCAACACCAAATACAGAGGGAAACAAGAGAATAATGTAAAAAACACCCTTAAGCCACAGCAGATGTACTCAAATGCCTGGAAACAGTATGTCGGGTACTTGTTGACACAGGCAACTCTCCCTAGCCGTCCTTACACCCACAGGAGATCTAAATTGGTTACCATGGTTTATATAAAATTAAGTCTGTTCCCTCAGTCTCCATTTGATCCAAATGGGGCTAGAAGCCACAGCCACAAGTGGGACCTGTGAGAAACTTGAAGGTGTCTCCCTACCTAGTCCCCAGGGATCTGTCATTCAGGTCGCCAGGACACGGCCATCACTATTGGATCCAGTTCCTGGGGGTGAACCAGTGAGGGTAGATCACCTGGATGGGGGGGGTCCTCAGGGAGTGGGACACCGAAGGGTGAGATGCGGTATCCCCCTTCTTTCAACACCTTTTCCCCATCCTACCATGTAGGACATTCAAAACCACTGCCCCACCCACCCCCTTTCCTACTCACACTTTCGCACAACACCAAAGACAATGGACTAACACCAGAGCTGTTTACCTGACATGTCCCAATACAAGGGTCAGGCAGTTGACCAGAACCACACACACCTTTGTTAGGCAGAAACCTGTGCATTTCCCTTAGGGACCACTGCAAAAGGCTTAAGACTACAGGTGTTGGCAGTAAACCCAATTGGTAGCAGTCTGTACCACCCAGATTTACCCGGTAGCTGTGGCTGAGCAGCCAGACTTCTCTCAAGAAGAGTTAGACAGTATATAGAGTATACAAGATAGGTACCAAAATACAGTAGCACAAGCAAACACTGACCAGAGCTTTGGTATCAAGTATATAATTATTTATTTAAAGACACACTTAGAAACACTGTAGCACTATTATTGTAAGCAAGTTCAAAAACACAGTCACTATTAATATATATATACTTCCCTTATTCCTTATTAGACAAGTCTTAGTTAACACCACTCATTTCCAGACACAGGTGAGCGCTTAACTAAAGATGGCACTCCAATAAGTTAAGAAAAAGGGAGGGAAAAGGCAGAAAGTAGGAACAGCACACAACACAATATTTTAGAAGCACTCAGCAAGGCAGGAAAGTCAAAGTCTACTTGTGAGCAAAAAGTTCAGAGGCCAGACTCTCTCTTGGAGAGAGTAGAACACCAATGCGCCCAAGATCACACAGTTTGAAAGGCTTGGAAAGTCTTGCAGAGAGTTTAAAAAGGAATCAGTTCAGCTCAGAAAAGTTCAGTTAGCCAGCCTAGGGCCAACCCAAGTGGTAAAATGAGGATTTACGAGACACCCACAGACCGTTGCGAGGGAGGCCAGGCGGACACAGTACCTTGAAAGTGGAGAGAATCCTCCAGCGGTGGCAGTTGTTCCTGGCAGTGGATGCAAGTCGCGGCGTCGTCCAGAGGAAGAGAAGATCTCGACGTGGAGGAAAGCTGAAGGCCGTTGCACTGCCAGGGAAGAAACCAGCCGCGGAGTTCTCCGGTTAACAGGTACTGCCTTTTAGTCGCGGTAGTGGAAAAACGTGGTATCCCGGTTGCCGGGGTGCTTGGCACAGGCAAGGCGGCCATGAGATGATCCGGGAAGGAGAAAAGACGGGCAAACGGGTTATCCCCACCAGTCAAAGGAAGAAGACTCCTCGGAATGAAGATCTCCTCTGTCATTGGAAGAAGTGGTGAGTCGGTTCAGCAGGGCTCCACCGTTGGTGTCGTCGTTGCAGGTCGGCTCAGCTTCTCCCTCTTCGGATTCTTTGATCCTGTGGCGAAGTCTGAAGTCCCAGTCCTCGAAGCCCTGCTTTTATGCAGAAAACCCCCATTCATCAGTCCTAGCTGTCACTCAAACATGCTAAGTGGTGAGCCGGGCAGCTCACCACTGGGCCAATCACACAAGAGTGCGACTTGAGTTGCCGAGGCAACTCAGTCAGGGTGCCTAAACCCCCCTCCCACACATCCTGTAGACCCAGATAGGGTGGCACCACTTTTGGAGGCTTCTGTGGAGAAGCCCGCCAAAAAGTGGAACAAGGGGCTCGACTTGGGTTGGAGTCACAGAAGAGAACACAAACGCCATTTTAAAACCGAGTCCTGGCAAAAAGACCCAACTGGGGAATAAATATTAAATAAATAACCCGGCGGTATCTTTAACATTGCACCAAAAAGTGGTGCGTTTAAAATGAATGGGAAAATCCCATAGAAAATATTCCCATGGAATATTTTGCGTGGTAACCACTGCCACCAGCCAGAAACTCGATGAAGGGGGACTGCACAGTGCCCCCTCGAAAAACAGACCCTGGGGCAATCTAATTACCCCTACCAGTACTTCCACAATATGATGGTTTGTAGTGGTTCTGTTCCCAATTTAAGACTAGTAAAGTCAATGGTGACTTTACATGCCCTGGGAGACAGTAGTCAGTCCCAGGGTATGGAGTCTATGTTTGGGGTCACTATGACACCCCTGTGTTACTGCACTGAGAGTGCTGTGTAACACACTTACCAAAAACCACATGAAACCCTATGGAGTAAAAGACCCCATAGCCCATAAAACACATCACAAAGTCAAAGGATATCTCAAATCATGTCTAAAAGTGGGAGAAAAAGAGTCTTTCTCTTAGCAGGAGAAAAAAATAAACCCCAAAAATCCAGCAAAGCTGCTGGGGGACTCACTAGGTTTGGGAAATTAGCCTTAACAGAGAATTCTCCATAACAACCTTATGGCACCCTTCCCGTGCCCACAGGGATGAAAGATGGGGCACAAGAGCACAGGACGTGCAAAGCAGACCGTACGACGTGAGAGCCAACTCGGCACGACAAGAGGAGGAGAAAGACTGCATACCGAGGAGGTAAGAAGGAGAGAAGCGACCTTGCCCTTTCCGACCAATGCCCGTGAACCCTCTGCAGAAACAATCGTAAGACCGCGAACAATTGCCAGCGTGTGTTGCAGCAGATGTCAATGGTACACAGAGCATGCCTACGATGATAAGCAGGAACAAGGGAGGCACCTGCTACTGTGGTACCAGCCTTCACTCCAGATATTCTGAAAAGCTAAGCTCGTTCATCACAGCCGGTGAGTCGAGTGGTGAACCAATAAGAATCGAACTGTGTTGAGCGAAAACCGCAAAATAGCAATATAAGGGGAGTTAAAAGAACTGTAAGAATAAAGGGAAGAACAGCTGCATAGGGATCTGGCACCACATGTGTGCTTACTCGAGACACTCTGGTCAATCCTGTGGTTGTTGAAACTACTAATACCAGAAGGCCTCAGAAAGGCCCTAAGGAACAGTCAAAGTGGTCATACAGGGGTCTTGCAAAATCATCTGTACAATAGAAAGACTTTGACCACCAGGTGATTGAGAAAGGCAAGATTGATAAAGGTGGCAACAGTGAACCTGGCTGAGGGATGCTGACAAAACGCACAAAACCTGAAGTCCCGAAGAAACAGTGTGTTGACAAAAGTGAACCCAGCAGAGGGATGTCCACGGGAACTGTTTAAAAAGACATTAGGATTTGTGAAGGAGAGGAAAGCCATAGTGAATCCGGCAGAGAGAGGCTGAGATTCGAGCGGGGTTGGCGCCCAGAAGAGGAGGACCCAAGGGTGAGAAATCACCCTAACTGCTGCAAGGAAACAAATTCTTGTTAATTGGAAAGCATGAGGTCTTCAAAGGCAAGAGACTTTTATTGAAAAGAGACTTAACCATCGAAGAACCTCGAAAGGTCGAGTCTTTGCTGTGCTCAGGAGACATGCCTTGTCCCATACCCATAACGTCGGGAAGGGGAGACCCCTGGCAATCACATCCTGACATATTATTTGTAAATACTTCTTTCTTTAGTGAAACCCTTATCCCACACTCTTTCTATATTTAGTTGTAAGGATTGGCAATAGGTTTTTCTTAGTATATGCCCTTTATTTTGACAAGATGCCACAAGGACTGCCTTATTTTTCATTTGATGGTTGACGCTTGCTCCCACCTTAGATTTAGGTTTAGATAAGGCGTTTTCCAACCAGCATACTGTTTAAATAAACACCCTTGAATCATGATCACTTGTGTCTGTTTTTACTGTTGCCATGATGAGTTCCTTACAGAATGCACCAGGAGAGATTCCCCCTTTTGTGGACAAGATCTCCCGTTCCTGTGAGGAACTCCCTGGGCCATCTACCACAGCTGCAAACATGGGAATACCTGTCGGAACGAATAATGTGGTATCTTTACTGTTGGCTGAAGGCAATGCAAAAAGAAATCCATATGTAAAAGAAAAGGAAGATGTCTCTTTAACAAGAGATGTATATTTAACTGGGACGAGTAGGAGAGGAGGTGTGCACTAGGACCCCAAACGGCCCATAAACCTGGGGGTTGCCCAATAGCACTTTAAGATGAGGTAGCAGCACCCGTGAGATGGTTGGGGATGCAGATTAATACTCTAGCATGAAATCAAAAATGACAACTCAATGGTTTGACAAAGGGAGTTTGATTAATGAGAAGTACAAGAAACGGGTAGTTCATGAATATCAGCAATTGCTCGATCTTCCTTGTCGCTTCAACAACTCCAACGAACTTCATAAAAAAACACATCTTTTATACTTAAAACCCGTCATCACTGACGTGTAACGCTTACAATGTTGCATGCAATTCTATTGGTTATAGGAAGGTAACTTTAATATAGGTACTTTATCTGGATAGGTTAACAGAGTGAGGGGATTGGAGAAACACTGTCAGGTGGGGCATCTAAGCCCTACCTTCAAAATGGCTACTGTAGACGTCACTAAAAGTACGACATCTCATTGGTTCAACTAACTATAGGAACCTAGACTACTTGATTTGATCCACTATGATTGGGTTGGCAACAACCCCACTCATACTTTTCCACTAGCTTAGCAGCGTGCAGAATAGCCGGCCAGGTACAGGGAGCTTGTTTGCACCCCCAGCCTTCCTCCAATTATTGCTACAATCAATCATCACCTCAGTGGTCATGTGTCAATTATTTCTTTGTGGTTGGCCTCGAGACTGCTTCTCGGTCTGGAAAAATTAAGATATCTGTGCATGGCACGAGGCCACGCGTAGGTGTGAAAGTTTCATCCCTTCTCGCTTGGCTGGTCACGTGATTCAGACACAGTGAAATCGTCTTATTCTTCATGCAATTTGTGTATTTGATTTCGTTTTGCCAACCTTCTGACTTCTGTGGCTTATCTTGAACTTTCAGAATAGGATACACTGTTCTTTGCTTCATTAATTGTATCCACTGTTGGTCTATTTCAGCCGATATGACCTTGGCTTCTTGGCACAATTTGCATGCGTCTGCGTTTCTTTCTGTCTTTAGTTTTCGATTTGCTTGCTGAGGGGCTCTTCTCTTGAGACCTTTCGTAACCTTTGGTTGATTCTCCTCTTGTTCATAGTGGAAGTATACTTATATAAAGTGCTCCTTTTTTGGTAGATATGTATAGGTGGCGCTTGCCGCAATCTATCTTACTACTAAGCATAAGCAAGCCTCACGATTCTTTGCTTCTTGTGGGTCCATGCATATGTACACATGTAAACTAACTGAATATCTCCATTGTGCTCATGGCAGAAGCTTTTAACATTTTGACATTGTTATTTCACTTTTAGGTTCATTATGTCCCTTATCCATAGTGTTTCGTCTTTTTTCGTCATTCACAGGTCATCATATCTTCTATATGTGAGTCAGTCCGGGTTCTTGTGACGTCACCATTCGTCTTCTTTCAGTATCTTTTTAGCTTCTTTAGGGACTGTGCTCTGACATTCTTCCTTTTGTTTTATTTGTCTATATGGCTTTCTCAATGGGTACCTTACTGTCCAAGTTTTCTTATGTGTCGGTACTTCAACAGGTGCTGTTCTTTTGATAGGTACTGGACAGAGCCCCACTGCGGCTCTCTGCCGGTTTATTTGCTCATCATACGTCACATATTTCGGCGTGAATGTTCCTGGTATTTCAAAATGAACGGTTGGAGTGCGGGTCGTGCTTGGGACCTCCTCTACACTCCCCCTCTAGGCAATTCATTCACTTCTTTTGTATCCATTTTTACTTCATCCTTTGGATCCACTTTTACTTCCTCCTCTGGATCCACACATAGAGAATTGAAGAAGTACATCTTTGGGGTCCATATCTTTATGACTCCCTTCAATCTTCCTGCTGTTCTCACGTGTTCATCTTTGTTCCATGTCATTGGTTGACATTGTCCAGTTGGGCTACAATAGAACCATTTTCCCACATAATTTCTATGTTTCCTTGGATATCGAAACTTTGTTCCTTCTGGTGCATAAATGCTGGCTTTTACAAAGTCCCTTATTTCTTCATCGGTCAGGTACTTGGGTTTCCATCCTGGTTCGACATCAATCATGGTCTTCATCCCTATGTCCTTTTTTGCAGTTTTCTGGCACTGGGAGAATATTATCTTGATAACACAGAATCCGAGCAGTATCATAACTACCAGGGCTCCTAGGAATTTGAATGCATCTGCCATTCATTGTGCAACCCATGAGAATAGTGATCCAAACCAACTGTCATCGTCCACTTCGTCAGTTTCATCAATCATTTGATTCTGTAATTTCGTCAGCATACTTATGGCCTCTGTTAAGGTTCCATTTTCTTCGTCGTGAGATGGTATAAATGTGCAACATGATTCTCCAATTTCTGCACACACACTTCCATCCATAGCTGTGATCATGTCAAGGACATATCTTTTCTGGAGAGTCATTAGTCGGATTGCCCTTAACTCTTCTTTGATTGTGTTGAATCCTTTTATGGTCATGTTGATGGTTTGCAGTAGCTCCCATCTGGTTATCTGCAACCATTTAGTATTTGCTCCAACTTGAACTCGTGGCATAAAAATTGTCGTGAACACTGATGAGGGTAGGCTGAACAGTCTATGTTCATACAGGATTGCATAAAACGCTTCTTCTGATTTAGCCAAAACAGTAATTCTCTCTCTTCATTCTATTCATCAGTTCCACAGATCTCCTCTTCCTCAGGTGAGCATCTGCTTTTGGGAAGCTGTCAATATTCAGATCACTTTTTGGAATCACCAATGCTGGAACATGGACATTCACTATTGTGCATATACCTCCCCAGTTTCTCGGCAGTCTGATATATGCTTTGGATTGACATGCCCAATAATGAATAATGGGCTTTCCAACGGCACTATCTGCAAGGGTCCTCCCCTGTCCTCAATCCATGTCAGTAGATTGGCAAGTTTTGGCCATAATGGCTTGCATCCATTTCACACTATGTTAATGGTGGGCTCGTAGTGACCGAAGACCATCCATGCTCTGCAGATCACCACTCCTTTCTCCCATCCGTCTGGTGAAAGCACTGTTCCCCAAATTTGCATTTGCCCTCTGTTCTTCCACTTCCTGGCTTCTTCTGGAGTTTTTCCTTGGAGGTTTAGTTTTTGATTTGCCTCTCTTCTGATCTCTGCTCCTTTAACTCCAGGTTTCTCATATCTGATCACAATGTGTTTTGTTTTTCCATTGGTCCTTGTCTTTATGTCCTGGACATGATCGTCTTCATTTGGATCAGTTGCTTCAGTTGCCCATTTTAGTGAGGCATCACTTCCCATGAACTGGCCTCTGGTCTTGCACATTGCTACGTGTGATAGACAGTGCGCCGTCTGCACATCTATTTCAACAGCTACAAAGATCTTTGATTTCTCCATGCTTTAAGGTAGGAGTGCACAGACAAAGCATTCCTCCTCTGAATTTCGTCTTCAAGCTTCTTTCATATGTTGGTACCAAATGTTATTCCCCAAGTGTGCTGTGCTGTTCAGGTAGTCGTTTAGTTAATTATCATCTCCTTGTATGCTTCTCTTGATTCTCAAGGTTTTCATGTAGTTTGCTATAAGCACGTTCTTGAACACATCCGTCTGGCTTCTTCTTGCTGGAGGATTCTCAGGTATCTCAATCCATGGTTCAGGCCTCTTCATCTGTACCAATTGGGTAGAGGACAGTCTGGATATTCTTTCCTTGTCTTCTTGTCTTTTCCTATCTCTGCCTATGAACGGCCACAATGATTCTGCTATCATTTGTGCACAGGATTTTCTCTGGGCTTGCACTTTCCTCTTTCAGTGCTGGAGCAGTGGTGCTTATCAATGCTGTCTCTGTTGGTTTCTTCTCCAACTCCTTTTGTTTCTTTAAAAGGTCAGCTTTTTCCATTTGTCTTTTCACTTCACTTGTAGTAGAGCTTCTCATCATTGGTTTTCCAACCTTCTCCCATTCTTTGGATTGTGGTTCTGGAGTTATCGACATTAGACCAGGTGTATGTGCACTCATCGTTTGCATGCGTGTGGTTGTCAGTAAACTTTTTTCATTCTTACTCTGCCAACCCTGTCTCCAGCTTTTCAACTTGCTTGTCACTGCATGTGTGTCATTGCTAATCACATCCATTTCAAGCTCACTCACTCCTTTGTCAGACCTACTAGGAACTGGAATCACTATAAAGGGTCTGGGTGCTTTTGTGGGTGTCATGCGTACATCATTAGGTGGGTGCACTGGAATCAGAACACTTTGTGCACCTATGAAAAATGCAGTTCGATTCGTCAGTGACAATAAAACAACGAGGAATACAATGCACAGATACATTATGCCTCTGTAGGTAAGGCGGCAGCACTTAGTTCTGAAACAATAAGAGTGTCTCTCCTCCTGAGGGATATCTCTGGATTCTGCTGCCTCTGCTTGTCAATTGCAGGTACTGGAACAATTGTCCTCCTTTGTCTGGACAATGGATTGTCTATTGTCTCTGGATTCAGTTCTCTTTTCTGTATTCGAAAAATGGCAATTAAGACAACATGTTCAGCAAGTCCTTTTTTACTGTATGTGTTCAAAATACACAAGCTCCCAGTCTATTCCTCTTATCTGTTTCACTCCGGAGCACTCAGCTGTCGAAAGGAGGCGTCTGGAGCCAGTGGAGTACGAGCTTGGATTGGGCTCAGAGAAAAAGGCGAAAAGCAGCAACTTTAAATCAGCCAGGAGCCAGGTTTCACAAGAATTGTTTAGTATATGAAGTGTCTCCAGCCGGATGTCGCTTGTGTAGTGATCTGCATTTTAAAGCTGGATGTCAATACAACCCAGGAAGATGAGCTGCGGGAATACAATCGCTTGCACTTCCTGGAGAGTCAGGTTTTGGATGTTTTAATTGTAGTCTTGAAGATTTGAGAGGATGTAACACCTGTTATTGGTGTAATGACACTCACACTTGAGCAAAGACTCTGCTGCCACTGACCACTTGAGAGCCATTGCACAACACGAGGCTGAAGCCGTTCCAAGATGGCGGCCCATGCCATCTGAAGCCTCCCCTCCTTTGTGATTACTCTGCCGACCAGAGGCGCCGGTTGATTGGCTGTTGCAGCGTGCCTCTGCACCAATCAGGCGGCAAGAAGTGAGCCCTGCCCCTTGCAAGGCTCTGTGAAGCTAAAGCCCATTGCTGTTGTCTCAAGCACTCAAAATCTTCACGAACTGGAGCAGGAGCTCCTTATCACTGCTGGATTACCTTGTGCAGGACTGCACCAAGGATATGTGTGCCACAGCTAGTCTTTCTGGGTTACTCTTAGCGCGCTAGGCGCGGTAACCATCCACGCTAACTTTCACTTTTTAAATATTGTCTCTCAATCTGCTTGCATTTATTGCATTGCCCATTTGCAGCAAAGCTGTGGCAGACCCCCTGTCTGAGCCACAACCACTTGAGAGCCATTGCACAACACAAGGCTGAAGCCATTCCAAGATGGCGGCCTGTGCCATCTAAAGCCTCCCCTCCTTTGTGATTACTCTGCCGACCAGAGGCGCCGGTTGATTGGCTGTTGCACCCTACTTCTCCACCGCTCAGGCACCGGGAGGCGCTAGCCGGCCCTTTCAGGAAAGGCCCTGAGGGCAAGGACAACAACTGTCCAGAGACTGTCCTGAGCTGACCAGAGCCCAGGACCATACCCCCTGCTTGTTTTGAGGCTGTGAGTAACTTATATTTGCATCTGGCTATACTACCTGCTCACTTGCACCCTATCCTCTCAAACAGCTCTCCTCATTGCCTTTCTAGCACCTGCCTTGCGCTGCAGTCACTGCACTGGTCGCTAAGGTTGCCTAAACTTCCACAACAGTGCGCCACCCCAGTCTGCCCTATATCCTCCACACACTGATGGGCATCCCTACTATGCTTACTTTGCCCTCTCCTCCTTTGGCAAAATTACATTGTTGTGTTCTCTGTTCATACATTTTGATCTTGTGTCTTATTGCATTTTAAGTTAGTGCCTTTTTGGCTCCTCATGCTAATTTCGAATCTAGGTACCCCTGATTTATGCATTTAATTTGTCCCCCATTGCATTTGCGCATTATGGTCACTAACGGACCACTTTGATTGTGTTGTGCCTTACGGTCGCCTACAGACCACATTGATTGCTGTGTTCTTCCTTATGACTACCCTGACTACATTGAATCGATCTGTGCTGTGCCTCTGGTCGCTAACAGACCACACCTGCTACCCTGTGTACTAGCGACGCCACCCACATCATGTATTGGTGCCTATCGACTCTCATCCACCTACTGTATACATACAGTAGACACTGGACTAGTCAACCCAACCCACATTCTAACCAAGACACATTCACCAGCCCATGTATGGTAACCACCACCCTCTCCTCGTGGCCCAGCACCATGACACCTGCAAATCCGTACTTGGATGATCCAGCACTCTGGATACGCCACTTTGCTACTAGACCAACACCTAACCAACCTTGCACCATCGCTACCAGAAACACTAGACTGAATTCTAGAACTAGACTACCTACTTATCCATGCTCTCACCACCCTAGCCTATTGAATAGAAACGCTAGATTGAATTCTAGAACCAGCCCACCTACCTCTGCCTACTCTCACCACCCTAGCATCTTATCCAGAAACTCTAGACTAAGAGCCCGTAGCATGAAACACTTGCATATTGACCATAACCTTGGCAATTCCCATATTGACTCAGACAATCTAGCCCACAGCCTTCGGCATAGTCGACCGATACCATCTGAAAAATCTCCAAAAAAAGACAAACTAATCAAAGCAGCCTTGGTGAATGCAAGGTCTCTTCCTGCCCATGCTCTCGACATCGCTGACTTTATAATTTATGAAAATCTTGATCTCCTCGCAGTCACAGAAACTTGGCTTAATGCTGCATCCGGCCCATCTCTGGCCCTCGCCATACCTAATGACTATGCTATCACTAGATCCGATAGAAACACCACTCAAACGAAGGGAGGCTCTCATATTCAGAAATACCTTCGACATTAAAGTCATCCAAGACGCTCAAATCCCTTCTGCTGAATCCCTATCAATTAAGCTACCTCTTTCACCCAACCACACGGCAACCTTGCACCTTATTTACCGTTCACCAGGACCCATTTCCTCTTTTATAGAGGATATTGCATCACTTATAACCATAAATACCAAACCAAATTCTCAAACCATCTTACTTGGGGACTTTAATCTTGGTTTCAACGACCCTAAGGACACTAACGCCCATGACCTTGCCAACACCTTATCTGAACTGGGTCATACGCACATTATCCATGAACCCACTCCTATCAAAGGCAGAACACTAGACTGGCTCTCCCACCTCAACTGCCCTATTGACCTCCTATCCAATGACCCTTGCATCTGGTCGGATCATCATAAATTAACCTTTGCTATCAAAGCCAACACACCCCTCCCGGTGCCTATCATCGCCCCTGCCACCTGCACGAGAAACAAGAAAGATATTACTCCTGACAAACTCCTACCTATACTACTCCCTATTTTGAATAATATTGATTCAGATGCTGACCCCACAGTCTTAGTGGATACCTACAACCAAGCTATACTCAAAGCACTGAACTCCATTGCCCCTCTAAAATTGAGGAAACCTAAACCACATTGTCACCTTAACACCTGGTTCACGCCGCAGTTAAGAGAACTACGCAAAACTAAAAGAACCGCCGAGGCTCATTGGAAAAAACACCCCACAGTATCCAATAAGACTGAGCTAACCTTAGCCTCCTCTAGCTACAAAGAAGCCATACTTCTTGCTAAAAAAGATACCTATAATAAAAGGATTACACAAGTGGAATCCAACACAAAAGAACTCTTTAAGATTCTGAAAGAACTAGAATCACCCATTGCCCCCATAGACAAATGTGTTACTGACACACTATGGTGTAGCAATATTCAGAAGGCTTTATCAGATAAAATAGCTCGCCTACAATCTAAAATCAACGCAAAAAAAAATCCTTACTACTAGCTGACCCTGACTATAAACAACTACCGAACAAACCATCTACCTTTATATCAACCTGTAAACCGTTCAGCTTTTCACCCCTCTCAACCTGGGAAGTAGAAAACATCATCAGGAAACTTAAACCCTCAAACTGCCAAGGTGATGCCTGCCCTGCCCCGATCATCAAAGCGGCCGCACACGACCTAGCACCATTCATTACCAATCTCATCAATGCCTCCTTCAAATCTGGAATAGTACCTGACAACCTTAAAGACGCTTGGGTCATTCCACTTCTCAAAAAACCTACTCTTGACCCAGCCAACCCGTCTAACTATAGGCTGATAACGACTGTACCGTTCTTATTAAAAATTTTGGACAGAGCAGCCTATTTACAAATACAGGCCTACTTAGAATTAAACAACCTCCTAGGACTTAGGCAATCAGGCTTCCGACCGAGACACGGTACGGAAACTGCACTAATATACCTCACTACCCAGATCCAAACCCTGAAAGACAATGGCAAACTCGCACTCCTCTTACTGCTTGACCTGTCAGCAGCTTTCGACCTGGTCCACCACCAAACACTCTGTCACCATTTGAAATCTGCAGCACACTTTTCAGACGCAGCCACGGCTTGGATCAATTCCTTCCTGGCGAACAGAACCATGAGGGTCTTCTCTCCAACGGATTCTGCCGAACCCCCACCAGTACCCTGCGGAGTCCCGCAAGGCTCTTGCGTGTCCCCGACACTTTATAATGTATTCACAAAACCCCTCTTCGATATCCTTGACTATCTGGGTGTCACATATACCAATTATGCGGATGACACCCAGATACTCATTCCTATCACGGGTGATTACGAAACTGACAGCACCACCCTCAATGAAATCTACTCTGTAATACAAGCATGGATGGCACATCATGGACTGTGTCTCAATGGCGAAAAAACCGAGTTGATCATCCTGGGCACTCATGCCAAACTCAAAAATCTTAATCCTTCATTCAAAGCCTTTACCATAGATGGCAATCTCATCCCTGTGTCAAATAACACTAAAACCCTTGGTATCTACATCGATGCCACCTTATCCTTCTCCAAACAAACTAAGGCAGTAGCATCATCAGCCGCATACACCTGTAAGCTGATCACTGCATGTAGACCGTTCATCTCCGTACCCAATTGCATTACTCTTGCCCGAGCATTAGTCCTATCCAAAATAGAATACTGTAATGCTCTTTACTTGGGCACTAGTCACAAAAATATGAACAAATTGCAAGTTGTCCAAAACAATGCCATTAGGGCTGCCCTCAACATTCCCAAAAAGGCACACATATCTGAGACCAGACGTAAACTACGCTGGCTCCCTGTCGAGCATAGAATATCCCTGAAAACACTGGCCCTCATACACAAAGCCAGGGCTAACCTTGCGCCAGCATACCTTACTAACCAACCTACACCCCACACCTCTTCAAGACCACTCTGAGCAGCACAAACTAACACTATGACCATACCGAGATTCAAACTTCATAACTCGGGTGGAGCTAGCTTCCCTGTACAAGCTTCCAAATTATGGAACACTATCCCCGTGCTTTTGAGAGCAGAATCCTCATTCAACCTGTTCAAACACAACACGAAGTGCTGGCTTCACAATCTGGACTCTACGACAGCCTAACCTCCTGAACCCAGCACGCTAGACTATTGCCGGCACACTCTGCAATTTAATGTATAGTTGTACGCACTAGAAATACTATGTTTGTACCTATCTGTAACTGTAACGTAACCATTGTTGACTGCTTTAAATTGTAACTGTAACCAGATCTAACTTACGCGCCCATATGCCCCCGGCCTGGCTGCGCTTTATAAATAAAATAAATACAAAATACAAATAAATGTCGTGTCCTTGACAGTATAAACAAGAGTGAAGTCTCTTGGCAACACTTTCTCGATCTGTCCCTCGGTGGAAAGTTTTACAGTCTCCTCCAGAGATGATGATTAGAAAGTTCAACTTGCATCACAATGCCATGCAGGAGCATGCTCATCTTGTGTAGAATTAACTGGGTCTCTGATGAAAGTGAGGACGTCAACACGGACGGGCCTCCCCACAAGTTCTGGAAAATCCTCAACTAGGTTGAAGAAGACATTGCTCTCCAATCTGCTGTCTTCTGGTGACAGGCACATTTGTCTTGCCCTTGCTGAATTCTCGAACTGCTCGGTACTCACTGTGAGCAGCTTCTGTGATCTCGATGAGTGTGAAGAGCAACCTGAATTATGATTCTGTTCAGGATTACACTCAAACGTCTGTGTTTGCTGGATCTCGAAGAAATGTCAAGACGTCAGTGTGTCTCCCGACAAGATCTGGGCAGTCTTCATTTAAACGAAAGAATAGCACGCTGACGAGCTTATTCGCTTCTTCTTCTGCTTGGGACATTTGTTTTTTCCTCTCCGTATTTCGGAAGCAGGAGGAACTGCTCAGCGATCACGGTGAGCAGCCTCCCTATTGTCTTTTCGTTTTCAGGGTCTTGAAGAAATTCAGTGATGCTAGTGAGCCTTCCCACTAGTGACGGGTACGATCTCAAGACTAAGTCGAAATAGTTCCCAAACGTTTTTAGGGATGTCGCTGCCGTGGGTCACCATAAGTGAGTCCAAACAATGCTCCTGTTTGGAATGAGTCTGGATACTGTATTTTCTTCCAATTTGTGTGTCCTCGATCAAAATTTGGCATATCCTTTTCTTATCAAGGCTTCCGTGTGCTTCAGTCCAAAGTTAATAACCTGTGTTGTGGCTTATGCATGCAATTCTCTTCTTCACCCTGCAACTAGGATGCACAAAGTGTCCGTTTTTTATGTCCTTATCCCCTTTTTTGCATAGAGGAAATGTCCAAAATTAAGCCACAAACTTGCACAAAAGTTCTTTGCCTTTATTTGCTGGTCATGCGTCCTTCTTCTTCGTCATGGATCTCGTCTGCATGTGCTGCGGTTCTTCCCCGTCGTCTGTAGTCTCTACGCATTGGGGTGCGGGCAGGGGGCCTTCGCTGATGTATGGCTTGATGTCACCCAGAAAGATTCAAGCTCTTCTTCCTTGTAGCTTGACTGAAGAGAGAATGACGTCTTCCACTGTGAAGGGTCTGTTGAAACCTTGGCTCATCCCACTTCTTTCTCGTATGATTCTTCACCAGGACCGTGTCTCCAGGAAAGATTAGTGGTACACATAAACTCTGAATTGGGTTTGCAGTAGTATCTCCTTCTGTGTTATGTGCTGCCCTGCACCCTTTTTATCATCACGGCAGCTGTCCTAAAATTACAGTAAGACAAGATATCATGCAATTCAAGTACTTTTGCATTTCTGATCCTAAAATTTCCCCTGTTCGCTGAGCAACACATCTAGCTCTATCTTGGGGAGTCAATGCAGTGTGCATCCTTCTGCATGTTTATGAGTGCGTACAGTTTCAATGGAGGGCAGTGTAGCCATCCCTTCTTAAGAGTAAGCTTCAACTTGGCTATCCTTTCCTTTAACAAGCCTTTGAGCTTCTCACATATCCCATTACCTTGCGGGTAAAAGGCCAACGAGATCTGCTCAAATACTGCATTAACAAAGTGAGGACCTTTATCTGACCTCATGACCTCGCATACTCCTCACTGGGAAATACCTCTCTCACCAGAAATTTGGCCGCACAGGTAGAGTCTGGGTGTGTACATGGACCTGCTTCTATCCATCTAGAGAATAGACAGGCACACCACAATAATTAGATACCTGTACCCGTTACATACTTGAATCATATTGACATGCAATTGCTGAAAAGGTCCATTTGGAATTGGGATTATTCCTCTAATTACTCTAAGTGAATGCCCAGCCGTGAACTGTTGGCAGATTATAGAGTTCACCATTAACAATGCAATGTGTTCCGCTAAGTTCAGTATAAGTCATTCGAAGGGATTGTGTCCTCCGACGTATTGCTCATCTTAGATATCTCCTTCCAGCTCTGCTGGCCTCGGAAAATATTTCTCTCTAGAGGGCACTGCGTGTCGACGTCCTTCGAGTCGATGTCCCTCGACAGCCGCCGTATCGACGCCAACGTCATCCTGGCTATAAAGGCCGCGCGCAGCGCCCGTTGCTCAGTTCTGTTTTTCCACGCATACTGAGTGCCTCGGAATACCGTTGCTCAGTTTTGTCAGGTTAAACCTATTTACCTCGAGTTATTCGATCCGTACTCGATGGCTTCTTCGTCGGAACCGACAACTCCTCGATCCGGCTTCAAAAAATGCCGAGATTGTGGGAAAAAGATATCGCTGACTGACCCTCACAGAGTTTGTCTGTGGTGTTTGGGAGCTGAACACCATTGTTCGGAGTGCGAGGACTGATTGTCCATGACAGCTAAGGCCCTGAAGGAGCGTAGGGGGAAGCTGGAGAAAGGTAAGACTTTTAAAGCTTCTTCTTCGTCGATGAAGTCGAGACATTCGTCTCCTCGTCACCATTCGCGTTCCAGATCTCGGAGTGGGTCTCATCACTCCTCGAGATCGAAGCACTCAAAGAGGAGACGTCGAAGATCCCCTTCTCCGTCTTCTTCTTCCTCTGTTTCGCCAAAGAGAATCCCGTGCCCCACGAAACATAGTTCCCGGGCTGAATGGGAGGAATTCCGCAAAAATATGATAAGCGTCTTCGAGAAAGTGGCCTCGACCCCCTCGAAGACTGCCGAGAGCGATGCTCTGGTCGAAAGACCCGAAGGTCAAAAACACCGCGAGTCGCAGTACCCGGCGAAGGAAACTTCTCGAGCGCGTCACGAACCCTCGAGCAGGACTATGACCTCCAAACCTTCCTCGAAGGTTCCGTCGACGCCGTCGACGAAAGTTCCGTCGAGGTCGATGTCTTCGACGGCGTTGTCGAAGGGACCTTCGTCACACGAGTCTGTCGACTCGACGCCAGCTTCGACATCGGTGTCGACGCCAAGAAAAGTCACGGTTACGACACACCCAGTGTCTAACGCCAGGCCCTCGACGTGGATGGCTTCGAAATTGTCGAGTAGAATCCCAATTCTGTCGAGGTCTTCGAGGCCTCCACCTTTGTTTTCGACGCCACGCTCGAAGCCTTCGACGTCGACGACATCGACGTTTTCGAGGCCGATTATGACAAGTTCGGCACCCTCGGCCATGGAAATAGGGTTTACACCATTTATGAGTTCAGAATAATTGATAACTATGTCCACAATATTGGAAGAGGGTGAATTGTCTGAACAGGAAGACACATTTGAGTTGCAGGGACCTGTAACCCCAATTAGAGAGGAATTTTCCTCTGAAGAACGCAGGTTAAAGGATCTTCATGATTCCTTACATGAGGCAAGTGGGTTAGACACCTCCCCTGAGGTGGAGTTTGCTAGGCCAGACCTGGGGGAACATGCTGAAACCCCCTACAGAGCCTTAATGGCCAGGATCACAGAGTTTATGGGGTGGTCTGCACCTTCACAATCTTTCCAACAAGATGACCTCACGGATATTCTTGACAAAGGCCCACAGGAGGATCCTGTGGCGCGTTTCATAAAGCTCTTCAGAGGAAGATCATGACAAACTGGGAAACCCCAGATGTCGTACCAGCAGTAAATAAAAAACTGTCTACAAAGTACAGGGTATCCTCTACAGACCCGGAGTTTTTGTCTAAACACGCATCCCCAGAAAGTCTGGTGGTACAGGCAGCATCCTCTACCGATGTCAAGACGGCTTATCCTACCGTCCCACAGGACAGGGACGATAAAAAATATGATGCTATGACAATGAAAGTCTTTTCAGCATGTAGCATGGCATTAAAATCTGTTAATGCTACTTGCACCCTTGCTAGATTCAGCCATACACTTTGGGAGTGTGCTTCTACAGCGGCTGACTGCATCCCGGAGGGAGAAGAAAGGGATGCGTTCCTGAATATTATACAGGACGGTAAAGACGCTATGTGCGAATCCCTCCAGACGGGCATTGATTCGGCTGACAGTATCAGCAGAGCAATGGCGGCAAGTACAACAACCAAGAGATTTGCTTGGTTGAGAAAGTCTGGTTTTGCCCCAGATGTGCAAGCCAGGCTCTTGAACATGCCATTCAATGGCTCTTCTTTGTTCGGGAAAAAGGCGGATGAGAGTTTAGAGAAACTGCAGACTTCAAAAGCAGCAGCAAAATCCCTAGGAGCTGCAATCCGTCAGACACCTTTTCGTCCCACAGGAACCTCTGCGAGGGGCAAGTCCTTTTGCTTCTACTCCGCATTCGGAAGAGGTAGAGGACGACCGGCTCAAAGGGGACAAAGAAGAACTACCCGAGGTGGACGAGGTAGATATTCAAAAGCCGCAGCAACAGCAGGTGCCTCTTTACCATCGGCATCTGCATCAGCCGCCCCAAAACCACTCTGAGGACTTCCCTCACAGGACACCTGTAGGAGGCAGGTTGACTCAACATCTGGCGGTATGGCAGGCTATCACGTCAGATGCTTGGGCATTGGAAACAGTTGCCCAAGGTTACTGCCTACCTTTCCTACGTATACCTCAGAGTCATCCACCGGGGATCAGCTCGCAGAAAACTCCAGATCCGCTCCTCTTGCAGGAAATTTTAGACCTGCTAGAGAAAGGTGCCATAGAACCGGTACCTGTAGCGGAGAGGAACAAGGGCTGGTACTCCCCTTACTTTCTCATTCCGAAGAAAGACGGAGGACTGAAACCCATCTTGGACTTGCGAGAATTGAACAAATTCCTCAGGAAAGACACATTCAAGATGGTCACTCTTTCTCAGATCCTCCAGGCCCTTCAGTTCCAGGACTGGTTGGTATCTCTGGACCTTCAGGACGCTTATTTCCATGTGCCTATCCATCTCAAACACAGGAATTACCTGAGGTTCGCAATTGGCAACTATCACTATCAATTTCAAGTGCTGCCATTTGGGCTGACCTCCGCCCCGAGGGTCTTCACCAAGTTAATGTCGGTAGTGGCGGCAAGTCTAAGGAGGGAAGGGATTCACGTCTACCCCTACCTGGACGATTGGTTGATCAGGGCTGTTTCTTCGGAACAAGCTCAGATCCAGCTAAATCACATGTGCCACTCCCTTCACAGACTGGGCTTCTCCCTCAATTTAAAGAAGTCACAAATGATACCATCGCAGAGACTCCAGTTCATAGGAGCGATCCTGGACACTTCCCTGGGAAAAGCCTTGCCACCAGAGGTGAGGGCTCAAGATATTCTACAGATGGTTACCAAGTTCCAACATGCCCAACGTCTCCCAGCCTTCGACTTTTTGAGGTTGCTAGGCCTCATGGCATCCTGCATTTTCCTAGTGCCAGAGGCTCGCCTGAGAATGAGATCCCTCCAGTGGGCACTGAGGACTCAGTGGTCACAATTCTCAGGGAGAATGACAGGTCTTCTTCAGGTTCCCGACAGGGTGGCTCGAGACCTTCAGTAGTGGGCCTTTCAGGAGAACATTCTGAAAGGAGAACAGTTTTGGCAACCCTGGCCGGAGATAACAGTAGTCACGGATGCCTCACACACGGGGTGGGGAGCCCACGCCAACGACTTGACCATCAGCGGTCGTTGGTCTCCATTGGAGTCCAGACTACATATCAACCTGTTAGAGCTGAGAGCCATCAGTCTTGCGCTGGAGGCGTTCCTGCCAGCTGTACAAGGGAAGAACGTCCTGATAATGACGGACAACATGGTGGCCATGCATTACCTCAGCAAAAGAGGAGGTGTAGGATCACTACCCCTGTGCAGAGAAGCGATGCAGCTCTGGTTTTGGGCAATCCAAGAAGGAGTCTCTCTATCGGCATTTCACCTAGCCGGAGAGAAGAACTTGACAGCGGACGCTCTGAGCAGGCAGAGCACAGTCTCCCACGAGTGGGAGCTAGCTCAGGAAGTCCTTCAAGAGATCTTCGCCCTTTGGGGAACCCCTCAGGTAGATCTGTTCGCCACCAGCCTCAACAGGAAATGCGACCTGTTCTGCTCAAGGGAATTTCCCCCGAGAGGAGCTCTGGGAGACGCGTTCATAGTAGACTGGGAGTTTCCGCTTCTGTACGTGTTCCCACCGGTCCCTGTCATTCCTCAAATGATCAGGAGGTTGAGAAGATTCCGGAGAACCATGATCCTAATTGCCCCGGATTGGGCCAGGAGAATGTGGTACCCGGACCTTTTAGACTTGTCCATCTGCCCTCCAATTCGACTCCCACTCAGAGAGAACATACTCTCACAGAAGGGAGGTCAGGTTCTCCATCCAGACATCAAAACCCTCAACCTTCACGCTTGGCTTCTGAAAGGCTGAGGTACAAGGATTGGGACCTCCCTGATGATGTTATGGAGGTGTTGCTTTCGGCAAGGAGGCCAGCAACAAAGTCTTTATACCGCTGCCGTTGGAACAGATTTTGCAGCTGGTGTAGAGAACAGAATATCGACCCTTTTTCATGTGGTACACCAATGGTTTTGTCCTTCCTACTATATTTGGCAAATTCAGGCCTTCAAGTTGGCACCATTAAGGGCTATCTCGCAGCGCTATGCATCTTTAAACGCACTGCGGAAGAACCATCCTATTTCAAGTTACCCTTGGTAATACAATTTCTTAAGGGGTTAACCAATGTTTATCCCCCAAGACCATTCCAAGTTCCCCTATGGGATTTAAACTTAGTCCTAACTTTCCTGATGGGCACACCTTTTGAACCACTCCATTCTTGTTCGTTAAGATTCCTTACCCTTAAAACTGTTTTATTAATAGCAATTACATCTGCTAGAAGGGTGAGCGAATTACAAGCTCTTTCTTGTAAACCCCCTCACACTATCTTTCACAAAGACAAAGTTGTCCTGCAAGTGAAGCCTAATTTCCTCCCAAAGGTGGTTTCTGAATTCCATATCACTCAGAAGATTACCCTACCATCTTTCTATCCTCCTCCTCACCCGGGGAAAGAGGAGGAGAGGTTACACAGGCTAGACCCTAGAAGGGCTTTAAGTTTTTACATCAGTAGACTAGCCAGGATAAGACAGGCAGACCAGCTGTTTGTTGGTTACACAGGTCACAAGCTGAGGTTACCAATAACTAAGCAGACCATTTCCAGATGGATCATCCTAGCCATTCTGGAATGTTATAAATTGGCAGGAAAAGAGCCCCCTCAAAACCTTAGGGCTCATTCGACCAGAGGTATTGCAGCTTCATCGGCCCTCAAAAGAGGTGTGCCGGTTAAAGACATCTGTGCGGCCGCTACATGGTCGTCTGTCCATACCTTTACACGTTTTTACAATTTGGATTCCTCCTCCAGTCAAGAGACTATGTTTGGAAGGGCTGTACTGCATTCTATTCATCAATAGAAGACAGCATGAAGTCAGTACTCCCTCCTCCAATAATAGAATACTGCTATGGGAGCATATCTAAGATGAGGAATACGTCGGAGGAACATCCCGTCGAAAGAAGGTTACAGGGTAAGAAGTAACTTGTTCGTCTTCAGCGATCGTTGCTACTAGATTCTCTTTTGACATGTGCGCTGGATAATGCAATTGTTCCAATGCTAATTTTAACAGGGCTATAGGCATCACTGGTTTACCAGTGCTGTCTTGTCGCCACAAGCTTTTGGAGGTGTTTAAAGAACACCCTCGCCACTTCCAGAGGTTCTTTTCCTCCTGTGCTGCTTCCACTTGGAGTTCCATTAACTGGGTTTGCTCCATGTTACTAAAACCCTCAGGTTCACTTCGTGCAACAATCATTTTTCCATGTACATCAGTTATTTCCACATTCATTATGGTTTCGCCCTTGGTCGCTATACGCTTGGCTTCCGTGTCTGCTGCTTGATTTCCTCGTGAGATAAAATCTGTCCCCTTTGTGTGGGCGGCGAATTTCACGACTGCTATGCCCACTGGGAACTGTAGTGCCTTAATGAGCCTATCCAATAAGGCTGCTAGCTGGATTGGCATGCCGTCCTCACAGAGGTAGCCCCTCCTTTTCCAGCGTGCTAGGCCTGCGTGCACTGTTGACGTTACATAGGCAGAGTCACTGTACACTGGTCCGCATGATTCTCGATAGCGAGTATCAATGCCAATAATTCTGCAGCTTGCACTGAATAATGAGATGGTAATAATAATAATAATAATAATAATAATGAGTACTCAGAATTCTCCATTTACTGTGTGCTTCACCACAGCAGTGCCTGTGTACCTTTGCCCATAATTTTGATCGATTCTTGAAGGACTGTCAACAAAGACAATTTCACCTTCTGCCAATGCATTTTGTTTCATAAAATTCTGCATTGTTCGTGCAGTCATGGATTGGCTCTCCGTCAGTGACTGGCTCTGCTATAAACATAGCTGGGTTCACTATTTTACATCAAATTATCTTAATCAATGGATTATATATGATCACTTCATAAGCAGAAGCTCTCTGAGATGTCAATGTGCCTTTTGTTTTCTATAGAATGGCAAATAGTGCGTGCTCGACGTACAACGTCATTGAGCATCCCATCACAATGGTTGTAGCCTTCTCTATGGCGAACGCTGCAGCAGCTAAACTTTGTTCGCAAGGGAAGTGACCTCTCATCACTGGGTCCAAATGCTCACTTTAGCATGTCAGGGGCTTGTACCCCAATGTGGTTCTCTGTGAGTACTGCCGTCATAACACTGCCATTTGTGTGTGAAAACAGGGAGAATGCTTCTGCATAATTTGGAATCCCTAAAACTGGTGCCGTGCAAATGGCTTTCTTGAGTTCAATAAACCCTTCTTCCATGGTCTCAGACCATTCAATTTTTTCTTTTGTCACCTGTGCCTGCCTTAGGGCCTGTAACAAGGGCTTGGTGTATGAGCTCTAGTCAAAAATCCATGACCTGGCATAACTGCAAAGACCTAGAAAACTGCATCTGTTTCATCGTGTGTGGCTTGGCTGTGTTCAGTATGGCTTCAGCCCTTTCAGGGGTAACCCCTTTCCCCTCATGCGAGATCAGCTGGCCTATGTACAGCACTTCTTGCTGACAATATTGTAATTTCTCTTTGTCAACTTTATATCCTTTCTCAGCCAATATAGTCAATAGCTGAATAGAATCGTGTCTGCACCTTTCCTCTGTCGTGCAGCAAATTAAGATGTCATCCACATATTGCAAGACAACACTCTCTAATGCAACATTGCTTAAGTCCATCTGCTGACTCTGTTGAAAATCGAAGGAGACTCACAGTACCCCTGGTGTAACCTCGTGCTTTTCAGACGCATCTGTCTGAATGTAAATTACGTCAAATCTTGTGAGTCTTTGTGCAATGGGATTGAGAAATGCATTTTCCAAGTCAATCACCGTGAAATATTTTGCCTCAACGGGTATATTAAATAGGATCGTGGACGGGTTAGGGACTAGAGGGAACTCGGCCTCTACGATATCATTTATCGGGCGTAAATCTTGAATTAGTCTCCACGACCCTCCCTTTGATTTTTTAATCGGATAAACCGCAGCGTTGCATGACGACTCTGACGTCACTAAGATGCCCTGTTGCATCATAGCAGAAATTGTCTTGAAAGTCCCTTCATCTGCTTCCCTAGACATGGGATTTTGTCGTGCCTTTGGCAGAATTGCTCCTGGTTTCAATTTAATCCTCACTTCTCCGACTCCTTTCAATAAACCTACGTCATAGGGGCCTGTGGTCCACACTGAGACAGGCACCTGGGCCATGTTGTCATCAAAATATTCAGGACGGTTCTGTGCCAGCATCATTCTCTGGGGCACCTCTCTTTTGATCATTCTCACCCAAAAAATGAGATTTACCTCAACTGTTGTTTCCTCAACATCTGTTTGTTCGTCAAAAAGATCGTCATCAGTGACTTCAGTCAATCTGTACCCTTCCTCAATGGCGATTACTGTGCACCATTGTCTGCCTTCATCATCACCACCATCGATCAAAGCCATCTTTCCTCGCACTATGGCTGTGTGTATTGCCAAGGGAAATACTTGTCCCTTTTCCTCGTGCATAGGTATTCTTGGCCTGAATAGAAACTCATCGGGAGTTCTCATGGTTTTGTCTGCCAGGCCCGGTAGCCCTACCATTAACACATGCACTCCATACGCAAATATTTCTGGTTCCAATGGGACAGCCCTCATAGCTGTTTGTCCTGCGTATGCTCTAATCATTTTGCATACATTCAAATAATGCATTCCTGGAGTTGATCATACTATGCCTTTCTCTGTGAACGAGATTGTCATGTTTAACTTCGTCATTAGGTCTCGTCCCAATATATGTACTGGGGTTTGCCTCGAATATAGCAGTGACACATTCCTGTCACATTCTCCTATAGAGACTGGAAGTTAATTTGTAAAAGGAACACGACTTGTTGCTCCTGTGAAGCTCTGAGTATTTGTGGCATCGCCGGACAAGGAAAACTTGCCTTCACGTATACACGAGCGTGTTGCACCTGTGTCTACTAGGAAGGAATATTCTTTATCCCCTATAACAACATCTACCCTTGGTTCCTCGTGAGGGTTAGGTGTCACTGATAGGATAGAACACATCAGGTTTCCCAGCGAGCTGTCCTAATCCATATATAACTTTGTCCCATGCTGAGTGAATGGAATTCCACCATCACCAGTGTTATTTCTCATCCCAAAATTCAGTACCTGTCCTGCACTTGTTGTCTGTGACAGTTGCATAGGCGACTGGTGAGACTGTCCTTGTCGAAAATGTGTCATATTCTGAGGTTGCAAGCTTTGTTGTGCTCCCGGCGCTTGCTGCTGCACCGTGTGATTTTGTGCAACTCCATTTCCACCCTGCAGTAAAAACACAGGTGGATTCGCCATATCTGGTCTTGTTCCTTGGTCGTTTTGCATCATTCCTTGACTTCTGCATGTGCATGCTAGATGCCCTGTCATCCTACATGTCCAACATATTGGCGGTGGTCTGATTATTTGCCTATTGGACATATCCTGATTGCCATTTTGCATGTTTTGAAAACCTCCCTGATTACCTTAGAAACCTCCCTGATTACTCTGCCATCCTCTTCCTCGAAAGCCTGTCCCTCTTGGGTAGAACCCATTACTACCCTGATTAACCTGCTGTTGATTATTCACCTGCTGTATGTTCAATCCATCTGTGCTAGTTATCATTGCTTATTTTGCCTCTACAGCTTTGCGTGCAGCCTCTTTTTTTGTGATTCTTCTCTTGCAGCAATCTGCAATAATGAGCTATGCTCAACTGTATTTCAGACCACGGTTTGACCTTGATTCCTACCAATTTCTTGAGTTGCTTCTGCACCTGATCTGGCAGTCCTTGGCATAAGATATGGTAAAACATGGGTATAGATTTCGCCCAAGATTCACGAGTTTCAAGCACCCATGTGTCTTGGAAATTCTGAATGTAAAGCAAAGGATCCTCTGACTCCTTCATTTTTCATGTCATTATAGCTCCCATGTCAGATGTATCCGGGTATAGCAATCGTAATGCTTTCCATACCGCGGCTCTGCAATTGTTAAATGGAGCTCCATCGTGTGTAGTGTTAACTGTAGTCACGCCAGGGTAAGCTGCACATGTCCACACATCGTCAGCTCGATCACCAAGTATGGCGGTTAAAAGACCCTTAATATTCCCAATAGCCAAAGTGTTCCCTCCTGTCATTTTTTCCAGCTCATGTATCCATTTTCCGGCTTCCGATGTTAACATTGGAAGCTTGTTTTTCAGATTTTCTCGATCCATATGTGGCCATGGAATATACTGTGGCCTTGTTCCTCCTTTTTCGAGCAACGGGATTTGTTATACATGGCACTCCTTTTCCTCTCTCATCATTTTTCTATCCATTGCAGGGGTGATAGTCCTGCATCACCGTCTACCTGGCAACGTCCTTAGTCAGCTCACATAGGGTGGTGGAGACACCCTCCTCTGACCCTAAGATACTCCTTTGTGTCGGTCTGACTATGTGGCTGACTCTGATACCTTAGGTGCAGACTCGCTAGAATCTGACCATCTTATCCCTTTTCCTCCGGAGAAGCGTTTTTTGCGTCTTCTCTCTCCTTCCTTTTCCTCATATTCCTCTATTTCTGCATCTGATATTGTCTGTACCCAACTCATGCAACTTCTCTCATCCTCCTCATTCCTGTTTAGCGTCAGCCTATCTGGGGACAGATCTCCATTTCTGCTACTTTGAGAGGGAGTCCTCAGTATCGTACAGCTGAGTGCTCTCAAGCCTCTCGTCCTCTCCTCTCCCTTGGGGTACTTATTCTAGCCCCATTTCATCATATATTCTATAGATCGTTTTTCTGATGCTTCTGGTGTTGAAGTCATCTTCGATTTTTGCCCCAGACGTGCCTGGTACTGAATCGTACTCAGGAAATAATTCTTCTATGTCTTTCCAATCTACTACTGGATCAGGTTTTTATCCTCTCTCTCCAGATATTCAAGATTGCGTGCTCTCTGTCTTCGCTTATGTTCTAGGTCGTCATCAAATTCTCTGCGCATCCTCGCTTCCTCTCTGACCCTATCTTCTTCCTGTTTCTTTGCATCTCTACGTTCATTTTCCCTTTGTATTTCCTCATCCCTTCTTTTTTTTATTCTTTTGTTCTTCTTCTATTCTCTGTTGTTCCTGCCTGTTCTAATCATTAGCTGTTCTCTGCTTATGATCGTGTTTCCTTTCTTGCTCCTCATGATACAACTGCTCTCGTCTCTGTCTATCCTTTTTCCTGATCCTTTCGTCTCTCAATCCTTTTTCCTTTTCCTCCTCTTTTCTTTGTTAATCATCTGGCTCTTCCTTTTGTCTCACGTCCTCAATGCCTTTACCAACGGGTTTCAATAGAATCTGACCTCCCATTCATTCGTTCTGTGTGAATGCTATCTCATCAGTTCTATCCTCATCTCCTTTCCATCTCTTGCCCTGTCTCTCGGTATTTAGAGATGTACTTGCTTTTGCCTGGTCTCCTTTCTCTTTCTCGTGCCTCTCCTTGTCCCTCAGGACTTTGGAGGTGATATCGCTAGCTCTGTCTTTGTCTGGGTTTTTATCACTACTTTGCATAGGTGACTCATATGCCGGGTTGCTATAGTCTGTGGCTGCTTTAAGTTCCCTCAGCTGGTATAATCCTTCGTCTTTACTGGCTTTGATTTTTTTGTTTCAGACAAAAGGCGTCTCACCCCCCTCTGTGCATATGTTAAGTATCCAATCTAACGTTGGCTCCTCCTCCTTATCCTCTTGGTACATATTCCAACTAACTTGTCTAACTTTTTGCCAGTGTACATGGCATGCAATCATGTGTTGCAGGACTGTTTTAGATAGCGATCCTCCTTGGGGCCATGGCATAAACATTTTGTGGGCGGTTCCTTTAACCCATTCTGCACTGACTTTTTCAGCTTAGGTGCATGTTTTGGCATCTGCTTGCACAAATTAATAGTGTAACGTCTTCCATGCTTAAATCTGTTCACGTTCTCTTTGCATAACACTTTTTATGCTTTTACGCTTCTTAACCAACCCCAACAATATGAGCGAGCACCAATCGTCGCAAGCTCCAATCCCGTGTTTACACAAAAAAAATGTTTTTCTTTTTCAAACAACAACCATCAATTGATACTATACAATATTTTAGCTAAACAATTGCATACTTTTTGTGCTAATTCCTCCAAAAATATTCTTATTCTATGGCGACAGAAAAAAGTAGAAAAAAAAAACATAAGACAGACGTGACCACCTAGACAGACTCCGGCCGGCTACACAAATCTCCTGCCCCTATTATTATTCTGACATGTAATGTAAGCCCATCCCTTTCAGATCGCTTCCTTCATTGATTCTGGTTTTCTACTGCGCCCTATTTTTTCAGGACTTTGAATGCAGGCTTCTTCTAACCGCTATATTAAAGTGTAGGTATTTGGGCGTATCCTCTCTCTGCTCAGGTATCCTCCTGGTATCCTCTCTCTATGCTCGGGTAACCTCCCGGTATCCTCTATGTATTGCTCGGTCACCCTCGAGTCACTTTTTCCTTCCCTTTATATATATCCATTCTACTCTACCTCTAATTTTATTTTTGGCCTGCCTCCCTCTGTTACCTACCTTACCTGAAAAGAAGTTATTGTAAACATAGAACCACAAAAAATACGAAACCCAAGACTAGTCTACTACAAGAATTGATCTCAAAGACTATCCAAGGAGATTATATAGAGAAATATCTCAACCAGAAAGACTAAATAAAAAGCCCATTGGAAGATAAAGAAAAGACCAGGCGAAGATGAGAAATTCTCTTGTTTAAGTTAGTTAAATATAGTGGTAGTGTCAGATATAGTTAGTTTGGACAGAGGACATTTTTGCTTTGGACTTTCTGACAACTGACTAGCACCTTTTTTTCATTAGATAGGTAGGGTATTCCCTTTAGTTATAGGGAAAGTTAGGCCTTTTACTTGTAGGTTTAATAAAGGTATTGAATCATGTTCTCAGCGTGTCCTACTCCTTCTTCCTCCCCTCCTCAGGACCCACAGGTTTAGTTCTTTGAATTGAGTAGTCATGGGGATCGGGTACCTACAGTCCCTTTCTATGTCCTACCTATGAAGTTTGTTCAGGTAATATTTGAGTAGTGGTGTGCTTTCTGTTTAATGCTGAGGCAGGGAGAATCATAGCTGTAGACATTTCATGGTATTGGTCTGTGGGGTCAGTGAGGTAGGTTGTCCTATGATAGCAGGGGCATCCGGTAACGGTAGGGTTATAAGCTCAGACGATCTAGAGGGTCTCCCCATCTGCCACCTGCCCTAGTTTGTTTAGTCTGCTCTGTTCTGGCTACATGCTGTCTGTGTAATGAAGTTAAAAATTAACACCACTATCGAATTGGTTCTCAGCACTCCAAATTCCACAGGCTGGGAGATTAGCATCAGTCACTGGGCCTCATTACGAGTATGGCGATAAGTGTGCATTTCAACACACATTTGGGACACTGCATGGGTGGTTACAGCCCAACTTCTCCAAGGTGCTGGACCAAGTCCTGGATGCCTGAATGAGGCATGCACATCTCCATGCCCATCACTCAGGCACAGTTGTATGCAGCCAAGTCAAGATTCAACAGCATTGCCCATTTCTCCATCATCATTGCAGCATTGGATTGCACCCATGTGGCGTTGGTACCCCCCCTGCCAACAGAACAGGCATACGATAAACGGAAACAATACCATTCCATGAATGTGCAGATGACCTGCGATGCCGACCTCATCATCTGTTACCGCCAACTTTACCATTAGGCCAAATTATGAAGGGGCAAAACATTCCCAGTAATTCCACCGGCGGAATTACCTCCAGCGGAATTACTACAGCAGTAAATCTGCTAAGAATCAGTGCCGGCGCTAATTCCACTGACTGAATCACCGCCAAAAAACAAAAACCCATTACTTCAACATTACAAGTAAAAAAACAGTGGAATTACGTTAAACAATCGGAGGACATTCTGACAAAAACACAGCACAGTGTCACAAATCAAGGCTCAGGTGCACCAGAGCCACTTAGGAAGAGTATAAAAGGCCCACAACCACTCCCCAAAACACATCCAAGCAACATGCAGCCACAAGCAGACATAGATTACGAGCTCCACAACATGATACACTACATCCAGCTACAGCAGCATGCTGGACCACAGCAGGGAAGGAGACAGGTGCAAAAAAGGCAGAGGAGATGCATGCTGCAGAGGGCACCCATATCACGTGTCCGCCCATCCCCATGGACACTCACAGACAGTCAATTAGTCACCCTCTACCGTTTGGACTGTCCAACCATTGCCAAACTGCTCACCCTAACAGGCAGAACTGCGGAGTGCCGTTGCCAGCAGAAAAGCTTGTGTAAGTCTTAAATGTCTGTGGCACAGGTGCATTTCAACACACATTTGGGACACTGCATGGGTGGTTACAGCCCAACTTCTCCAAGGTGCTGGACCAAGTCCTGGATGCCTGAATGAGGCATGCACATCTCCATGCCCATCACCTAGGCACAGTTGTATGCAGCCAAGTCAAGATTCAACAGCATTGCCCATTTCTCCATCACCATTGCAGCATTGGATTGCACCCATGTGGCGTTGGTACCCCCCCTGCCAACAGAACAGGCATACGATAAACGGAAACAATACCATTCCATGAATGTGCAGATGACCTGCGATGCCGACCTCATCATCAGCTACTGCTGTGCCCGATTTCCTGGGGCTACACATGACTCAATGATTCTGCGCAACAGCACCCTACCTCCGTACATGGAGAGGCACAGAGGACAGCACACCTGACTAAGGGTAAGTACCACTCAGACCTGTCAACCAAAATCACTGTGACACACCTGGGGTACCTAAGCAGTAGTAAAGTGAATGTACTACAAGTCCCATGATGTAACAGCACAAATACACATAACAGGCCAAGCACCCTGACTGACCCACCCCAGGACACAGACTTGAACCATGCGACAACACAGGGCATCCAGCCATGCAAGGCAGTGCCACACAACCAGGGCTACTTATACCCATGTAAGCATTGCCAGGGACCCTACATGGCAAACTGCAACACCATAGTTGACCAGTGCAATGGCAATGTTACCACATTGACTGCCAACTCCCACAACGTGAATGACTGCAAGTGAACCATGTAGCCCAAGTCCCATCACCCTTTATGTACACAAGGTGCAACATGCCCAACCACTGAGTCATGCACATAAGGATACACATGTCAGGACCATTAAGTTGTTCCCCGGCCCACACACTGCCATGTCTCACACAGTCCATTCATGTTTTGCAGGTGTCGCGGGATACCCGCAGTTGCCATGGCTAATGACCCCTGTGAGAAACCATGCTACACCACAAGAGATAGGCTATAATGAGGCGGAGAGGAAGACCGGATCATGCATTAAGTGTACATTTGACCTGCTGAAATCAAGGTTCAGGTGTCTACATCACACAGGCGGTGCACTCATGTACAGCCCCAAAACAGTTGACAAAATCGTAGTGGTCCATGCTGGACAACATGTGCATACTTAGAAATATTGAAATGCCTGCAGATGACGACAATGATCCCCTTGCTCTGATGAGGAAGACAATGGAGCAGTGAACAGGGCATATGTCTAAATTGCATTGAATAAAACCCTCAAACTGATCACAATTAGAGTGTGTTTATTACTGGCAACAAGGAAACCCCAGCCCCAACATCAACTTCCAACTCCCGCCACCAGCCCCAACACCAACTCTCACCCCCCAGTCCCAGGAAGTACTCCCACTAGCGCTTGTGCTTCTCCCCCTTGTCCACAGGCTTTGCAGCATTTGATGCACACCGTTGTGAGTAGCTGGGCAGGTTGCTTGCCAATTACCCCTCATTAGGATTAGCAGACTGTGGGCTCCCCTGCACGCTCCCCGTAGGTGGTCCATGCTTAGGTGTATGGCTCTGGCCATGGCCTCTTGTGATGCGGATGGCTTGTCAGGCACAGGCTTGCATTACAAGTCACTGTCCTTCTACAAAGACGGTTAATGGACCTACTCAACCATCTAGAGGCCCCCTGGATGCAATTACGCATGGACTCAGAATCCCCAACTGTTCCTGGGCCATGGCGTGCATCTCCGCCTGCCTCGGTTTCTTCCGGTACAGACGTTCCCATATGGCTTGCAATGTGGATGCTGGTACAGGCTCCGGGGAATGTGCATGGGCATGTGGTGCATCCCGTGCTGGAGTATGGGTATGATGGTACTGTTTGTCTGAGGACGTGTTCTGTTGTTACACAAGTGCACGGCGGGATGAGTATGGTGACGAGTTGTGTGGAGTGGCAACAGGCTGCGCAGGGGTGAGGACCCAGGCTACAAGTGGCAGACAGGTGAATGAGCCTGGACTGTTTGACTGTGTGCGGCCTCCGTCTGCGCTTATGATGTGGCGGCCACGGCCTGTTGGTCCTGCAGGCTTTTGTCAGTATCCATGCCCATGTATGAATACAGTCGAAATTCTGCTGCGGGGCATGGTGGAAAAGGTAATTCAGCGGCAGCGGAATAACTGACGATTCTTGAGCCAGCTACTAATGAGGCCCCACTGTAATTCCTATGGTGGTTTAACTTTTATTTGCCAATGCTCCAATTTGATCCATTCTCCAGTATGGGGTATTGCATGGATTCACATGCTCATGAATATTCCCTGTCGTCAGGCTGGGAATCTGTGGTAAAAGAAAAAACAGTTTCACTTTCACTTTAAAACTGTATTCCTCCTCTAAACCAATCACTGTCCTCTGGGTCATACTGCCCCCAGCCAATGACAGTCCTCTCTCTAAGCCCAGCCTCTGGCAGCCCTCTTCATATTTTTACTGCATGCTGCAGTGTTGGGAGTCCTCGAGTTGCTCTCCGAGCTATTTGTAAATTTATTTGTGTTTTTTGACGAGAAAAGTACAATTTTTGTTTCAAAGAGCCCGTGTGCTCTTTTCTTCATCTTCCGACAGTGGGGATCCGTTGTTGTGGAAGTGCCGTGCCCATCAAGGGCTAGGATTCATTGAAGATTCTCAAAGGCCGTCTTGGGCCTACTTCGCACCTTCCGACCATGATGGAGAAGGAGGGAAGGTCCCTCTTCAGGCCCTGCACCAAATGCAGGCTACGGAATGTGTTTGTGGAGGACAAACGCCTACAATGCCTCTACTGCCTTCACCCGGACCATAAGGAAGTAGAGTGCGAGATATGCCTCGGTTTCTCTAAGAAAACGACGAAGGACAAGCATAGTAGGCTGATGGCATGGCTTAACACAAACAAGGCCTCCAACCCGTGCTCTGAGCAAGGTCATTGCTCGTCCAGGACCGGCCAGTCCGTGGAGCGGTCTTCTAAATCCTTTGAGGGTGCCTCATCTGTGGGGGCCCAAGATAAGGCCAAGATCGGCAAATCGGAGTCCACCGGATTCACTGCTGAAGAGGGTCCTCCCAAAGTGGATAGGGCGCAATCAGCATCACCTTGTGCCTGCATTGCCAGCCTATCATCAAGCTCCTCTTCAAAGAGGAATTAATCTACCCTGGCTAAGCTACGGGAGAAATCCGAGAAGCAGCGGACAGGAGAAGAAGGCCCGCAGCCCAAGCAGGCTCAACCGGCACAGGCAAAGACCTCGTCGGTGACTCTGTCGATGGCTACTACCACCACAGCAGCTATGGGCGCTGATCCTACGAGGGTGGCTACCATGGTGCAGAAAGTGTCCCTGCTCCCCCGGCGCAACACCATCGCAGAGACTTTGGCAAAGTCTAGAGGCACGCCAGAAGGGGTGAAGATACTGGCCCAGGTCCTGATTCAATACCCTCAGGGAGGAAAAAAGGGGGAGGCGAGAAGTCCCCGAAACAAGCTTCCCAGGTCATCACCCAAGTCATGGAGGTCTCGTCCACAGATGACAATCAGCAGTCCATGCTTACGGTCCACGAGGCGATGACGGGGAGGATGACGGCGAAGACGGCGCAAGGCCTAGTTTTCCAGTTTTGCGTTCTCAGCCGTTGGACATTTCCTTGGATATTCTATCGGCTCTACGCACCTTGGTGTCAGAGATCCAGACTAGAATGCGTCCAGCACCAATACCTGTGGTCCCCCAGGTCAGCCTCCGCCAAAGAAGAGGAAGCGTCATATGACGCCACCATATGAACCGCCTCGACCACGTCGGGACCCATCTCCCCCGGCAGACCCAGACATGGGTATGGGAACAGATACGGCCACGACAATGGATGACGACAAAGACATTGTCGCAGCAGATGGTGAGTCGCCATACAGGGTTTCTCCCCAGATGAGGTGGGTTTGTTCCACTCCATGATCGGCAGGTCCTCCGAGCTATTCCAGTTGGTGTCCGAGGAAACCAAGAAGCTTCTTGTGTCAAAGGTGAGAGGCAAAGATGAAGACAATCATGGCGGTGCCATTTCTGGACAATATTTGGGAAGAGGACCTAGCCCTCATGAAGAACCCTTGCACAGCTCCAGCCAAGCGGGATAGGCTGGAAAAGAAGTATAGGGTGCCGGGCTCTGCACCCAAATGCCTGAGGTCGCAACCATCGCTGAACGGCATCCACAATCAAGGCAGCCAACGCACTGGCATTCCTAGTTAGGTACAACAGGGAGTCTTGGTACAAACTAGGACCAATCCTGGAGTTCATGATAAGATGGAGGCCCTCGCCCTCTTCCAGGAAGGAGCAGTGGCATCGGACCACGCCATCACAGTGGCAGTGGATGTCGCTGACACAGGGTTCTGGCAAATGGGGAACGGTGTCTGCCTTCGTCGGTAGGGATGGATAAAGGCCACTAACTTCCTTCAGGAGGTCCAAACAAAGGTGCCGGACATGCCCTTCGATGGGGAAAATCTGTTTGGGAAGGCTGTCAAAGTAGATCCAGGCTATCTCAGCACTCTCCAGCAGCACCGCTCGTCGTCTTTGTGCTCCTCCAGGGGAAAATCAAGCAGGTCATCACAAGGGTTCTCTATGTTTTACAGACAGCCTTCCTGATCCTCAACGCAAGAAGCCTACAAAGGCCGCTACTCAGGCCTACTGTAGCGAAAGACAGCGTCGCCATCGCCCGCACTCATGCACCCCAGTGGGAGGCCTGCTGACTAGGTTTGTCAACGAGTGGAGAAAGATCACCACCAACAGATGGGTGCTGGATGCTCTTGTCCAGGGGCACACCTTGGAGTTCCAATGAGGTGTCCTTGTATTCTGCCGGTTCCCTGACAGGAGCAGCAAGTCCCTTTTTTTTTTCTTTAAACAGGTTTTATTGTTTTTATTACTTAAACATATACAACAAACACATCCATTATACATCGATGAAATTCTTATTGCCGGAATCAACTGCAGCTTGGCAAAACACCACACTTAAACTACAACCTACCCCTTTCCCCTTACCTCCCACAAGATGCCACCCCCCAGTGTTTCAAGTCATGACTCAGCGTTATCTCTCTGTGTCCTGCGGGGATGAGTCGGGTTGTGTCCCCGTCAGGATCTCATGTCTCTGCTCCTCCCCCGGGGGGGCCGAAACAAACAGTAATTGCGTGAGTGTATTCCATGCCGCAATGTCTGCATTAGAAAGTGAGGGGTCTACATGTGCTGCCCTCTGCCAGACCGTGGTCTCGCCACCAATCTTCTAAATGAGGCCCAGTCTGCAACTTCCAGGCCATCCTCCTTTTAGACAGTATAAACCCCAAGTCTTCCATTTTAGAGACAGCCTGCAGGTGTCTGGGGCATGTAAATAGGCCAAGCAAACAAGCCTCAGGTAAGAGCGGGAGTATATCGACGCCTCCCTTGCTCATTCTGTCTGCAATCCCACCCCAAAACTGAGATATAGGGTGACGGGACCAAAACATATGCAGCATCCCAGCCTCAGTGGCTCTGCATCTAGGACAATGCAGCTCGGCAGCACCAGGAAACGTAGATATTCTAAGAGGGGTCAAGTAGGCCCTGTGTGTTACACATAATTGAATTAGTTGCAACCTCGCTTTCCGAGACACTCTCTTGTGGTACTGCAGTGTCTGAGCCCATTGCTTTTCCACAAATGTAATCCCTAGGTCTTCCTCACATAGGGATTTTATAACTGCATCAAAGGTGGGATTTCTCACTAAGAGGAACTCGTACAGCCTAGAGTTAGTATGTGGGCCTTCAGCTATGTCATACATGGTATCAATTAAGGAGAGTGCATCAGCTGCTTCCTTGTATGTTGGCCATCTACGCGCGACCAGGTTTTTTATGGTGCAGTGTAATAGGTACTGGTCTTGGTGTAGACCCATAGTGTTGGTCAATTCCGAGAAGGGTGTGAAGGAGGTATCTGTAAGCAGGTCCCCATATTCTGGCAATACCCCTGGGTTCCCAGTGTGTTCGGATGCCCTTTCGCACCTGTGACGTCTCATGGGCTAGGGGGCCAGGGGTATCTTAGTTGAAAACGGGTCCTTTAGTTTCATCAGTGTAAGTGCCCTATCCCACAGATGTATGCCCAGTGTCACCAGGTATGGTTAGTTATTACCTCTCAACCACCCACACCACAGCAACTCTTTCAAAAAGGTGCATGGAGCTGCAAGAGCTTAGTGTCTGGGGTAGGGTCATCTGCCAGCCAACCCACCACAAACTGAAATTGCCCTGCCAAATAGTACAGCTCGAAGTGCGGGACCCTAATGTCCCCCTCCTCATACAGTCTTTGAAGTGAGGCTGATGCGATCTGGCATCTGCCTCCCTGCCAGAGGAATTCCCTGCTTAAATTGTCAATTGCTTTAAAGAAGGCCTACGGTATGTTTTAATGGATATTTGCAAAATAATGCAGGAGCCTTGGGAGGACAACCATTTTTAGCAGTGCCAATCTCCCCATTACTGAGAGGGGTAATTTGCTCCAAAATGTCATAGATTTCTTTATCCTGCCCAGGGCCATCTGCGTATTACTGTGATGTTCCACAGCTGACTCATGAAAAATGTAAATCCCCAGATATAGAAATGTGGTTGCACTCCACTTTAGGGGCAGTACTGGCAAGTTGGTGGGCTTCATTCTGGCCAATCCAGCTAATGGGAACAGAGTGGACTTCTCCATACTGACTGTGATGCCCGAGAGCTGAGCGAAGTAAGCTAGAACTTCTATTATCAATTCTAAATTGTCTTCAGGGTTTTGCACGTATACTAGCGTGTCATCAAATCTAAATTGTCTTCAGGGTTTTGCACGCATACTTGCGTGTCATCTGCATACATGGAGAGGAAGTGATGTGTTCCCATGACTGGTATGCCCGCCATGATGTAGTCCGCTCGTAAGTACGAGGCCATCGGTTCTATTGGCAGAATATATAATAGCAGAGACAGGGGGCAACCTTGTCTCATGCACTTCTCTAGCTTAAACGGTTCAGAGAAGAGCCTTCACGTTTTTCCCCCTGCTTTCGGTTCTGTATATATTATCCCCACCCAACGTCTGTAGTAAGGGCCAAAGCCCAACTGGCGCAGTGTGGCATGCAACCAATCCCATCTGATAGAATCAAACCCTTTTATCGCATAAAGAGCAGCAACCGCACACAGTGTCTCCCAGGAGACGGTACTGTACATGATGTGGTGTAGGCACCGTAAATTCCAGGACATATGCCTACCGGGTACATACCCCATCTGATCAGGGTGTATCAATGCATGTATTACTTTTTTAAATCTATTGGCCAGGATTACTGTCAGAATTTTGCTGTCTTGGTTAAGCATTGACAATGGTCAATAAGAGCCGCACTCCTGCAGCGGTTTATGGGGTTTCAGCAGGGGTATAATGATTGACTCTCTCATGCTGGGCGGGAGGTGGGTGGATTCCTACGCTTCGTTTAAGGCTTTCAGGAGAGGAGGGGCTAATTCTTTGGCAAATTCTTTATAGAACTCTCCAGGCAGACCACCTGAGCCTGGAATTTTCCCTTTGGGTAGTAACCGTATTGTGTTAACCAGTTCCTCCACCGTGATTGGGGCGTCTAACTTGCTGATCGTGCCATTTTCCAGCTGAGGGAGGACTATATCTTCTAGCACTTATTCCATAATCAGCTCCGCTAACCTGGACATCTCCTGGTATAAGCCCTGGTAGAAGTCCTAGAAGACTGTATTAATGCCCTCCTTCGTAGTACATGTGGAGCCTTGTGGCGTTTGTATCGAATAGGTGGGGGGGATACGTTGTACCTCCCTTTTACATAGCCATGTCAATACCCTGCCTGGCTTGTCACCCTCTGCATTCTGCCTCTCCACGTACCTAGCATAGCTGTGCTTCCCCAGTCATTCCCAACAGCTCCAGCATTGCTGGCGCAGTGCCATTTAGTTCGCCTCTCTGTTCCCCGGGTCCACATGGTATTGTGACAGTGCTTTGTCCGCCTCTAACTCGTACCTTCGGGAGACATTGGTAGGTCTTGCGCAGCGGGTGGGCGCAAACAACAAGAGCCCGAAAAGAAGAAAAAAAAAAGGAGAAAAAGAAAACTTTGTGGGCAGGTGGTGGCCGCCATGTGATCGGCCCGCTCCTTCTAATATACCAAGGTTTGCCATGGTGCGCATCCTGCCTCTGGGCCATATCGGTGGCATCTGTGATCTCAAGAGGGAATCAACCTAGCCGTAACATTGCTGTTCATGGATCATTATCGGTGCACTGTCGTCTACACCGCAATTCAGAAGGACGTTCCCAGCTTTCCATCGTCAACGTCCGCTTGTGTCTGCTTTCGAGGTATCCATGCGTTCGTCTTGTAATGGGCCATTGTCAGTTCTGGAATGAATCCCCTCTCTATCAATCCACTCTTGCACCTCTTCGGGATGATAAAAGAACAGGGCGCGGTTTTTGTATAGCACTTTCAACCTAGCAGGATACATTAGCATGTATTTCAGTCCGGCGTTTGCGAAGTCTTGCCTTGGTCGGAGTGAACTACTTTTCTGAACCTGGAAAGTGTAATCCAGGTATACAGCCAAGTTCGCAGATGCTCTCTGCAATTTACCACCCTTCCTGGAGTTGGACAGGATCCTCTTTCTGTCTCTATAGTTTAAAACTTTGGTTATTATCGTGCGTGGAGGGGCGCTGGGCAGAGGGTTCCTAATGAGCGCTCTATGCGCCCTTTCGATCGTAAAGCCTTGAGAAAGGTTTCCGGGCCCAATGTCTTGTAGAAATAAATTCTCAATGTAGGTTGTAGGGTCTGCACCCTCTTCTCCCTCCGGCAGCCCAACCACGCCCACATTATTCCTTTGTGCCCTCCCCTCTGCATCCTCCGCCCTGTTTTCCAGGAGGTTGACTTTCTGTTGAAGTATGTGGATCTGGGCGCCGTCGCCATGCACTATCACCTTATTGTCCTTTAGTAGGGTTTCCAGTTCTGTGGTCCTCTCTGCCAATTTCCTCACATCTTGACGTAGCAGCACGACGTCCACTATTACCTCATCTTTTTTGGCCATTAAGGTGGTCCTTTGCTCTGCGATTGCCTGTAGGATCTGGTTGTCGGTCTCGCCTGCCTCCCCCTCGTCTCTCTTCACAGCCATCTTGTCTTTAACCATTTGGGGTTGGAGACACGGCGTAGTTGTCGAGTTCTCGCTGGATGGACTTCCCCTTGGCAGCCTTAGGAGGCATCCAGCCTGTCAGGGCGCTACTTATTGATCCACTGCCCTGCAATCTGCTGTACAAATGTCCTGTCGTTCTGCGCTGATCCACCCAGCCCACGTTTCCTTCTTTCACCTCACCAGCGCTTACATGTTATTGTGTCACCCCTGAGACCAAGAGGGGGGGAGGCGGCAATGCACAGGGGGCCAGGGAATTCCTGCACGGTCCACTACAGACTCAATCACTACTGTCACACACAGTGTCAATGTTCCCTTGAAGTCTCCTCCTGTGGTACAGTGCAGGGTGACTGGCTCAGAGATGTTATGGCCTGTATATGCAGGTTATGGGTCCAGTCCAGTTGTTAGGCTTAGCTCCTCTGTGCTTCCACTTCCAGGTACATGATCTTCTGCTTTTGCCCAGCTGTACTGTATGCAGATTTCTGCATGACTCGTTTTGGCCAGTAGGGAGCACCGATTTGTGAACTTCTCATCGGAAACTTAATAATGTACCGCAATCCCACATGCTTCCCCTTCACTGGGGGTTGCATTCTCTTCTAATGGATCCACACGTGTTGAAAGCCCAGCTGACTTAGGGCACTTACAGTAGAGAAGTGATGTTGCTATCTCTCCTTCTGAGCAGAGAACTCTGCGTCTGTGGCAGTCGTGGAGGAGGCTGATAAACCTAGGTGGTCTGTTTATTCCCGAACTCGCACTCCTCACACGTTCTCAGTCTTGTGTGGATCAAGTTCTGCCTCTTTAGAATGGGGATGCGCCAAAGTTCTTTGGCCGCGGCCCCTTCAATATTAGCCTCCCGCCGACCTCACATCCAGGGATACACTCTGCACTGCTCTGCACGGATGTACGTTGCCCCTTCTTGCTAGCCTCTCGCGCTTCTGTAGTCACCGGCCTGACGCTGCTATGGGTTGGTAGCCTTACTTCCCACTGGGTGCTCCGGCTCACTTTGTCGATGGCGTCAGCCGGTCGTCTGCGGCTCCTCGTCTCTGGGGCTTTCCTGATCACACCTTCACGCTGCTGCGGTGGCCTTAGCGATCCGGGACTTCTATTGCCGCACAGGAGTATGAAGCAGCCTCTCAGCCTGTCTCATACGCACCCGGCTCCTCTTTTCACCTCTGACCATCCCTCCACCGCTTCTGCCATCTTACATCCTTTGTTCAGCAGGACAGCGTGTTGACTGTATCGCGTAGTCTTGTTAGTCTACGCTCCGGGCCACTTAAACAACAGGAAACCCTTGCCAGAATGTTTCGACAGGTCTTCCCTCCCGTTCTGCTGCTCTTCAGTGCTGTTTTCATGCCTTAATTAACTGAGATTGACAGATCTGGCAGGAGCTCCTCCGGAAGCAGCCTCATACCATGGCTGCTGGCCAGGAGCAGCACATCCCTCAGCTTCTAGGAGAGGTACGAGCCATGCTACGAAAAGGGGCGATAGAGCTAGTTCCGCAATGGCTCAGGGGCTCCGGAGTCTATTCCAGATACTTTCTACTCAGAAAGAAGACAGGGGGCTGGAGACCCATCGTAGACCTGCGACGTCTGAACAAATACTTGAAGTCCCAAAAATTAAGGATGATCACGTTGCATCACGTGCTCGGCCAACTGGAAAAAGGAGACTTCTTGATGTTGTTGGACCGGAAGGACTCATATATCCACGTCCCCATTCACAAGAAACATCGGCAATGTCTACGTTTCGTGGTGCAGGGCCAGCACTACCAATTCAAAGCCCTACCAATCGGCTTGAAGTCGGCCCCAAGATTCTTCACAAAGTGCCTGCCACCAGTGGCGGCCCAACTACGTCTACAGGGCATACATGTATACCCGTACCTGGTCGACTGGCTGATTCGCGCCCGCTTGCAGGAGCTGGCCGACGAGCACACAAAGGTGACCGTCGGACTATTGACAGATCTGGGATTCTCCATCAACTGTCCGAAGTCCTGCTTAAAGCCATAGCAGAACGTGCTGTTCCTAGGCACCAGACTCAACACTTCGGAAGAGAGGCTAGCAGCCATTCAGGGAAAGGTGTAACGGCTGTCGTCGGCGAAGACGACCATGGTGCGGGCCATCAAGTCGTTACTGGGCGTCCTGCGTCTACCTCGTCCGTCTTTGTAGGTTGCAGATGTGATCCCTGCAGGAATTCCTGGATGCCTGGTGGATACAGGTATCTGAACGTTTCACAGACAAGATCCCTCTCAACAAGGAGTTCTGACGGGTGATAGAGTGGTGGGGGTCCGCTCCCATGTCACTCAGGACACAGGATTTCAAAACCCACCATACCAGGAGACAGTCACCACGGACGCCTCCCGGAATGTTGGGTAGCGCACAGCAGACATCTGCATGCCAGAGGACTGTGGCTGCCGGGGAAGGATCTGCATATCAACATCCTGGAGCTACGGGCAGAGTTCTGGGCCCGCTAGTCGTTCCTGCCGTCTCTGAAAGGCAAGGTGGGGAGGATCTTCAGGGACAACACCAGCACCATGTTCTACATCGGGAAGTGGAGGGGGGGGGGGCGCAATCCCAGATCGATCCGTTTGCGACGGCAGCAAACTCCAAATGCCAGAAGTTTGCCAGCAGATTCTGCCAGCCGAGGTGCTAGGGGGGGCACGTTCTCCTTCCCATGGGAAGGGCTGTTTCTATACGTGTTCCCTCTGTTCCCCCTCCTAATACGAGTCATCAACACACTCCGAGAGGGAGGTGCAAACCTTCATCATGACCCAGGCTGGCTGAACCTGAAGGCTTGACTCCTGCAGCCTTAGAGTTTGGAGGTTATGAGTTGCTAGCCGACTGCATGGAGGTACTCGCCAAGGCTAGGGCGTCGTTGACTTTGAGGTGCTACAGCCATAAGTGGAATCGTTTTGCTATGTGGTGCAGAAGATTACCCCTCTGAGGGTCACGCCTCCACAGATCCTTCCATACCTGCTGTCCTTGGCAATAGCTGGACTGGCTCACACATCCATCAAGGTACATCTGGCAGCTATCTCCTGCTGCACCAGGTCCCCAGGTAGATCCTTGCTGTGCTCCCACAGACTCGTCAAGGAGTTTCTCAAAGGACTTTTCCGATTCTTCCTGCTGGTGAAGGCTCCTGCCCCATAGTGGGAACTCAACGTGGTTCTGATGAGGCTCATGGGGACCCCATTCGAGCAGATGCACCAGGCCCCACTCAAGTTTCTCTCGTGGAAGATGGCTTTCCTTGTGGCCATCGCCTCTGCCAGATGTGTGGGTGAGATCCAGGGCCTGTCCTGCAAGCAACCGTACCTGGATTTCCACGAATCGCAGGTGGTACTGCATACACACCCTCTTTCATGCCGAAGGTTCCATCAGAATTCCACTTCAACAAGCCTTTGGTGTTATCTGTTTTCTTCCCGAAACCTTTGTCGCCGGCAGAGAGGGCCTTGCACTCCCTCGACGTTGTTCGTGCCCTGAAGTTCTACGTGACACGCATGAAGAGTTTTCGGAAGACTTCTCAACTTTTTGTGAACTTTGGTCCTGTGAACCACGGGAAGGTCTTGTCCAAGGGTTCCATTTCAAGGTGGCTCTCCGGCTGCATCATGCACTGCCATCGGTTGGCGAACCGACTGCTGCCTATCCATCCGAGAGCCCACTCCACCCGAATGATTGCTGCAACGATGGCGTTCTTTTCTGGTGTGCCCCTGTTGGCCATCTGCAGGGCTGCTACGTGGAAGTCCACGCACACCTTCACAAAATTCTACTGCATCAACAGGGATTCCAGAGAGGGGTCCAGGGTCGGCCAAGCAGTCTGCGCAACCTGTTCGCTTGAGGTGAGTTTGTCCCAGAGGTAAGAGTTCTTTGCTTCTGTTAGAAGGTTTAAGTTACTTACCTGTAACTATTGTTTTCCAGCATGCATCTGCCATGGATTCACATGCAAACCCTCCTTCCCGCCCCTTTGCTCTTGGTCTTATTGCCACTTTACGTGCTACCAAATCTGAAGATGGCTGCCAGAGGCGGGGCTTCCGGAGAGGACTGCCATTGGATGGGAGCAGTATGAGCCAGAGGACAGTAAATGGTTTAGAGGAGAAATACAGTTTTAAAGTTTAAGTGATTTTTTTTTTTCTTTTACCAAGGATTCCCAGCCTTATCACAGGGAATATTCTTGTGCATGTGAATCCTTGCCAGACCCATGCTGGAGAACAATAGTTACAAGTAAGTAACTTAAACCTTCTTTCTGGCTCAATTTATACCTCTTTGTTGAATATGCTTCTCGTGGTCAGGCATCTGGCTCTCTGCTTTGTGCGAAAGTGGATGCCACCTGGTGGTGCACTCTTGTCATCACTGCCATAGTTTAATTTTGTTGAACATCTAAAGCACGGGTCTACAATGTGTGGCACTGCAGATGTTTTTGACTATAACGCTCATGATCCCCCATCAATGTTAGAGCTGGCTAGGGAGTATATTAGTTATAGCACAAAACATCTGAAGAGACAAGTCTTGGAGACCCCATCTCTAATGTCTAAGTCACTCTGAGCGTGGCTGTCTCCCATGTAATATTGTGAGTGACTCTGCCTGATATAGGTGGTGAGAGAAGCAGGTGGGCATGTATCCAATTTCGGCATAAGCCATATTGTCAGACTGCAGTCTCCAGCCTCTCTGCTACAGCCCACTGATAAGGGTTCAGCACCTTAGACCTTCACTTCCTCTTTCTTACAGCTACTTCTCCTGCAGTGAATTTCTCTCTGTTTCTCTGTCTGTCTCTTTGTCATATATATCTTTCTTTAGCTATTAGGAAACGTTATCCAGCCCGACTCAGTAAGTACATGCAGTCTAATGCACTCTGTAAACGGAAGATACATGACATCTCCTGAGGTGTGTGCCGACTTCCTGCTTGACAGAAGATCCAGTCACTTAGTGATAAAAACATGCAAGAGAATAGCTAGAGGTGTGTGCTGCCAAGCGGCAGTACCGAGCTGATGGAAACTTTAGAGCTATCAGCCAATAACCAGACTAAAGTATGCAGTATTCATGACCATAATGGACAGGGGTATGGATAGAGGTTGTATGAAGACATCATGAAGCAAAACACAGAGAACAGATTCAATCTTCAAAACAAACTGATTTAGTAAAGTATATGGCAGGATGGTAGAAGGCCAAACTAGCCCTATGCTACGGTGGGATTTCCCTACCTGAATTACTAAGGTAAGCCTGAGTCCAGAAATTCAACTTAAGAATCTGTCTGTGTCCAAAACCTATCATTGCCCTCACAACTAAAGCTAAACAACATTTAGGGATGTCAATAATTAAAGAAATGGAGACCAACATAAAGTTCTGAGCTTTTTCCAGCTCTAAACATCTTCTTCAGCTCCCCTTCACCAAGTTCAAAACAGTTTCCTAAAAGTATCAATATTACCTTCCACTTCAATGCAATATCGTTCCACACAATCCTCAGGGTTTCCTTCCCCAAGTTTCAATAACACAGTTCAAAAGACACAGATCTTGAGGCTTTGTTGTCAAGACAACAAACTACAGCTCCTCATATCTCAGGGTTCCCCTCCCAAGACTTCATCTGTGCCAGTAACCAAGAAAGGCCTTACTAATTTTTGTCATGAAACCCCAATTTGGGCATTGGTCTTAATGGTCTAAATGGAAATTGTCTCCTAGCCCCATTTCTTGCACGCTCTAAGATGGAGATCCCATTCGACTGTGCTCAGGTCACTGTTTCTTTTCCATCATGGCAACGTGCAATGCGCGTTGGACGCTGTGCTGGCACTTCTTGTGGTTCCGCTTTTGAAGACAATATGAGGCTGCGGCTGGAAAAAGACAACGCGTTTCAATGCTAAGGTAACAGTACCATAGCTCAGCGCTTCATTGTTCTTTTCCTTGCCTATCCCTTGTTCGGCTAATCCTTTTTACTTGTTTCCTGTGTTTCTTGGTATCCCCTATTTCCTAGTGTGTGCTGTTTCACAGTTTGTGCTGTTTCCTTATCCTCTTGTTTTTGAGGCCCTTTTATCCTGGACTTTGCTCATTCTCGTTCTGCTGCCAGAGAATCCATTTTCTACTCGCCAAACCTGCACAGGTTTTTTCTTACCTCTTCTGAGGGTTGTTCCTGCCTGGTGGTCTTGCGGGGTGTCTCCTCGGAATGGGGATTGCCAAATTAGTCAGAGTGACATCTGGAGAGAGTCACCCCTATCTACACGTCTCTGAATCCCGGACAAAGGATCGTCGGCATAAAACATCCATCTCCACGCCGGGCTCCACGCCCCAGGTGAGTTCGCGGACATGTAGTCGATCACCTGATTATTCTGCTCGCTTTAAGGATACTTAGGGCACTGATCTTGACAAGTTCACTGTCATTGGTCTTCCATTCTCCGTCCGTGGATTTAATCTCACGCACATTACTGGAGGTTGCACACTGTATTTCTAGCCAGTCTGGCAATTTCCCAGCTTTGCCTCCTGCTTCATGCATCTTCTGCGCAGCCTCTAAATATGATTGACCGGCTGTGTCTGCCACACAGTTGCTGTTTCTGTTTTTTTGTTTTCAAGTTTTTCCTTAATGTTTGAGGATCCCAAGTATTATGAGTTCATCTCCATTGGACGTTTGTGGGCTTTTGCAGTTGATCCATGGAGAGCAGCAACAAGTGATCCCAAACACCTTGTTCAGACTAAAGGCTTTAAAGTGGTCATCCTGAGGCACACAGAAGTTGTCAATTCTAGATAGGGACATGAAAATCCTCTCTGTTTTGGGTGGAGGGCTCTTCATGGATCTTCCAGTCCCATTGCATTCACAAAGTTATTGATTTTGTTTGAATTCTGCCCCTGCTGTGGGGAGTCAGGAGGAGGACATGGATTCACTGAGGACATGATATGATAATATAGTTTATTTATATAGCACCTATACACAATGTGTTTCAAAGCGCTTCAGAGCGCATGATATAGCGTGTTTTCTCCAGCCTGGGGTCTGCCATGGATTCACATGCTCATGAATATATTCCTCGTCGTCGGGCTGGGAATCCTCGGTAAAGAAAAAATCAGTATCAGTTTCGTTTCTGATCTGTCTTTCTTAGTAGTAACCAATCACTGGTCTCTGGGTCATACTGCCCCAGCCAATGACTGCCCTCTCCCTAAGCCCCGCCCCTGGCAGCTATCCTCAGATTTTTACCGCACGTTCAAGTGTTGGGAGTCCTCGTGCTATAGCTCTCGAGCTTTTACTGCATTTTGCGCTTTTTCAAAGAGATTTATCTAATTTGTTCGGTTAATCAAGCCTCAAGCTCCACCTTTTCCACTTCCGATCAACAGGGACCCGTTTCGGATTTTTCTACGCCCCTCAAGGGTGACGTTTTTATTGAGCTACGCTTCTTGGAGGATTCCAGAAGATTTCTGAGGCCTACCTCGCAGACGAGAAGAACAATGCCCAGGAGAAGAGAAGCTCGACTCCCGGCAAACTGTTCAGGATCTGCCCTGGATGCAACCTACAGAATGTGTTCAAGGAGGACGAGCATTCGAAATGCCTTTACTACCTCCACGAGGACAAAACGCACGTGGAGAAGGACTGTGCGTTTTGCAGGTACATGTCGGATCGGACTATGAGGGATCGTCGGACTCGTCTCTCCAACTGGCTGGAAGGCAAGAGCCCAGCAGGTGAGAAGAAGAAGAAGTCCGAGCGGTCTTCTAAGTCCTGTGAGGACACCCCAGCGACGGGGGCCCAACAGAAGGCAAAGCACCGCTAGTCCGCGGGCACCGGGAGCGCTGAAGAATCAGGCTCCTCGGCTGCCAGGCAGGGCGCACCTTCACCGACAGCATCAACCACAAGCCAACGCTCTGGCTCGGGGAAGAGAAAATCTGAGAACCCGGCTAAACTTCTGGAGAGGCCACGGTCGATCTCGAAGGAACTGGCTGAAGGGGAGCGAGGCGGTGGCCCTCCCCCTAAGGTGAGGGTCTCAAGCGCACCCAAGGTGGTGAAGGCCTTGATCCCGGCCAAGGCCTCGATTGAGGGAGTCGCCGCGGCCCTGGCGAAGCCTGTGGAGACTACCCCAGTGGAGGCGACCTCAGGGCCCAGAGTTTCCCTGCCTCTGCGCAGGGAATCTTCTTTTAAGCCCATCGAGAAGACCCCGTGAAGACCCTGGAGGAAAAAGAGGGGGGGGTGGTGGCCGTTACGGACACGGACACATCTTCTGAGGAGGAACTGGTCGAAGTCGAAGAGGGATTTGGTCCCACGGGAGGAATCCCGACGAGGAGGACGATGAGAGCGAAGGTGGCGACGACGAGGTTCCCGTGGAGGAGGAGCAACTGTTGCGCCCGTCACAGCCCGAGCCGCAGGACAACTCGGCGGCCATTTTGACGGCAATCCAAGCTTTATGCGCGGAGATAAGGACGAGGCTGCTCCTGTCCCCAACGGAGGACCCAGCTGAACCGGGTCCATCGGGAAGCCCTCCAAACAAGAGGAGTAGAATTCATCCAGCGCCCTTTCAGTCCTCACAGCCTTCTCAGCCTTTGTCGCCTTCCCCGGTCCCAAGGGATGACACGGGAACAGACACGGCCACGACAGGGACGGATGATGACAGCAGTGACGACGGGACTGACCTCCCGTCTCCAATTCCTCGGGCGTCCCCGCCCGATGAAATTGGGTCCTTCCACGCCATGATTGCCAGGGTGTTTGAGCTTTTTCAGCTGTGCCCCGAAGAGAAGAAGAAGGAAGGCTTCCTCTACTAACGGCGCAAGGCCAAGAGGAAGACGGTCCTCGCGGTGCCGTTGCTGGATGACATCTGGGACGAGGGACCTGCCCTCCTGAAGGACCCGTCCACGACGCCTGCCAAGAGGGACCAGTACGAGAAGAAGTACCGGGTCCCCGACGCCGCCCTGTTGTGCCTTAGGGCACAGCCGACCCCAGATTCCGTCGTCTCAGCAGCGGACAAGAAGAAAGCTGGGGGGGCATCGGCTTCAACTTCCCCGCCGGATGGCGAGGGAAAGAAACTGGATGCCATGGGACAACGAGTCATCTCTTCGTGGCGACGACGATTAAGGCTGCCATTGCCCTAGCGATTGTGGCCCGCTACGACAGGGAGTTGCGGTACAAGATCGCTCCCGTGTTGGACTTCCTCCCGGACGACAAGAGGGCAGAGGCACTGGCGATCCTGCAGGAAGGTGAGGTGGCATCGGACCACGCCATAACGGTGGCCACGGACATTGCCGACACCGGTTTCTGCCAGTTGGGCAACAGTGTTTGCCTTGGACGGCGGGGGCGGCTCAAGGCGACGGATTTCCGCCAAGACGTACAGGCCAAAGTTTTGGACATGCACTTCGACGAGAACAATCTGTTTGGGAAGACAGTGGATGAGTCACTCCAGGCCATCAAAGTTACACAGAGACAGCTCGGGCTCTGGGAGTTCTGCAGCAACGACGACCACCCTTTCGAATCTCTGGTGGCAAGCAAGGTGCCTCCAAAGGATTCGGCAGCAGCTCCTCGACGTACCGTTAGGTGGCTCGCTCCTCGTCGCAAGAAGCTTACAGGGGATGAGGCAAGTCAGGTGGATCTCGCCGTCGTCGCCAGGCACGCCAAGGCGGCAAGGCCGCGTCCAAGCAAGACTGAACCGGCCATTGCGTCGGGCCCCCACCGAAGCACCTGGTGGGAGGCCGGCTGACGAAGTTCGTCAGCATGTGGGAGTCCATCTCCACCGACCGTTGGGTGCTGGATGCCCTGGCCCACGGGCACACTCTGGAATTTCTAAAGAAGTGCCCCCAAATTCCTCCCGTGGCCAGGAAGGAAAACCACGTCCCTCAACTGCTGTTGCAGGTAAGGGCGATGCTCAAGAAAGGGGCCATCAAGCTCGTCCCAAAGAGGCTCCGGGGCTCCGGAGTATACTCAAGATACTTCCTCATCAGAAAGAAGACAGGATGATGGCGTCCCATCCTGGACCTGCGTCGATTAAACCGATACATCAAGGCTCAGAAGTTCTGGATGGTCACCCTCCTGCACGTGCTGGGCCAGCTGGAGGAGGGCGACTTCCTATCGTCTTTGGATTTGAAGGATGCATACTTTCATATGCCCATCCTCAAAGGACACCGAAAGTTTCTCAGGTTTGTGGTCCAAGGACGGCACTACCAGTTTAAGGCCCTCCCATTCGGATTGAAGTCGGCGCCCAGGGTATTCACCAAGTGCCTAGCGCCAGTGGCAGCGCAGGTACACCCGCAGGGGATCCACGTCTACCCCTAACTGGACGATTGGCTCACCAGAGCAAGAACAAGGGAACTTGCCGTCGAACACACAGCGAAGACTGTCCGGCTGCTCACGGACCTGGGATTCTCCATCAACTTCCCCAAATCCCACCTGGTTCCGTCGCAGGTCGCACTGTTTCTGGGAGCCAGGCTCGAGGACGAAGGCCATCCTGGACAAGGTGCAGCGTCTGCTGGCCACGGAGGTGGCCAGGGTGAGGTCCATCAAGTCCCTCTTCAGCATGATGTCTTCATGCTTCTACCTGGTGCGCCTGTGCAGGCTTTGGATGCGCCCTCTACAGGAGTTCCTCGATGCCCGTTGGATGCAAGCGATGGGCAGCTTCGAGGACAAGATCTCACTCAACGAGGTATTCCGCCAAGCAATTCGGTGGTGGGGCACCCGCGCGTATCTCGTGGCGGGCACAGACTTTCAGACCCCAGCACACCAGGTGACGGTGGCGACGGATGTCTCCCTGGATGGGTGGGGAGCGCACACCGGAGATCTTCACGCGAGAGGCTTCTGGCACCCGCAGGAGAAGACACTCCACATCAACATACTGGAGCTCTGAGCAGTGTTCTGGGCCCTTAGGTCGTTTCTCCCTTCCCTCAAGGGCAAGGGGTGAAGATCTTCACCAACAACCCCACCACGATGTTCTACATCCGGAAGCAGGGAGGAACAAAATCCCCAGTCCTGTCCAAGGAAGCCCAGGATCTGTTGCATTGGGCCGTTGCCCAGGGGATGTTTCTGGTACCCTTTCATCTGGCGGGGATAAAAAACACGATAGCCATCTCGCTCAGCAGGGAGCTGCGCTCGTGCCACGAGTGGGAACTGGGTCAGGATCAAGTGGATCGACTCTTTCAACGATGGGGCAAACCCCAGATCGAGCTGTTCGTGACGGCGTCGAACTGCCAAGTGCCAGAGGTTCACCAGCAGGTTTCCCCAGCCGAGGAGCATGGGCGATGCTTTCTCGTTCCCCTGGGACGGCCTGTTCCTGTATGCGTTCCCTCCGTTGCCGTTGCTGCTGCGACTTGTCAACCCGCTCAAGAGGTCCCGCTGCAGGATGATCCTCGTCGCACCGGCGTGGCCGAGGCAGATCTGGTTCCCAGACCTTCTGGACTTGTCAGCGTCCCCACCAGTCAAACTGTCGATGGACACAGATCTTCTCTGCAGAGAAGGAGGCGCCATCCTTCATCACGACCCGGAGTCGCAGAACTTGCAGGCCTGACTCCTGCAGAACTAGAGTTTGGAGGGTACGATATCCCGGCGGACTGCAAGGAGGTCCTTGCAAAGGCCTGGGCGTCCTCAACTCTCAAGTGCTACGGACACAAGTGGAAGAGGTTCTCTGTCTGGTGCCGTGCACAGAAGATTAACCCTCTATGGATTACTGCCCCTCAAGTTCTACTGTACTTACTGTTGCTGGCCAAAGCTGGACTAGCGCATGCCTCCATCAAGATAAATCTGGCAGCGATTTCCCGATAAACCAGAATTACAGGACGGTCATCCCTGTGGTCTCATCGCCTGGTGAAGGAGTTTATGAAAGGACTTTTCCGATCGTTCCCACCGGTGAAGGCTCCAGCCCCGGGGTGGGAGCTCAACGTGATGCTGACCAGGCTCATGGGACCGCCATTCAAGCCTTGCATTCGGCTCCGTTGAAGTTCCTGTCTTGGAAGACAACGTTCCTTGTGGCCATCACCTCCGCACGACGCGTGGGAGAGATTCAGGCCCTATCCTGCAAGCCTCCATACTTGACTTTTCACGATATGAGGGTAGTGCTGCGGACACACCCCTCCTTCGTGCCCAAGGTGCTGTCGGACTTCCATCTCAACGAGCCCTTGGTATTACCAGTTTTCTTCCCGTCGCCTTTGTCGCCGGCCGAGAGGACTTTGCACTCGCTGGATGTAGCTAGAGCGCTGAAGTTCTACGTGGACCGCACAAAGAGTTTTCGGAAGACGTCACAGCTGTTAGTGAACTTTGGACCTGTGAACCAACGGAAGGCTCTCTTTAAGTGTCATGTCACGAAGCAGGTGGCGGTTATGGAACCGCTGGTGTTATGGCTCGCCATAGCTTTTCCCGTCACGTTTGTGGGTTGCTGGTCTAGTCTTTGCACGCGTGAGTAGCCGGAGGTACTTATTGCACCACTTCCGGGTTGCGGACGCGTTGCAACGCTTGCGGTTTCCTAACCTGCATTGTTTGCTGTTCGCTCCGCTGTTCTTTTCCCCTGCCTAGTGCTGCGGTCCTCTGACCGTTATTTTTCAGCCCTTTTCTGCTTTTTGCTTCAGCCTTCCTTGTTTCCGCCCTTGTCAGTTTGCTTTCGTTCCCTCTTGTCCGTTACGTCCTTCTTTTCCTTTTCCCTTCTGTGCCTGTTTCCTTGTCCTATTTTTCCTACTTGCTCGTTTTCCCTCTCTCTCGCTTTCTCTTTCCTATTCTTACCTCTTTTCTTGTTTCTTTTACCCCTCCTATCCTTACGGCTTACCTTTATTCTGTTCCTTCCTTTCTTTTGCCCTTGCCTTTCTATCCCCCTTTGCTGCCCACTCGTGTACCAGAACTCGGCTTGTCTTTGGATTGTTCTCGCCTCTCGTCCTTCATGCAACTGTTCTCACGTGTACCAGTTCTCGGCCCGACTCTTGGATTGACTTCTCCTCACGTGCTGCAACCACTGCTCGCCTGTGCTACCCGTATTCTGACTTGCCTACGCCTCACGTAGTTTACTTCCTTCCGCCAAGGACCTGCATACCGTCTTTACTTGGATTGTGTTTCGCCTGACTTTGCCTCAGCCTCTTGTTTCGTCTCGCCTACCGTACCACTCCAGTAGGACGCCGAGGTCTCTCAGGGTTTTTTTGTCCCTTTGGCTTTTTCCCCTTATCGACGCTCCCAGAGGTTTGCCCTTTGTCACCCTTGCAGGTGGCAGAGTGGCATCCTTCCGTGGTCGTCCTTATCTCCTCAAAAAAAAGGAGAGACCCAGAAGAAAAGAAAAGAAAGGTACCAGGAAGAAGGACGAAGTTGAGGAGCTAGGGGAGGGTGGTGAGTCGGAATCTTCTCTATCAGACAAGGATATCACTGACCCCAGTGACACGAAGGCTTCCATTTCCAGATGGATCTCCGGCTGCATCATGCACTGTCACCGGTTGGCAAACCGACCGTTGCCTGGCCGTCCGAGAGCCCATTCGACCAGAGCGATCGCTGCTTCCACGGCTTTCTTGTCTGGTGTGTCCCTGCTGGACATCAGCAGGGCTGCTACGTGGAGGTAGACACACACCTTCACAAGATTCTACTGCGTCGACCGGGATTCCAGGCAGGAGTCCCGAGTCGGCCAAGCAGTGCTGCGCAACCTGTTCGCCTGAAGGTGGGCCCGGTGAGGAGGTAAGAGTTGCTTAATGTTGAGTTTATGTGATGCTTAATATTGAGCCTTTGCCACCTCCCGTGGTTGTGCATGTGTGTACTGCTAGGTATTCTTATATTCATGAGCATCTGAATCCATGCCAGACCCCATGCTGGAGAAGGAACAAGTTACTTACCTGTAACTGTTGTTCTCCAGTATGGGTCTGGCATGGATTCACATGCGAACCCTCCCTCCTACCCCTTTGCGGCTCTTCACTTGGTCATACTGCCACTTTACGTGCTACCAAATCTGAGGATGGCTGCCAGGGGCGGGGCTTAGGGAGAGGGCAGTCATTGGCTGGGTGCAGTATGACCCAGAGACCAGTGATTGGTTACTACTAAGAAAGGCAGATCAGAAACGAAACTGATACAGATTTTTTCTTTACCGAGGATTCCCAGCCTGACGACAGGGAATATATTCATGAGCATGTGAATCCATGCCAGACCCATGCTGGAGAACAGCAGTTACAGGTAAGTAACGTGTTCCTTATTAAAATAAAAGGAAAAAGCATATCTTTCCCTAACTCTGTGGCTGTTCATGCTTGTCAGTCAGTCAGTCAGTCGTGAGTGTCCAAAGGAATAAGTCTGGTGTCCAAAGCTACCCTTACTGACCCTACCACTATGAAAACCAACTCAAACCAGGGGAATGACTCCCTTCCTGGGGAGGAAGGATAGCACAGGGGCAATGTGTTTGAAGCAAGACAACGCAACGCAACACAGTTTCGAATCCCTAACCCACGCTTAGAGACCACTCCTGGTATTAAGTGCCTTATAATTGAACAATTATGCAGAGTGTTTGGCAGAGTATGGCCAGACAGAGAACGTTACTGTGTGTTACTGAGTTACTCGCAGTCTGTCTTTACTGCCGAGTAAATTTTGGAGGAGGAGCCCGCATCTACATAGAGCCCAGCTGTAGCGGAGCGTATTGCGGAGTGTTTGGCAGAGTGTCCGGCAATGGTGGAGGCTGACACTCGCTTTGCCGGTGCTACCGTTTAAATTTACTTTTGCACGTGGATTAGACTCACATCATATCTGTGGAGAAGGGTAGGTGCACTGAACTTTTCCAACATCGAGTGTGAAGGCGGGAGACTGTTGAGTAATCCTTTGATCCCGCCTTCTGGTCCTGACGGGGATCTGTTGGAGGTTTCAGCGGATCCATTGCTTTGATCGTTTGGTGCAGTGTTGGCGAGCGCTAGCGAGGGAGAGCGAGGACGCGCTCTGCCTACTCCAGGCTCGCCGGATATTGTGGATGACCAGGATGTGTTTATGCTTATCAAGCAGGAAGCAGTGTCAACAAAGGAAGAGCTGCCGTGGCTGGAGACATGGTCTCAGCACTACAGCAGTCAGTGCCGGAACGGGTGTGCCGGACCTCCTCCGCTGAATCTGGTAAGCCGCAGGTGTGTGAAGCATATGAAATAAATCTTGATAATCTGACAGAGTTAACAGAAACTAACATAACCGCAGCAACAGCGGCAGCGGACAGAATGAGTGATGAATTTTGGAAACTGTTAGAACTGTTAGACAAGCAGAAGGCTCAAAACCAGGGGGGGGAGGGAGAGCCCAACAGCCATACAAGCTGCTTTGTCACCCATCCCGCTGCCGTTGTATGTGAATGTGGTAATTGGGTAGAGTACGGCACGCTTTGAAGCAAAGGAAGCGTGTTCAATGCAGCCATTAGAGGCTGCCTTGATCCAAGCCACGAGCTTCGAACATAAGGGGCACATTAGCCCTATGGTAGTGAGTGAGTGAAGGTGGGCACAAGGGATGGAAAAGCAAACCAACACTGGAGGTTGCTTTGCAGGAACAGTCGCTGGGCGAGGCAGAACAGAGGGGCGAGATATACATGCCTGATATCAACAGGACCAGCAGTTCCCTTCTAAGCTTGTCAAACAATAGGAGTGAATCGTCTGAGGCTGGGGAACTGTGCCTACAAGGCGCCCCGCCTGTTAATGGAGACACAGAACGACAAAAAAAAAAGATGATATTGTCACAGGCAAAACTAATACATCGAGTATGGGCTCAAACATACTGAACGGAACATGCTCCTTTTTCATTTGGATTAAAATTCTAGGTGCAAAGTACCTTTATCTATAGGCTGACCAAACTCAAACAACAAGAGCCCCCAAAATCTAACCCCACAAGTATAACAACCTCGGTACAACTCAGCCAAGGGGACAACAGCTCTTATAAAAGTGGAGATGTTGAAAGAACTGGCAGGAAGCCACCCCGTCTGAACCCTTATGGGGGGTTAAAAATGCACAAATTCTTCAACGGATTTGGTAAACAGGCAACTGATTCAAAATCAAGAGCACAAGCTTTTAGAAACACCCTCATCACCCTAGTTCCACAGCCAGAAACTCTAAATGAAATACCAGACCAACTACTTTTGTAGACATCATGGACGATGGAAACTAATCTTACCCCTCAATTTCGGGCAACAAATGCAAAGGGAGGGTTGTTGCAAGTGGATGGTCAGGAACTTGTGGACGGTATTAGGCCAACAGCTGCCACAGGTCAATTATGTAGCAGAAAGCAGCTATACAATAAATTGGAACTTGGAACTGCAACTATTTCTGTGGACAACTGACAGGGACCATCAAAAAGAGGAAGATACGAACGTCTAGATGGGGACGACGTAACTGGTAATTCATTCAAAGATAAAGAAACTCAAACGCTGCGAACCCCAATAATAAACAAAGCGCCGGTAGATTTAATATCTGGTCCTTCCAATGATCAACAAACTAATGCCAACTTTGTCCTAGTATCCACCTTAACATCAATACTTGCTCCTTTTGTGAAGCTGCACAAGCAAATGTCAGATCAAATGAAGGATCAAACAACCATGCTGGCAATGCTCCACTCTAAAATGATTTTTGTGGAAGGCTTTGTTACAGGAGTGCAAACAAATCTGGAAAAAAGCGACGCAAAAGTCGCCAGTTTATTACACACCATACTAGACCCTATAATTAAGGAAAAACAACACAAGAGACTGTCAAGGAATCTTGACTTTTCTCAAACACAAATATCATCGAATGTGCGTACTATACACCCAACGTCTTTGTCAACACAAACATGTCAGGAGAACAGTTTACATAATCTGTCGGGATATTTCAACCAACGAGTCAATTTAAATGATGTATCTTTACGCACTATTGAAAATCAAAATCTGAATGACGCAGCTAGAATTGACTTGATTGGAATTACATCTACCAATTCAATAGCCAATAAAAACTCAGATATTATGAATGATAAAGAGACTGAGACACCTGCATCGGTTCCCATAGTAGTTGATCAGAGGGCAGCCATAATCGATTCTGACCTGCTGAACCCACAAAACAGCGGCTCGACAGAGGAAGATCTGGGAAGAGAACAAAATCAGCGGATAGCTGATAATTTACCTAAAATGTACAAGATCTTCACAAAGTTGACAAACGCTAATTCAAAGGGCAAAAACACAAAGCAAGTCTCGTTTAACTCAGCTAAACCAACGATAAAGGGTGGTCTTAAAAGTATCAGACAAAGTGAAAAAGAACACAAAACCAACCAGCAAAACCCAAACCTGACTCAAATGGGTTTAGATCATTTATCAAGAATATTACTTTACCTCCGACCAACGTATCGGTATCTGGAAGAGACGTGACCAAGAGGCCCACAATATCAGATATTGATCCAAAACAAAGACTGATCCACCAAGTTATTTGGGAGCCACCCGAAAATTTCGTGGTGGAAGATGATGAGGAGTCAGTTGACTTGCTAGACCTATCCATCTACTCTATTTCAGAGAGTGAGGAGGAAGAGAGAGAAGTATTGGACACTGAAGAAATAACCCAAGAACCTGCCTCATCAGAATCTGAAGGATCAAGTGAGATCAATCAAGGTTGTAAATGGTCCAAAATGCTGCTTGGTCCGGTAGCCCTTGAACAAATGAGGAGGAAAACCAGTAATTTACAAGGTCAACCACCCAAAGGCATGCTATCCCTTGAGGAAAGATTTAAGTTGCTCAGGAAAACCAAACAAGTGACCACAAGTAAAACATCATCAAAGATTCCACGTGAGGGCCCCTGCATAGCCAGGGGTGGGTCCTCGGACACAAGATTCAGGGACAACATCGTACTGATGTTAAAAACAGACAACAGAGGAGAAAAGTTAACTGTCCCCAAATTGAACGATCAAGTACCTGCGACGAAACAACCAACTGAAACGCACGCTGTCAATGTTCCATCAAAGGAGAGCAAGGACGGTCCACAGCAGCTGAAGATCCAGTATTGTTCAGCCGCAGATGAAAAACGTGGATAAGAACTTCAATATAGGACCTCACCTTTGAGAGTCGTAAAATCAACTATCGAGCATTGATCAAATGACTAGAGAAGAGAATACGAAGATGAAGCCCAATCCCCCAGAGGCTGTTAGGCCAAATAAAGCGAGTACATCATTGCTATTAGAAAGAATGTTGCCAACAGGTGACGTCTGATTTTAAACAGGGCTAACATCATCCGGCTCCTTCGTCAAATCCCTTGCTGGAGACCCTTTACTACAACTGACCTATTTACAGCGGAATTTCCAGAAGAGGAAAGAACGGACAGGGTAGTCTTACATCTGGCCACACCATGGATCACTAAACTTCTGATGGAAGAGGCGGCTCAACTGAGACCAATGGGATTCGATCCCACCAAATATTTAGTGGAACCATCTGATTCGCATCTTGTGTCTCGACCAAGTCGAGATTAACTCTGGGACAACATGCCAGAAGAAAGTAAAAGAAGATCAAATGTCCAAGTAGTTGATAGGTGAAATTCTGCAAGGTTCGATAAAATAGGACGTACACAAAGAGAAACCCGTAAATCAGCTACAGGACCAAAAGTAGATCTTTTTGCAGGAAAAAACAACCTAATCTATCTCCAAAAACTTGGTTGATGGAACCACCATCGCTTAATGGCTATACGATCCATCTGAATCCAACTGCAAAAGGTACAAGGGTAAGACCAATGTCAGGATTAATGATTGCAATTAACAACCAGTTTGAATTGACTCTACTTGAAGAATTTAATCCTAGTCCATTCATCCAAGTGCTGGTGGGAAGACTGCCATCTGAGCTTGACGGTCTAAACACAACCTTAATTCTCATGAATCTGTATTGGAACCCAAAAAACAGGAATTGAACAACTTCCCTGACCAGATAACCGGTATGATCGACAATTTAAGAGCAAAATGGACCGATGCACAATTCCTAATTTGTGGATATTTTAACTCTCAATGTTTATCCCAGAAAGGGATAGAAATTGTGGGAGATTGGAATCTCGCAACAGACTCTAAAATAAGAGGCCAGCACTGGATAATGGCAATGAACTCAAGAGATATCGTAATCCTAAATGGGATCACTGAGGGCCACATCCCTGGAAAGGCTATATGGTCAGGAGTGTCAGGATCTCGTATAATAGATTACATCTGTGTATCGCGCAATTTGTTCAGGCAGGTGCTTACACTGCAGGTTACAACCAAACAAAGTAGCGATCAGAATCTGCTAACAATGACTTGGGGAAAAGCGAGGTGGGCCGAAACACAGGCATACGCCATTCAGCTGGATCTAATGCCGGGAAGGAAACAATTGAAGATCAAGGGAAAGCAAGTAGCCCACCTTACGGAATTACTCAAATGGGAAACCGATCGCAGCTCGAGCATAACAGTAAAAGATAGGGTTGATTATCCAAAACTCTGAGGCATATCGTACCAACAAACAGCAAGTAAACAAAACCACCGGGCAGCATCGACCTGTATTAGATCAAATAATCGGAGAAAAGAAAGGGATATTGAACAACCTGATCCCTAAACTTAAAAAACAATCCACATTTTTGGTGATAAAGAAGATCCACAAACTAAAACAACTTCACGAAAATTGGTGTAAAAACCACACAAAAATCTATTGCGAAAAGATGCAGAGAAAATGCTGCAAAAAGTAAGTAAAAAAATACAGCTGAAATATGGACCATGATCAACGAACTGGATGCACCTCGCGAAGCTCTGATTTCGAATCCACCCCAAGCCTAGAGCTGGATATCTCACTTCTCAAAATGTTTTGATGCTGACATCTAGGAGAGAGGGAAGAAGAAAGAGAGTAGTCAATCATGTGAAAACCTACAAATAAATCAGTAGACGGTAAAAGACATCATACTGAAACTAAAGAATTCAAGAGGGCCAGGTCTGGATGGGATGTCCAATGCCCTACTTAAAGAAGACCCCGACCAGTGCTCTAAATTACTATTGTGCTTGTTTGAGCATATAATAAAACTTAAGGCAGTTCCAAATTCATGGAAAAAGGCTGTGATCGTCCCCATGCATAAGAAAGGCCTCCGTTCCGATCCCGTGAACTATCATCCAATAGCACTGTTGGACGTCGGAGGGAAGGTCTTTGCTTCTATCATCCTTAAAGCCTTGGCAAACTGGAGTACAAACACAAACCGACAAGATAATTGGCAGTCAGGCTTTGTGAAGGGTGTGGGGACCTCACTGAACATCTTCCTTATAAATATCCTAAAAGCGCAGGCAGAAAGGAGTTCTGAGAGACATATCTATCTGGCCTTCATAGATCTCTCACAGGCATTTGACACCATCAGCCGACCCGAACTCTGGCATAAACTGACAAGTTGGGGATGTCCAGATTACATTTTAGAGGCAATATAAGATTTACATGCTGAAACATCTCTACAAATTAGGCTGGATTGAACAGGCCAGTTAACAAAAGAAATTCAAACCAACAAAGGCCTCAAACAGGGGTACCCCCCAGCGCCCGAACTGTTTAAACTAATGCCTTATGACATTAGATGTTTTCCCCCGAAGATTGGCTCTGTAAAAATACCTCGTATTCTTTACGCAGACGACGTGGTCCTGCTTGACCAGACCCCAGTGGGTCTTCAAAAACAATTGAACGTGCTGCAGAATTACGTTGATCTGAACGATTTACAAATCAATCCAGCGCAATCCAAGATTCTGACATTTAGACCAGGTAACAAGAGGCAGTCTCGGAGAACAAATCTCTGAGGACAAAAGATTCCAGAAGTAAAGTCCTTTATACCTTGGGCTGTGCTTGAATACCAACAAAAGAGATTGGCCCTGGGTTGAGCAACTTCGAGCTAAAGCTTTCAACCTGGCTAGTCAGGGGCGAATCCTACTAAAGAGGTTCTGTGGATTCTCAATGCTTCCTTTGATAGCCTACTACCGTATGAAGGCCCTGCCAAATACGGTGCGGAAACCTCCTTTACATTTGGCCACAACAATTGGGCCAGGCTTGAAGGACTCCTTTGGAAGAGGGTGCTTCGATTGCCTAGAAGCACACTGGTCCAATCCATTCGAAAGGGAGTTGGGCGTAACAGCAATGAGCACAATCGTTGTATGGAAATCTCTGTCTATTTAAGAAGTGCATAAACGACATGAAACAAGGAGGCTTTGTGGCAGTAGGAAAAGTGCTGAAGGCCAACGAAGAGCAAAACTGTTGGAATGGCAAAATATCTGCCATGGAATCTTGGAAGAGTTTGGTGAGTCGGAACAAAGCCTAAGAGAGAACCCTGATAAGGTCAAAAGAAACGATACATCCATGATTGGATAACCACACAAGAGGACTGTTTAAAATGTAACCTGTACGGGAAATCAATTCAAGAACCCAGAAAGTTGAACAGTCAGCCTACTTAGAAAGATTTCCGAACTGTTACTTTAGGGATCAAGATTTTGGTTAAACATATTGCCGACAAGGGAAACGGAACAATGAACTTACTACCTGCAGATTATGTAAAAATGATGACTCATATGAAATGCTAGAACATTTGGTGCTGTATTGTTCAGCTATGAGAGATGCAAGAATCACGTTTCTGACGGAATTTACGGCAAAGTATGGTCAACGTACAATGACAGAATGGTGGATTGAGCTACTTAGAGGAACGCATATACCTTTGACAATAGCTTTGGTAAAACTTTGTTAAAGATTTTCGGTGACATCAAAGAAATCAAACGATCTGCTACGTGATCTCAATTAGAAAAAGAGACACGTACTTTGTCCAACTGTCCATTGACGATCAAAATACTGTTTTTTGATAAACTGAATGATTGTAGAAAAATTATGTGTATGTTTTGTTGTTTTACGTAATGTTAAGTTATGAATTGATAAAAGCTAAAAGGTTATCTATGTTGTGTAACCAATAAACCTATACAAAAAAAATAAAAATTATAATTATAATCCTCCTGAGAGTTATTTCTAATACCGGTCTTTAGTACACAATAGTCTCTCTTGACTTCTTGGATCAGAACTCTCCAGTTCCTTAGTTGGCTTGCTGGATTTACTTTAATACAAAATCTGCAAATAGTCTCCCGTGACTTCTTGGATCAAACACTTTTAGTTCCTTAATTGGGTCAGTGGACTTGAACTCCTCTTTGGGGATCTCTTATTTCTCCAGCATGGGGTCTGGCATGGATTCACATGCTCATGAATATTCCCCGTCGTCAGGCTGGGAATCCTCGGTAAAGAAAAAACCAGTATCAGTTTCGTTTCTGATCTGTCTTTCGTAGTAATAACCAATCACTGGTCTCTGCGTCATACTGACCACAGCCAATGACTGCCCTCTACCTAAGCACCGCCTCTGGCAGCCATCTTCAGATTTTTACCGCACGTTCATGTGTTGGGATCCTCGTGCTATTGCTCTCGAGCGTTAGTGCTTTTTTTTCGCGCTTTTTCACAAAAAACTTCGATTCTTTCGGTCAAAAGAGCCTCAAGCTCCACCGATCCTACATCCGATCAACGGGGACCCGTGTCGGATTCATCTGTGCCCCTCAAGGGTGAAGATTTCGTCGAGCTACGCTTCGGAGGACTCCAGAAGCTTCTCAGGCCCGGTCTCGGAGATGGCCCAGGAGAAGGGAAGCTCGACGCCCGGAAAGCTGTTCAGGGCCTGCCCTGGATGCCAGCTGCAGAACGTCTTCAAGGAGGACGAACACTCTTTCTGCCTTTACTGCCTTCATGGGGACAAGACGCACGTGGAGAAGGACTGTGCGTTTTGCGGCAACATGTCGGAACGGACCATGAAGGACCGCCATCAACGTCTCGCCAGCTGGCTGGAGGGTAAGAGCCCGTCTGGCGAGAAGAAGAAGAAATCTGAGCGGTCTTCTAAGACCTTTGAGGGCGCCCCGGCGACGGGGGCCCAACATAAGGCCAAGCACCGCGAGTCCGCTGGCACCGGGAGCGCCGAACGGTCGGGCTCTACGGGCGCCAGGCAGGGCGCACCCTCCCCGGCACCATCAACCACGAGCCAACGCTCTGGGTCGGGTAAGAGGAAGGCCGAGCACCCGGCGAAGCTCCTGGAGAGACCCCGGTCGAGCTCTAAGGCAGAGGAGGAGCGTGGCAGTGCCCCCTCCCTCAAGGATAAGGCGGTGAGCGCACCTAAGGTGGTGAAGGCCTTGATCCATTCGACCAAGCCCTCTATCGAAATGGTCGCGGCGGCCCTGGCCCAGCCTGTGGAGGCTGCACCAGTGGTGGCGGCCTCGGGGCCCAGAATCTCCCTGCCTCCTCGGAGGGAGTCTTCTTTCGTGCCCATCGATAGGACCCCCGTGAAACCCTCCGTGGGGAAGAAGGGGGGGCAGGGCGTCGTCGTAGATTCGGCCTCAACCTCAGAAGAGGAACTGATCGAGGTCTTAAGCCACGGCCTAGGCGTGGAACAAGACCAGCCCGTCGGAATGGGCCCCGACGCAGGTGACGACGACGACATCGTCGAGGATACCGACGGGGCCCCTGCTCGCCCGTCGGATTCCCCTCTGCCAGCGCCGCAAGACAACTCAGCGGCCATTTTGTTGGCTATACAGTCCTTATGCTCCGAGATAAGGACGAGACTTCCGTTACCGACGGAGGAACCTCTCCCGTCGGGGGATCCAGAACCGGGACCTTCTGGTGTTCCCCCTACCAAGGAAAGAAGGATCCATCCACCGCCTCCTTTTCAACCGTCGCGCCCCGTCCAGCCCTCCTCCCCGTCCACCCGAGGGGATGATACGGGGACTGACACGGCAGCGACGGGTACGGACGACGAGGCATACGACGAGGATTTTCCGTCGTCGCCTCCCACCAGGGCTTCTCCACCCGACGAGATTGGATCGTTCCACTCAATGATCGCCAGGGCATCCGAGCTTTTCCAACTCTGCCCTGAGGAGAAGAAAAAGGAAGGCTTCCTTTACCAACGGCGCGAGGCCAAGAGGAAGACGGTCCTCGCAGTGCCTCTGTTGGACGACATTTGGGATGAGGGCCTTTCCCTCCTCAAGAACCCTTCCACGACGCCAGCGAAAAGAGACCGGTACGAGAAAAAGTACCGGGTCCCGGACTCGGCCCCCCTATGCCTCCGGGCGCAGCCTACCCCGGACTCCGTCGTCTCCGCGGCAGCCAGGAAGAAAGCGGGGGGGGGTGCGGCCTCCACGTCGACTTCCCCGCCGGACGGCGAGGGAAAGAAATTGGATGCCATGGGACGCAGAGTCATCTCGTCGGCGGCGACGACGATTAAAGCGGCCAACGCCTTGGCTATCGTGGCCCGCTACGACAGGGAACTCTGGTACAAGATAGCTCCCCTGCTGGATTTTCTGCCGGACGACAAGAGGGCGGAGGCCCTTGAGATCCTGCAGGAAGGTGAGGTGGCCTCGGACCACGCCATCACCGTGGCGACGGACATCGCCGACACTGGGTTCCGCCAGATGGGCAACGGCGTTTGCCTTCGACGTCGCGGATGGCTCAAGGCTACGGACTTTCGGCAGGACGTCCAGACCAGGGTCCTGGACATGCCCTTCGACGGGAACAACCTGTTTGGGAAGACAGTGGACGATTCCCTTCAGGCCATCAAGGCGGATACTGAGACGGCCCGGGCCCTTGGAGTACTGCAGCAACGGCGGACGCCCTTTCGGAGCGGCGGAGGCAAGGGCGCCTCCAAAGGTTCCGGCGGCGGTTTCGCTTCCTACCGTCAAGCGGCCCGCTCGTCGTCGCAAGAGGCCTACAGAGGACGAGGCAAGTCTGGCGGACCCCGCCGTCGTCGCCAAGGAGGCCAAGGCGGCAAGGCCGCGTCCAAGCAGGATTGAACCGGCCGTGGGGTCGGGCCCCCACCGAAGCACCCCGGTGGGAGGCCGGCTGGCGGGCTTCGTCAGCGTGTGGGAGTCCATCTCCACCGACCGTTGGGTGCTGGACGCCCTGGCCCGGGGCCACGCGCTCGAGTTTCAAAGAAGGTGCCCGCGCGTCCCCCCCCGTGGCCAGGAAAGAACTTCACGTCCCTCAACTTCTCCTGGAGGTAAAGGCGATGCTCAGAAAGGGCGCCATCGAACTCGTCCCAAAGAGGCTTCGGGGCTCCGGAGTCTACTCGCGTTACTTCCTCGTGAAGAAGAAGACGGGAGGATGGCGCCCCATCCTGGACCTGCGACGCCTGAACAAGTTCATCAAGGCGCAGAAGTTCCGGATGGTCACCCTCCAGCACGTCCTGGGTCAGCTGGAGGAAGGAGACTTCCTATCGTCGTTGGATTTGGAGGATGCCTACTTCCACATTCCCTTCCTAAAGGGGCACCGAAAATTCCTCAGATTCGTGGTCCAAGGGCGTCATTACCAGTTCAAAGCCCTTCCCTTCGGACTACGGTCGGCACCCAGGGTTTTCACCAAGTGCCTCGCACCGGTGGCGGCGCAGCTGCGCCGCGAGGGGATTCACGTCTACCCCTACCTGGACGACTGGCTCATCCGCGCCAAGACGAGGGAGCTCGCCGTGGTCCACACGGCAAGGACCGTCCAACTCCTCACGGACCTGGGATTCTCCGTGAACTACGCCAAATCCCACCTGGTGCCCGCGCAAGTCGCACTGTTTCTGGGAGCGAGGCTCGACACAGTGTCCCTTCTGGCCTCCCCGTCGGAGGAGAGGACCAGGACCATCTTGGGCAAGGTGCAACGGATGTTGGTGGCCGACGCGGCCAAGGTGAGGTCCATCAAGTCCCTCCTCGGGATGATGTCTTCCTGCATCTACCTCATTCCCATGTGCAGGCTCCGGATGCGCCCGTTGCAAGAGTTCCTGGATGCGCGCTGGATCCAGACGACGGGCAGCTTCGAGGAAAGGATCAAGCTCGACGAGAGTTTCCGACGAGCGATACGGTGGTGGGGCACCCGCGCGCATCTGACGGCGGGCATGGACTTCCAGACCCCAGCCCACCAGGTGACTGTGACCACGGATGCCTCCCTAGAAGGGTGGGGAGCGCACACCGAAAATCTGCACGCAAGGGGACTCTGGCTCCCGACGGAGAAGTCCCTGCATATCAACGTCCTGGAGCTCCGTGCAGTGTTTTGGGCCCTCAGGTCCTTCCTTCCGTCCCTCAAGGGCAAGGTGGTGAGGATCTTCACCGACAACACCACCACCATGTTTTACATCAGGAAACAGGGCGGAACCAGGTCCCCAGCGCTGTCCAAGGAGGCGCAGGACCTGTGGCATTGGGCCGTCGCCCAAGGGATTCTTCTGGTGCCGTTTCATCTGGCAGGGATAAAAAACACCATCGCCGACTCACTCAGCAGGGAGCTGCGCTCGTGCCACGAGTGGGAACTACGGCAGGATCTGGTGGATCGCCTCTTCCGACGGTGGGGCACACCCCAGATCGACCTGTTCGCGACGGCGACGAACACCAAGTGCCGGAGGTTCGCCAGCAGGTTTCCCCAGACGAGGAGCATGGGCGATGCTTTCTCGTTCCCCTGGGAGGGCCTGTTCCTCTACGCGTTCCCTCCCTTGCCTCTGCTAATCCGGCTCGTCAACCAGCTCAAGAGGTCACGGTGCAGGATGATCCTCGTCGCACCTGCGTGGCCGAGGCAGATATGGTTCCCGGACCTTCTGGACTTGTCGGCGTCCCCGCCAATCAAGCTGCCGGCGGACGCGGATCTACTCTCCAGGGAAGGAGGCGCCATCCTCCACCACGACCCGAAGTCGCTGAACTTGCAGGCCTGGCTCCTGCAGCGCTAGAGTTTGGAGGATACGACATACCGGCCGATTGCAGAGAGGTTCTTGCAAAGGCCAGGGCGTCCTCGACTCTTAAATGCTACGGACACAAATGGAAGAGGTTCTCTGTCTGGTGCCACGCACAGAAGATTAACCCTCTACGGATTACGGCTCCCCAAGTGCTGCCGTACCTGCTGACGCTGGCCAAAGCTGGTCTGGCTCACGCGTCCATCAAGATTCATCTTGCTGCGATCTCCCGATACACCAGAACCACGGGCCGGACGTCCTTGTGGTCTCATCGTCTGGTGAAAGAGTTTATGAAGGGACTGTTCAGATCGTTCCCGCCGGTGAAGGCTCCGGCCCCGGCGTGGGAGCTCAACGTGGTGCTGACCAAACTCATGGGACCTCCGTTCGAGCCTCTGCACTCGGCCCCGTTGAAGTTTCTATCGTGGAAAACAGCTTTTCTCGTGGCCATCACCTCCGCACGACGAGTGGGAGAGATCCAGGCCCTTTCCTGCAAGGCCCCGTACTTGACTTTCCACGACACGAGGGTAGTGCTCAGGACGCACCCCTCCTTCATGCCCAAGGTACCGTCGGACTTTCATTTCAACGAACCCTTGGTGTTACCTGTGTTCTTCCCGTCGCCTTCGTCGCCGGCTGAGAGGACTTTGCACTCGCTGGATGTAGCTAGAGCGCTGAAGTTCTACGTGGACCGCACGAAAGGTTTTCGGAAGACGTCACAACTCTTTGTGAACTTTGGACCTGTCAATCAGGGGAAGGCTCTCTCGAAGGCTTCCATCTCCAGATGGCTCTCCGGCTGTATCATGTACTGTCACCGGTTGGCAAACCGACCGCTGCCTGGCCGTCCGAGAGCCCATTCCACCAGAGCGATCGCAGCTACCACGGCGTTCCTATCTGGTGTGCCCCTGCTGGACATATGCAGGGCTGCTACGTGGAGGTCGACGCACACCTTCACGAAATTCTACTGCGTCGACCGGGATTCCAGGGAGGAGTCCAGGGTCGGCCAAGCAGTGCTGCGCAACCTGTTCGCCTGAGGTGAGCCTGGTGAGGAGGTAAGATGCTTAATGTTGAGTTGATGTGATGCTTAATGTTGAGCCTTTGCCACCTCCCGTGGTTGTGCATGTGTGTACTGCTATGTATTCTTTATTCATGAGCATGTGAATCCATGCCAGACCCCATGCTGGAGAAGGAACAAGTTACTTACCTGTAACTGTTGTTCTCCAGCATGGGTCTGGCATGGATTCACATGCGAACCCTCCCGCCTACCCCTCTGCGGCTCTTCACTTGGTCATACTGCCACTTCACGTGCTTCCAAATCTGAAGATGGCTGCCAGAGGCGGTGCTTAGGTAGAGGGCAGTCATTGGCTGTGGTCAGTATGACGCAGAGACCAGTGATTGGTTATTACTACGAAAGACAGATCAGAAACGAAACTGATACTGGTTTTTTCTTTACCGAGGATTCCCAGCCTGACGACGGGGAATATTCATGAGCATGTGAATCCATGCCAGACCCATGCTGGAGAACAACAGTTACAGGTAAGTAACTTGTTCCTAATCCTCCTTTCTTGGTTGCAACTCCCTAAGCTTTGTTGTGTTGTACTTGGTATATGCTTCAATTGCTTGCTCTCTCTATGCTCTTTGCATCTCTGGTTTTCTCTTCAATACTATATTGGCTTTGCATCAGACGTTCAATTAGTTTTCCCTTTCCCCAGGGTATTTTTATCCATCTTCTTTCTTGATTTATTGATTCAATAGTTATTTCTATAGAATCACAATACTTGCATTTCCTTTGTTTCATGTTTAGCTCACTTTCATACTTTGTACTGGCATGAGTAAACTGTGCACTATAATGATTCCCTTGCGTTCTCCAGGGCTTCCCATTTGCCCAGTTAACTTCATTTTTGGTTGGTGAATGACTTTGTGAGCCTTTTTCTTCAGGGGCTCTGTCCCGGTTCATGGACCGCTGATGCCTTATCTTCCCTGGCGCCACTCTTGTGATGGTTTCCCGTACCTTCGTTGCAGTGTCTCGGTGCCCCACTGCGTGTCTGAGCATGCTTCTCTGGTTCATGGTATCGGCAAAGTTACTTGGACCCCCAGTCCACCACAGACTCCCATTCGAGGACTCACCACCACCTTCAATTTGGCTCATTGCCCTTTTGTTCTCTTGCTCTTCAAGTGTACAGTAGCTCTGGCGTACCGTTCTGTGAGGCTCTGCGAGTTTCAAACTCACAGATTTCCTGACTTCCTTCTCTGTCAGGACTTATGTAGCTTGGGGTCTTCCCTTGCTTGCTTACATGGTTCCCTCTCTCCTCTTTGCCTCTGTCTCTCTTGGCTCTTTCTGAATGTACATTTATCCACATGCTTGTCTCAGTGAATTGTGCATTTGGATTTAAAGAGACATTACCCTTTTCCATAAGAAAATAGCATCCATTAGGAGTCTTTGTCCCAGGCTTGATACTCTGTTATTGTGGTCTCTTTGTCCCAGTCTTGATAATGTATTGGATTTGGCATATCAAACATCTCATGTAGGCCACAGTATGTGCCGCCCGAGGGAGTTCCTCACTGCAACTGGAGTCCTTATCCCCTAAGGGGGAGTCTCTCACTGTGAGGTCTATAAGGAGAGAGTAATGAGAGACGAACATAGAGAACTCTTGATTGTGGTCACAAACGTTTATTTAAAGCAAAGGGGGGTTGAAAATGCCTCACTATCCCTACTCTAGCAGTTGTTTCCCTATCTCAACCAAAACTAAGGCTCTGTCCTGTGTAAAGATGTCCAAAGCAAAAATATCCTGTGTCCGAATTCCTATTCTAGCCCTCACATCCCAGTAACTCTAACGGCTTAAGGGTGATGTCTTTGGTCTTGAAAGTGCACACATGTTCAAGTTCAAAAGAAAAGTGTAACTCCAACACAAAGGTTCCCAATGGATAGCATTCACAGTTCCAGGGAATGGCTTCCTTCCCCAGGTTTCTCTTCACCAATGCGATAGATCAACAAGACAATAAAGGTTCCTTATAGCCCAAGAAGATCCCTCCTTCCCCTTGGTGTTTCAAGCCACTTCTAGGAAGAATGTCTCCCTTCCCCAGGTCTTTGCAAACATTCACAATCCTAAGGTTATGAGTCGTCTTTGGTATTCTTTATTCAACAAAACAACTTGGACGTGAGCTGCAGCCTCGCAGGACAACTGGTACTCCCCTGCCAGGGTCTTTCCACACTTAATGCAATTTGACTCACAAACGTATCTTTTCCTGGCATAATTTTCCTGCCAGGCCTTTTCCATGTGGTTCAATTCTGACATTCGCAAACTTCATTTTGCCTGATACTCTCCTTTCAGGGCTTTCTCATGTGATTCACTTTTCACACTTGCACACTTGACTTTTGCTCGGTATACTCTCCTGCCAGGGCTTTCTTGCAAAGTTCACTTTATACATTTGCAATCTTGACTTTACCTGGTATGCTCTCCTGCCAGGACTTTCTTGCAAAGTTCACTTTATACATTTGCAATATTGACTTTACCTGGTATGCTCTCCTGCCAGGACTTTCTCTTGTGATACCCTTTTACACACTTGGAAATTTGACTTTGCCTGGTATACTCTCCTGCCAGGGCTTTCTCACACAGTTCCCTTTATACAGTTGCAAACTTGACAGTTTTTATTTCTCACAATCACTTCTGGAATACTTATTTTCAAATATTGGATCACAAATTCCATCCATTCACTTTGCTTTCTCTTTTCATTCCTTAATAGCGTTGCCGAAGTGCCCCCTTGTCCCAGCTTCCTTTGCTAGGACTCATTGGCTTTTCGTGGCTCTCTTTCGTCCTTCTAGCAATAAATGTGAAGCGTCCCTCCTCCACTTCACAGGGTCACCAGTTTCACCTACTGGCTTCCACGTCTTTCGCGGCTCCTATTTTGCTGTTGACCCCATCTCTATTTTTCGGATGGTATTGCAACTGCTTTCCAGGCTCCTTCTGGCAGCGTCTCACTGCTTCATGTTGGTTAGGAGTTTTAAATGTCCCAGCAACTATCACAAGCTTGCAACCACTACAGCGCGTCCTGTGCTTCTAGGCTTCCTTGAGCTTCATTCCGCCATTCAGCCACCTCGTCCCAGTGTTTCCATACAGATCGGAATAATAGGCAGTTTTTGGTATTTAATTCCCAAAATACTGAAATATGTTATTAGCAGGTTTTATGGTTGATTGAAGGGGTCTACCACAGTATGCTATAAAGGCATGAGGAATTGAGGGGATCTCCCTTAAAGGGAAAGGGGATATGTGTTTTCATCCAATGATGCTGGGTCATCTCCCTGAGGGTCGCCTCCCCCATGTTGTCCTCCCTCATATAGCCACCCCCAGGGTCTGGATCGGGGAAAGAGGCTACCCCCAGAAAAGGAGTGATGACACCATCAGATTTATCACAGGTCCATCATGCCTATACATTCGGGCAGGGGGCATCTTGGAACAGGTTCTGTAGCCTCACAGGAAAGGGCTCCCCCTTGGGGAAAAGGGACAAATTCCCCCGATTCTTAACAACGTCCTCAGTTTTCTTGAATCTGCCTTGCTTATGATCTATTACATTGTTTTTTTTAATCAACTTTATTTGTAATTTTTCTCAAGAGCTCAATTACCAACATATATAAATGATACATGTAATGACATTCAATCTCGATTGTTATGATTCTCATTGTCTTCATCCATTAATTTCTTGAGTATAACAAATAACCATTAACTAACACCCCCCCCCACCCTATTCTGCTTGTCCTTGTTTCATTAATGTTCGGCTGAGTTCATATAACATTTATTTATGTTTCGGTGAGGTTTCCGAGACAGTTCATCTTCACTTTCTTTCGTCATAAAATGGAAACTTTTCATAGCACTCTGGGTTTGAAATATCTTTGTTCGTTGTCTCTAGTAAATTCATGGAGTGCCATCCATGTGTTCAAATATTTTGAGTATGAACCATATGTCAAAGCTGTTACTTTTTCTAAGACCATCACTCCCCATAGTTTGAGCCACCACATGGCCTCTACTGGTCCTTTTTTTGTTTTTCCACATGTGTGCCAAGTTAATTCTCGCAGGGCTCAACATGTGGGTTATGAGCGAAGCCATATTCCCGGTTTCTGCGTAGCTGCCTTCGACTGCCTCTCCTAGCAGTATCACTGCTGGATCCATTGGGAGTTGCACTTTCGTTATTTCTTTGATGTGGCTCAGGATTTCTTTCCAGTATGTCTGGGCCTGAGGACAGATCCACCACATAGGAATCACGTCACCCACCTTCCCACAACCTTTCCAGCAGAGTGGAGAATAACTGGGGTTGATTGAGTGTATTTGCTGCAGGGTCATGTACCACCTGAGGCATAGTTTAACTGCCGCTTCTTTGATTAATGCACATTTGGAACTTTTCCCCATTCGCCGCCATATCTGCTCCCATGTCTCTATAGGGATAGGTTTACCCACATCCTCCTCCCATTTCGCCATGTATGAGAGCCTTTCCTCCAGGTTGCCCCCACTGAGAAGTCTATCTATTCGCGATATCCCTCTTTGGGGTGACCCTTCCTGTACAGTAAGTTCTATCCCTGTCGGCTGCCTCAATGCTCCTTCCTTCACCTTTGTATTCGTAACCCAGTGTCTAATCTGGGTGCAATGGTATTGTTCGCTTTCGGGGATCGTAATCTTTTTTTAGACCCTTCAAATGTCAGGGGCACCCCATCTGTGTAGAATTTGTTCAATGTAAGGATCCTCCCTCCTTCCCATCGGGACCAAAAGTGGAGTTGCAAGCCGGGTGTAAAGTCTGGGTTGTTTGCCATAGGTGTGAGTGGGCCGCTTCCTAATTTTAGTTTTTTACTACATAGGGTCTTATCCCAATACCATAGTGAAGCTTTGGTTGTTTCCAGTAGTGTGCCTCCATTCCCCTATTTCTTGGGTGCAGGATCCTAGACATTCTAATGGGTTTTTCGTTGCTTCTCTTTCTAGGCATCCCCATCTATTTTGGTGTTCTCTTGGAGACCACTGCAGCATCGGTGCTACCTGTGCTGCCCATAAATATCTTCGGAATTCCGGCACTCCTAGCCCTCCCATTGTCTGAGATTGGAATAGGACTTTTTGGGGGATTCTGGGTTTCTTCCCTTTCCATATGAAAGCCATAGTCTTCTTTTGTAGGTTCTGAATTGCCGGATGGGGAATTTTCACTGGAAGAGCACCCACTGTATATAAGAACCTGGGAAGGAGGGACATTTTAACTGCTGCAATTCGCCCAGACAAGATCATTCTTGCATATCCCATCTTTTCAAATCTTGCGCTAGCGTTGTTAGAAGTTTGCTCCATACAGTTTCTTGTAAGTGGGAGCTAAATTGATGCCCAAATAGGTTACAGGTCCTTGGCTCCATTTTAGGGGATATTTCTTTTCCCACCCTGCCACTCGCACAGGGTCTTCTGTAATATTAAGTGCCTTAGATTTGGGGTAATTTATATGGAACCCTGAGGCGTCTGCAAAGTTCTCTAAGATTGTAATGATATGGGGAAGTGATAATTCTGTGTTTCTCACGAATAGAAGTATATCATCCGCGTATAATGCTATTTTCTGGGGCCCACAAGTTCCCGTCTCCACCCCCTGGATGCTCTGCTCAATTTGTATCCTTTGTGCCAGAGGCTTCATAGCCATTGCAAAAATTAACGGGGAAAGAGGACACCCTAATGTGGTACCCTTGCGGATTGGAATGCTTTCGATCAACTGGCCATTAACCATCAATTTAGTAGATGGGTGTACAAAATTTGGCTAATACCATACGGGAAAAGGTTGGGCCACATCCAAATATTTCTAGGACCAGCTGTAGGAACCCCAATTTAGACTTTCAAAAGCCCTGGAGGCATCTAACGTTAATACTGACATAGGTTAGCCCGTTCTTTGTGCCCACTCGATGGTATCGTACGTATGGCGTCCTTTTATAAAGCCTGTCTGATCTGGGTGGATTATTTTCGGGAGCACCCTAGCTAACCTTTGTGCTAAGATAGTGGAGTAGATTTTTTGCATCCCCATTTAACAGTGAGATGGGCCGGTAACTTGCATAGTCTCTTGGGTCTCTCTCTGGTTTTAATAAGAGGACTGTGGTGGCTGGGCTCATGTCTTTGGTAACTTGACCACTATATCTTATATAGTTGAATAGGCATGTTAGAGGGCTAACTAAAATGTTTTGAAAAGTTTTATAATAGGCGTTGCTAAGGCCATCCGGGCCTGGGGATTTATTGCCTTACAGAACATTAATAACCCCCCCTTACTTCTTCTTCCATTATAGGCACTTCCAGCTCTTGTCTATCACTGTCCGAGCACTGCGGCAACTCTATTTGTGCAAAGAATTCCAATTGCGACTCTTGTTGGAGGCTGTCCCTTGAAAGCTGTCTGACGTAGAATGCATGCATAGTTTCTGCAATCTGCTCTTCCTCCATTGTCATTCCTTCTACTGGGCGTTTTAATTGGTTAATGTGGTTACAGTTTCTTTGCTTTTCCAGCTTGGCCGCCAGCAGTCGGTTGGCTTTGTCTCCTTTTATATAATACATTTGTTTAATTTTGAGTATGAGTTGCGCTGATTCATCTGCGTAATGGGCCTCTAATGCGGCTTTGGTTTGTTTGAGTTCTTGCCATGCCTTCTGGGACTTTTTATCTTTATATTGAGTTTTGGCCCTTTGCACTTGGTTTTCTAATTTCAGCCTCTTTCTTTGTTTGTTTTCTTTCTTTCCTTCTTTCCTTCTTTCTTTCTTTCTTTCTTTCTTTCTTTCTTTCTTTCTTTCTTTCTTTCTTTCTTTCTTTCTTTCTTTCTTTCTTTCTTTCTTTCTTTCTTTCTTTCGGAAGTTTGTTGTATGTGCAATGAATTTGCCTCTAACTACAGCTTTGCTGGCATCCCATATCGTCCCCCAGTTGATCCCCAGCGTGGCGTTTTCTATTAAATAGTTCTTTAGCACTTGTTCTATCTCTGATCTAAGTGCCAAATCTTTCAGTAATATCTCATTTACACGCCATGGTCTATGAGTTTGTGGCTTTGGACGCAGCAATTCCATGGTCATAGAAACTGGCACGTGGTCTGTTATACATCGTACTCCGATTTCCAGGCCGGTGATTGTTAGGCAGAATTATATGCAGTACCCTTTGGGAACACCACACACAATTAAGACTACAAGTGACAGAACAATTTCACCTTTGGTACAAGCCTGTACTACACAGTTATAGTGGTAGCAGTAGCGGAGCAGCAGACCTATCTCAAGAGTAAGTGAGCAGTATCAAATAGTTACACAAAGGACAGCAATTACTATGATTCAGGCAAACACTGACTCAAGGTTTTCAAGTAAAAGAATATACATTTATTTCACTCTTCAGTTGTATAACAGTACACTATTATAAGCAGTCTAAAAAATCACACTCGTAATACACTACACCACTCCCCTTAAATTCCAGACAAGTTAAGCTCACAAAATGAAGTGGGAGCAAAATGCCACTCCAGCAATTTAAAAGGGAGGGAAAACAAAGTTATTAGAAATTAGGTCAAACCAACAGGAAAGTACTCAGGGCAATTGAACAAGAGGAACAACAGAGATAGAATCAGGTAGAAAAGGCTTAGGGCCAAAGTCAATGGGTCAAAAGTATTTTGCTCAAGATCACACAGTTTAGGGTAGTTCGCTGTAAAGTTAGTGGCACGGTTTCCGGATGAGGTTGGTTGATACAAAAGTTAGTTCAAAGAGAAGAGAAGAGAAGGGCAAGCCCTCGGATTGGAGAAAGATTTCAAACACTTTAACCGCGGTTGAACGAAACGGTCAACCAGATTTGCACAAGACCTTAAAACGGAGAGAAAGCTGTAGCTGAGGCGGACGTTCCTGGTAGTTCCTGCATGCTCACGGTTCCTGAATCGACTGTCGGACTGACAAGAAGTAGGAAGACTGGAGGGTCCTGCACTACCCAGGGAAGAAACCAGCAGCAGAGTAAAGCAACAAATAAAAGGTACGCTCCTTAAAACCCAAGCAGGGTCCGACCTTCCTGGCTATCCGGCCCACTGTAGCTCTGTACAGCGAATTTGACCAGAGGAGGGGTCCTGGCTTGTAGTTTGGACAAACTAGTTTGTTCCACCAGCTCAAGGGAAGAAGTTTCCTGGAGGATCTATTCTGTAGTCGGATTCTGGAGATTCGGACCTGCAGCAGGGCTTCACCGGGCAGTTCAGTCATTGTAGGGGTCCTCTTCTGCCAGTTCCTCGTTGGTTCTTTCGTTCCAGTGGCGACTCTGCCTTTCCAGTCCCAGAGACTTGCTTTTTATGCAGTTTTCCCCCATTCATACAGCCTGGCTGTCAATTACACAGCAGGGTGGCTGTCCTGGCAAGCAAACAGGAGTGCAACTTGGGTTACCAAGGGAACCCATGGCAGGGGTCCGAAGATCCCTCCGAAGATCCCTCCCTCACATCCTGCCTACCTAGACTTTCAGGCACCTTAAGGAGGGCTTCTGTGCAGAAGCCTGCAAAAAGACAGCAAACAAAGGAGTCATCCCCAGTTTGGCGCGCAGAGAAAAACACGAGAAAGACTTTAACAAAAAGAAATGGCGAATAAACCCAGCCGGAGCCAAAATAAAATGTATTTGGTCAAGCGGGTTTATGTTTGAGGCTAATATAATAGCCTAAAACAATACCACGTTTATATAAGATAATCGCAGTAGAAAAGTTAGGGTAGATACCACTGCCACCTGCCAAGTCTTAATGTAAAGGGAGCGAAACAATGCTCCAAGAGGCACAGACAAAAAGGGATAAGAGTTAACCCTTTCCAATACTCCATGTAAGATGGGGTGTACTGGGTCTGTGGTTTAAAGTGACTAAGGTAAAGTTAATGGCAACTTTACCCTTTTCTGGGGGACATTAGTCAGCCCCAGAATATGGAGTCGGTGGGAAGTCTCAAAGACAATCCTGTGTCACTGCACTGAAGGTGCTGTGTAACTCACATAAAAATATGAGGCCATGGAGTAGGTGAGGCTCCAGTGCTCAAGATCACACAAAGTGAAAACACACACAGCAAAACACATGTAAGAGTGGGAAAAAAGCTCACACTCTTACCAGGTGAAAAAAAGAAATCCTAGTAATCCAGCAAAGCTGCTGAGGGACTCATTAGTTAAGGGAAATCAGCCATTTATGAGAATTCTCCCTAACAGTGATGCGCGGGATGGCTGAATCCGAAACCAGGATCATGTTGAACCCGGGAGAATCCTTTATGTACTGCCGAATAAAAGGTGTAGGCTTTCTCCTGTGGCCTAAAAAAAAACACCAGGTCTCTATTAGTTGTAAGTCTCTAAGAAATTGAGCCAGAGCTTTCCTATTTGTGTTATCGCTGGATGTTGCCGGGAGAGTTTTGTCCATAAAAGCATCCATCACACAATTGAAATCCCCTCCTATTAGGATCAGCCCCCTTCCCCACTCTGCCACTTTTGGGAGTAGCTCTAGCAGGAACCTATCTTGCTTTTCGTTTGGAGCTTAGATCGCCACCATGGTCACCTTTTGATCCTGTAAAGTTCCCCCTAAGATTAGATATCGCCCTTCTGGATCTTTTTTTGTATGCTGCTTCTCAAAGCTGACCCCTTTAGCGATAAGAATTCCAACTCCTCTTCTCTTTGTCCCACTTGAACCCAAGAATTGTGTTGGGAATGCTCTATGTATTAGTCTTGGTTCATCCTCTGGGAGCAGGTGGGTTTCCAGTATCCACACTACTGAGGCTTGCAATTCCCCCAGTTGTCTCATGATCAATCTTCTTTTTATTGGGGAGTTCAGCCCCTGCACATTGAGCGTAACAAAGGTTAGATCAGCCATGTTTCGGAATGTACCTCACACCCTTCCATCTTATCTCTTCCCTACATAAGTCTATGGGATCAGCCATCTTGTATTCTTTTGTCCTCAGCCGAAAACTACGCTTTTATGTAAAGTTTCTTCCTTCCCCCAATTTCAACACCCCTATAATTTTTAACTTTAACTTTAAATAACATGAATTGTCACAACCACTCACCGGGACTAACTTCTCCCAGGAGCATAGGGATCCGTGTGCCCCTCTCCTAATACACCTCTCCCCCCACATCGATCACTCCCGCCTTTAGTGGAAAGATTCTTGCTAAGTACCTGTTAACTAATTTCTCTGTTCACCGTTACCAGGCCCACACTGCGGCCCTCCATCGCACTTCCCCAACTTATTGGCGACTTCCCACCCACTCGTATGAGTTCTTCATGTCGAATCTTTCTCCTTGTGTTCTCTAGGTCGGCCTCTCGGTCGAGGTCTAGCTGACTTCCCTTGCTCACTCTCCCACGTATCGCTCTCTTCAGGAGTATGTGAGGGAATCTTTCTTCTCACCTCAACTCCGTCTTCCTCCTCCTCCTTCTTGAGTTTTTTCAGGTCTTCTTCTTTCGTGATGGTGTATCTCTGCTCTTTCCATTCAAATCGAAGACCATTCCGAAAAATCCATCGGTATTGGATTTTCTTGTTCCTCAGCCAGTCTGTTACCACCCGCAGGCGTTTCCTTTTTTGTAAGGTGGCTTGTGCTAAGTCTTGATATTGCTGGATGGGTGCTGTTTGGTACCTGATAGGACTTGTTCTGTGAGCCACCCGCATGATATCTACTTTTAGTTGGTATAGATGCACTCTAGTTAGTACATTAGGGATCAGATTTCTCTTAATTTGGTAGGTGGAATAAACTCTGTGGGTTCTATCCAATATTATGTGTCTCGTCTTCTGGACCCAATATTTGTCAAAATAGCTCTTTTACCGTTTGCTGGAGTTCCAAGTCTGGGATCGATTTAGGGATGCCTCGAATCTTTATGTTATTACGCCTTGATCTTTTTTCGGCATCCTCATGTCTGCTTTGGACAAAATCCATCTGTTGCTACAGCTCCTAAACTCTCCTGGCTAGTACATTCTGCTCATGCCCTTGCTCTGCCATTGTTATCTCTGCTTTATCCATCCGTTTTTCCACTGCTATAATTCCTTTATTAAAGTCTGTTATTGACTTAGCTAGATCGGTGGCACTGTCTTTAATGTCCTTCTTTAGCTCTTGCAGCATCTCCAGCAAATCAGATCTGCGCAGGGGTGGATCCGAGTGCATCGACATATCTTTTGGGGTGGGGGAGTGTTTCTGGGCGGTTGTTTGCTGCAGGTTGCTTTTTTGGGAGTCTCCCGCTTTCATGAGTGCCTTGATGTCCCCTGACGATGATGCTTTCTGCTTCTGCCCCTGTTTAGCCATGTTGTATGATGCTATTATGATTCAGGGGGCTAGTGCTTATTTAATGGTGTCTGGCCCTGGAATAAAAATAGTCAGAACCTCTCCAGCTCACTGTCCCACCAATCTTCAGAGGTTTCCAGATGTTTCTTAGGACCAGGAGTTATCTCTCTTTAGTTACTGGCTCCTCAGCTGAAGGGATATATATGGTGTATTATGTAGTGGGCCTTTAGAACCTGGCGTTCACTTGTTTCTGCTTCCTTCACCTTATTGGGCACTTAGCCTTGAGATTCATTTCGTAGTGCCCACAGGCACATTATGGCCCCATGCTGACCATTCTATCCAAGTTCGTTATCACTCTTCCCCTGCTCAGCCGTACCCAACTCTGATGATTCAAAGAATGCTGAACTGTCTATTGCAGCGCCAGTAAGCGTGGCCCGTTACGATCCCCCTTCACGTTTCAATTGTGCTTCAATAAACAGTGCGCTTTTCCCCGCGTCCGCCGCGCTCTTTTATCCTGGTTTCTTCCAGGGATGGTCCCTCCCAGCTGTGGACCCCCACCTCGCCGCAGTCACTCACGGGGGGGGTTCGAGCGTGCCATGAATCCACCGACTCACTGCCGTCACTCACCGGGGGATACGAGCGCTCCTCCGCCACTGCCCTCTGCACAGCAGCACCGACCGGCTGGGTCCGTCGCTCACTGCCGCGCTCACTCTCCTTCTGTGGTCAGCGTTCGCCTCTCTACAGCTTCGGGGATGCCCACATCCGCGCCATTACGGTCCTCCACAACGCGGCCAGATGGGGGAGGGGTGAACCCCCCGCTGTCTTAGGGCTCCTTTCCAGCAGGAGATTCTTTGAATAACTGGCGGGATTGTCTGATGTTGGTGATCAACGCAAGGGGAATTGCATGGTACTTCCCTCAGCCTCCTTACGGGTTCCCACCGCTACAGCGTTCTTCTCCGCATCCACCTCTCTCCGAACGCATGGCGGCCGCCATCTTGGTCAGGGGACTGTTCTGCATACGGCCACGTCTCCTGCCCTCATCCGCAAGTTTCACTGCCTCATTGTTGAATAATCTGACGTTTCAGGCATTCATGGCTATGGGAGTTCGTTCCGCAGGGATTTCAGCTTTTCAGAAAGGGGGATTCGGGTCTCCAGGCAGGAAGGGACCACGGAGCTCACAGAGAAGCGATCCGTTCGGGTCCCCGGCCTGCCACGCCCCCGTGATCTATGACATTGTTATACTCTTCTCACTGAATCCACAGATTCCTTATGTATTTCATCAATATGCCCTGTATTTCTTGTAATAGATGGATACCTGGTGTTGGTGGGCCAAAAACTTTGAGAAACTCAACAACCTCCTCCAGAACCTTTCCCTTAACCAATAAGAATCTTTCTCTGCCATCATTAACCACTGTTGTTAATTTGAAATGTACATTTCTTCTTACCAGGATCATCACCTCCCTGGATCCTTGCATACATCTGTCATGGAATACTGTATCATAATTAGCTTTCCTGAAAAATGTACAATGGCCACCTGCGTGGTGAGTTACCTGGAGGAATACAAAAGTCAGTTTGTCTGTTGAGAAACTCCAACACAGTACCCTGTTTGATTTTGTCACATAATGCAGTAAGGTTCCATGACATGAATTCACTCACCACTGCTCATTTGACCATTTCAAGATCCACGAAGGAGAACACATAGGTGCAAATGCAGCCACTGTCAAAACACTGTAACCCAGGTAATGTATGATCTCTCAGAAACACACCAACTTCCATTGCCCCCAGCCCCACCTTATACTACCTATGAACTTGGTGTATCTGTTCCTCAGAATAAGAAACTAAGTTAACTATAACTAGAGGCGATGGTAAAGATCTAACACAGTCGCATAAACCTGCAATATTATATCATACCAAGCAATATACTTGGATACCGTTGGATGCAAATTAATGCATTAATCCCCAGTTCTTGTCCTATAATTGTACCTCATAGGACACCCTGTCATATATCAGGAAATTAGAGAGGCATCCATAATTTTATCCTCGTCTTCAAGAGTAAATTCTGAAGTGACCATTAGGGCATTAGATATATTCTGATTCGTGTCACTGTTGGTGCCATATTTCGTCCGCTGTTGGTGGTCTGTTTGCTGGTAGTCAGTCAAAATCTCGAAACCAAAATATCGAATACAAAAAGACCGAAAAAAAAAATATCGAAAAAAAAAATATCGAATTTTTTATTTATTTATTTATATATGTTTTTGGGGTCAGGTAAGTAAAAAAAAGGGGTAAAATAAAAAAAAATGAAAAAAAAGGGGGGTTGGGGGGGGAACCCCCCCATTTTAAAAAAAACACATTGAAAAAAAAATTCGATATTTTATTTTTCGGCCTTTTGTATTCGAGATTTTGGTTTTCGAGATTTTGGTTTTCGATATTATCACTATGAACCCTGTTTGCTGTCTTTGATGTAGTTGTATCCACTCCAATGCTTGCTTAGGATCAGTGAAGAAAGTTGCACGACCCTCAAAATTAATTTTTAGGTTGCTGGGTAATAGCAAGCTTATTTGATTTCCATGGCAGGCAAGTTTTTCTTCACAGCCTTATAAAATTGTCTTGTCTTCTGCACGGTTCAGGTGAAATCTGGGAACACTGTGACTGTTGCACCCTGCAACTAAAAGGACACATTTTGTCTTGCCGCCTGCAGTATAGCGTCCCGGCCTCTATAGTTAAGAACCAGGAGGCAGAGGTTTGGCCTGGACGTGATGCACCCTCTCGATTGATAAGAAATTAGAGAGACTTGTGGGACCCACCTAATTTGTAAACCAATTCTCCAGAAATAGCTATGCAGAGAGGGAGCCTCTGCTCTCTCAGGGAGGCCTTTTACCCAGACATTACTTCTCCTTGATGATCTCTCTGTATCCACAACCTTCTCTTCCAGGTGTTTGGTTTTGGCCTCTGAGTCAGCCAGTTGATATCTTCTTAGTTTTTTAGTTTTTTTTTTAATTTAAGTTTGAGATTTTCAATACAAGTCGAAGGTCAATATAAGTATATAATAGGGACATATCAAAGTAGTATACTTTCAAACAATGCCTCCTCCCCCCGACAATTTATGCACAGAACATTCAAAAAAATGTCCCCACCCACACTCCTCCCCCCACGGAACAGTGCTTCCTCTTGCAATGGAAAGTTAGGTTAATTCTGAGGGTTGTGTTTGGTGCACAGTGTCAACATTTTAGAAACAACGATAAGCTTGGTTGCCGCCCTATATTATTTTCAATGCAATCATAACGGTCTCTTCCGATAGTACCTTTGGCATTTTTTCCCTGGTTGGGTGGGCAAAGTTGTTCAGTCCTCTTTCTATCATCAGCCATCATACAGTCTTGGGCATGTATTTACTCACAACGTCCCCCCACAGAAGGTCACATTGCATAGATTTTGCATGTAGGGTCGCAGTCATTTTTTCCATTACACATATGTTCAAGGCAATATTGACCCACTCCCAGACCCGTAAGTAGAATAAGGAGGGGGTCTGCTATTCTTTGAATTCCATCAAGATCTCTGATCCACCCTAGGGCCTCGTCCCAATAAACTCTGATTCGGGGGCAGGTCCACCACATGTGCCAGTAGTTTGCATTTTCTCCGCATTCACGCCAACATAGTGGGCTCATTGGCTGGAACATCTTGGAGAGTCTAAGCGGGTCATATTGCCACCTGTGTAATAATTTGATTGCGTGGAGCTTATATTGACTAGATATCGAGACCTGGGAGGCGGCCCTACACATTCTCCCCCACATGCTCAGGTCTATTTCATCACAGAGTTCTCTCTCCCATTTGTTCTTCAAGTGTAAAGTGGATCCCTTCCCAGCCTCAATCAGTTCCCTATATATATAGCAGATATCAAACCCTTCATTTCCGTTCTGGAGTTTAACAACTTCTTGAATGGGGTGAGGTCCCTACTGATGTTATCTCTCCACTTATCCCTTGTCAGAATACCTTTGAGCTGCAGAAAATGAAAGACAGACAGGGGGCCCAACCCCAGAGCTCCCTCTAATTCTGAAATTGTGATGAAGGAGCCGCCCCTCCACAACTGGCCTACCCTCTCCAGCCCATCCTCATACCAGAGCTGGAATCTCTCCAGATTGGGAATGTCTTCTCTAATGCCTGGAGCCCATAGGTTGCTCAGGGGGGGCAGCCGCAAGTTTATCTTTTGCATGTCACTCTTTTTCTTCCATATTTCCCATATGGTCCCCAGTATCGGGTGATCCTTAGTCGCAGTAACAATTTGTTTCTTGGTACCCAGAGCCATTCGGAGACAGTTGCTGGTGCTAGGTAGTGGTTGTCTAGGGTGACCCATTGGGGTTGCTTATGATTCCTTAGATGGGGAATCGGGATCCGTAACTGGGCAGCTTTGTAATATTTCCTCCGGTCTGGCAGGCCCACTCCACCCTTTTCTTTGGGTAACGTTAGGGTATCATAGGCGACCCTCGCCCTCTTCCCCTGCCAGAGGAACCTTAGCATGGCTCTTTTAACCTCCTCAAAGAAGTGCTTCGGCATTCAAATAGGGAGCATCTGGAACGGGTAAAGGAACCGGGGGAGACATACAATTTTGATTGCATTAAGCCTTCCAAACCATGATATCGTAAGTTTCACCCATCTAGCCAGGTCAGCGTGGAATCTCAGGAGTAGGGGGTGGGGGGAATTGGCCTCATACTGTTTGTTAATGTCCTTTGTGGCATATATTCGTAAATATTTCAACATAGCCTTTTCCACCGTGAGACCCAACGGGGAGAACCTTTCTAGGTCTATTCATGCAGGGGGAACAGGATTGACTTAGCCTTATTTATTTTGAAGCCTGAGAGCTCCCCATATTCTTCAATTAAGTGGACTGCTCGGGGTATGGATGATGTGGGGTTTGATATGTGTAAGAGTAGGTCGTCGGCATATAGAGCCACCTTGAATTCATTCCCTCCCAATCAGAGTCCTTCCACCAGATGGTCCTTCTGCAGTTTCTGGGCTAGGGGCTCCAAGGAGAGCGCGAAGAGTATCGCTGAAAGGGGACATCCCTGTCGCGTTCCCCTGCCCAACTGAAACCAGCAGGAGTATTCCCCGTTCACAAAGACTGAGGCTTTGGGGGATGTATACACTTATACACTGCTTGGATCCCGCTTCTAAATTTCGGGCCTATTCCTACTTTTCAGAGGACTGCCATCAGAAAGCTTCCCATATTCTTCAATTAAGTGGACTGCTCGGGGTATGGATGATGTGGGGTTTGATATGTGTAAGAGTAGGTCGTCGGCATATAGAGCCACCTTGTATTCATTCCCTCCCAATCAGAATCCTTCCACCAGATGGTCCTTCAGCAGTTTCTGGGCTAGGGGCTCCAAGGAGAGCCCGAAGAGTATCTCTGAAAGGGGACATCCCTGTCGCGTTCCCCTGGCCAACTCAAACCAGCAGGAGTATTCCCCGTTCACAAAGACTGAGGCTTTGGGGGATGTATACACTGCTTGGATCCCGCTTCTAAATTTCAGGCCTATTCCTACTTTTCAGAGGACTGCCATCAGAAAGCCCCATTCAACCCTGTATAAGGCCTTCTCTGCATCCACCGATAGGAGAGCTGGGTCATTGGCCATTTTTCGGGATTCATTAATCAGATGTAGGGTCTTCCGCATGGTGTCAGTGCCCTGCCTATCCATTATGAAACCGACTTGGTCGGCATGTATCAGGCGAGGCATAAGTATCTCTAGCCTGGCAGCGAGGACTCTGGTGTAAATCTTAGCGTCTATATTTAACAAAGATATGGGGTGATAAGAGCCACACTGCTTGGGGTCACGCCCCTCTTTGGGAATCACTGATACAAGGGCTCGAACAAAGGAGTCAGGGGCTCTCCCAGTGTCAAGAATCTCATTAAAGAGTTCAGCCATGAAAGGGAGAAGGGGGGAGAGAAAGGATTTGTAAAACCCAGCGGTGTAACCATCCTCTCCATTGGCTTTGCAAGTGGTAGCCTCTTGACTGCATTTTTTATTTCCTCTTCCGTTATCGGGGGCTCTAAGTCTAGAGATTCATCGTACGAATGTTTCGGCATCTTGACAGAAGCCAAATAACTATCCGTTCCTGGCTGACTGGGTCTACCTCTGTTCTGTACATGGTCTCGTAAAAAGTAGTGAAGGCTTCAGGGATGTCTCCACTCGTTGCACGCTGGGGACTCCCCCTTCTCTCTATTTCCAGCACCCTACGTTCCGCCCTTCGTTCACTTAATCTGGCGGCTAGCAGTGCATCTGCCTTGTCCCCTTTTTTGTAAAAGTTCTGTCTCAGAAGTTGCAGCTTATGGACTATTTTCCCCTCCTCGAAGAGTCGGAGCTCTTCCCTCTTTCGCGTTGCCTCTAAAATCTTGTCAGCCCTTCCATCCTGAGTTTCCCTTACTTCCCCATCTAGGAGACATATCTCTTTCCTAAGTTTGTTTTCTACCACGGCTCTTTCCCTCTTCTTGTTTGAACCTTCTCTGATTAAGACACACCGCCATGTTGCCTTCCCAGCCTCCCACACTGTCATTTTGGAGATCTCCCCTGTATTGTTTGTCTTGAAGTATTTACTAATCTCGTTTTCCATCTCCGTCTTAAAGACAGGATCTTTCCAGAGAGATTAATTGCATCTCCATCGGCCCCCTTTCGTAGGTAAGTTGTTCCAGTGCATGTCGACCATAACCATGTTGTGGTCTGACTAGGAAACTGGACGATCTCTGATCTCATCGTTGCATCTTTTAGTTCTTGAGACAGGTATATGTAGTTGATCCTAGTAAACCTGGTGTGGGGGGCAGAATAGAAGGTGTATCCCGTTTCTTCGGGGTGGAGCCCCCTCCATGCATCTCGCAGCCTGTATATTTCCATCATGTCCGCAACCCCAATATGGCCCCCATCGGCTGGCTCCCTTGCGTCAGTGTTACTTGCTCTCCTGTCCAGTCTCGGGTTGGCCCATAAGTTGAAGTCACCTCCAAGAAGGACGTGGCCCGTTGCTTCCAACATCATTTTGGGAATTGTCTTAGTAAGAAATCGGGACTGTCCTGAGTTGGGGGAGTACACGGTAGTAAACGTGACAGTTACCTTCTTTATAGAGCCTACCGCAATCAGCGCTCAACCCTCTACATCCGCCCATATCTTAGTGACCGTGAAGTCTAACCCCTTTCTAATGAGTATGCCAACTCCCCCCTTTCTCAGAGGCCCCGAACCCCAGTACTCTGTCCCCATCCGCACACCCAGAATCTTTCGCTCCTCCCCTCAGGCAGATTTAGTTTCCTGTAGGAGCAGGGTGTCAAGTCCTGCTCTGCAAAATTCTCGACATACCAGGGATCTCTAGGTCAGGGAATTGAGTCCTTTGACATTTAGTGTCCCTACCCTAAGGAGACCTCTTGTCTGTGAGTCTAAATTACCTGTCATTTCTTCTTACATGCGGCAGTTGACCCCTCAATGGGGATCGGCAACCGAGCGAGCCCTGAAACAACATCAGATGCACCAATCTGTAACCTAGTGAGGATTCTGTTCCAACCCCTTCACCGCCCCCCCAACTTCCCCTCTCCCTGCCCCCTCCCACCCCATTCCCCCTTGTCGGTGTCCGATCTGACCTAGTTGATGGTACTGAGTCAGTACCGGACCACAGGTGGAGACCGTTACCTCACGGTCCCCTGCATAAAACAATCACAATTATGTTTGAGCCCCCACTTCCTGCCCCCCCACCCCTCATGGAACAAAATATTAACAACTTAAGAAATGAAAACTTGCTTCCCATACTAGTCCAATCCCAATAACTCACTCATTTCCCCCACCCTGGCAAGGAAGTCCAAATAGATAGAATCGTCTCTGTGTCCGAACCTGACGGAATCGGGGAAGGAGAGATCCCGACCAGCAAGCTTGAGCTGCTCAGCACTCTCCTGGTATTGAAGGCATACGAAATTCCAGTGCAGCCTAATCCGAATGGCGGGGGAGAACCACTGCAGCAAGATTGTCGTGTCGGGCGTCATCTTATGGCAATGCTTATCTATGGGCACTATGGTCCCTTCAATGTTGAGTGGTATGAGACTTTGGGAGATTTAGTAGATTATCAACTAAGGTCAGTTTTCGCCCTCTGGTGAGATGTTTCCTCTTTGGAATTTCCTCGAGCCTTTGACACGCCTCCTCCTCGGCCCTTGGATGCGCCACTTTCTTCCACTTTGTCCTTCTCCCCTTGGCCTCTTCCCTCTTCACGGGTGTGCAGCAGTGCTGATATGCAGTTCTTGATGTCTCTTTCGGACCGCAGCCATTCTTTCTTTCTTTCATGCTCAAATGAGAGGGAGAATGGGTAGCCCCACCTAAGAGGGCTGCACATTTGCCTCATGGCGAGGGTTAGGGAAAATAGGTCCCGAAAAATCGTGATTCGCGCTTCACCAAGGGCAACCGGCCCACTACGTTTGGCCTTCTCCAGGATCCTGGTCCTGTCCTGGTAGTTGTGGAAGTGGGCAAGGACTGACCTCGGTCCACATGTTGGGCCCCATGCTCTGTGCATTCTGTCTTTAGTTCATCGATCGCTTCATCGTCAAATAACAGCTTGATTATGTTGGGTAGCGTCTCCGATTCACTGTCATGTTCCGGGATGCCAAAGAAGCGCAAATTGTTTCGCCTCTCACGATTTTCCAAATCGTTCATTCTGAGACGAAACTCTTCCTCTCTTAGTTCTATTTCCGCAATTCTGTGTTCCATTTGGGTCTCGAGGTTATCTAGAGAGGTTTGAGTATTTTTGACTCCTTCAAGTCTCTTTTCGATCTTATCCATCCATTGCGTGATCCTGTCGATTTTGCTACCTATAGTGGCCCCCATGTTCTTGATTTCGTTCAACAGGGCCGCAACATCTCCTTTGGTGGCTGCTACTTTGGTTCCAGAGGTATCCGTATGTGTTACTCTTACGTCCCATCCACTTTCCTCCATATTGTATGGGCGTCCCTTCCAATAGACGGGAAACAGAACCTTTTTCACCAGAAAAAACCTTCTTCCCCTTTAAATTTAGAGGCACGCGGGGGCGCGGTCCAGGAAGCATGCGCTGCCCTGACTCTGCCCTCTGGCTCCACACCTCAATCCCCTTTTCCGTTTTGATGGGAATGGGCCGAATTCACCAGCGCTCCTGGCTTTGGCTTCGGCCATGTAATTCCACGCGCGGATACTTCTTCTCTTTGTCTTTTTTGTCTTTTCTATCAGGTACTCGGTCCTCAGGCGTCACGCTCCTCCCCGGCGCATGTCGACTTCTACAGGGTTCAGCAGGTGTCCATCTTGCAAACAGGCTCTTCCCAACTTCAGACTCCCACGTCCTCTGCATACGTTGCCTTGGCCCAGACCACGGTTGGCAATCATGTTCGGTGTGTGACTCGATGTCCTCGAAGGCTCTGAAGAACAGACTAGCCAGGTGGAGGGAGCTCTTCCAGAAGTCGCCTCCAGAGGATCTCAAGAAATTCGTGAAGCATCGTCCCAGCTCCACGGTAGGGCCTATATTTTACAGCACACCCCGCAAGGGAGATTCCTTCCTAGGGACTCTCCCGCGCCGGAGGGACCAGCCAGGTCCTTCTACCGGCACGTGCACCGAGGCTGCTACAGCTACCGGCCCTCGGGTCGAGGGGTCCTCGGATCCTCCCGGACGCAGTGTTGAGGAACCAGAAGGTTATTGTACCGGGCTTACACCCGAGGGGCTCTGCCCTTTTACCAGCGTGATGGCCAAAGGGCTACGCCCTAACACCAGCAATACGTCTGAGGGGCTACGCCCTAATACCGGCAATATGTCCGAGGGCAGGCCTGTAAGTAGCTCTACAGACCCCCAGGTCGAGGGTGTCACACCTATCGGGCCGAGAGCTGAGGAGCAGAGTATGCCCAGGGATCCACACACAAGAGTTTTGGACAAGGCCGTACCCAGCGGGCTGGGCGGCACGTGGCAGGCAGCTCAACAAAATGGCCGCCGGGCCAATCAGGAACACCTGTCCGACGCCATTCCACGAATTGGGCGAAGAACGAGTGTCAAGGTCGCAATCAGGTATGTGGCCTACAGTCTACCCGTCATATGCGCAGGGCAGCTTTACCATGCATCCTAAGGACTGGGTATGCAGCGGCTCCAGCAGTCCCCGCTACCCTGTCAATACCCTCTACCACCTCTTTGGCCAGTGAGGTGGTGCTCTTTGACAAATTCCTCGGCCTCATGAGGTCTCCGCAGATGGGGGCTATCATCAAGGACGCAGTCAGGGAAGTCCTTCCCGCCATGCTATAGGCACCACAGATGCCTTCATCGGGCCCCCAGACCCCGGTGTAGCCGCCTCCTCCGGCTCCACCCGCCAACTCCACAACCTTTGCTGCCTCCTCAGCCTCTGGCTGCGGTCTCTGTACCCCAGCCTCCGGCTCCATCTACCCCTCCTCCTCCACAAGATCCTCCGGATCTGCAGGACACGGACGAAGAGGAGGATCCGGACACACCATCCTCAGCTAGGGCCTTCCATGAACGTCTTGCTGGCCTGGCGGAGTGCCTGGGCCTCCCTTAGCCCGAGGTCGAACAACCGGCAGAGGGGGTTCTGGCTGAAGTCCTCACAAGACGCCCCTCTGCCAACACAGGGATTCCACTGCAAACCGATGTAGTCTCCCTGGCCAAGAAGGGTTGGCTCAAGCCCCACTCAGTCCAGCCGGTCAACCAACGCATGGACGCCAAGTACAGGCAGATGGAGGGCGGATACACTCTTGCTCTCAACCCATTCTCAGCCACACCCCTCGGTTATCGCTGCGGCATCACTATGCTCCAAGCCTCAGTCGTCCTCAGCCTCCCCCTCTGCGGCGCTGCTAGGCAAGGAGGAGAAGATCTTGGAGGCTTACAGCAAGAAGATCTACTCCAACGCCTCCTTGCACCTGCGTCAGGCCAACGCAGATGCCATGCTGGCTGCCGCCAACCAATGGTTATGTCGGGAAATTACGGACTTCCTTTCGGAACTCCTCTCCCAATGCCAATCTCGCTTTAAGGCAGGGCTAGCGGAGGTCAAGCTCGTGGCGCACAACCTCATTGAATCCACAGTAGCGCATATCGATACCTTGGGCCGTGCCATCTGCATTGCCACAGATAATGAGGCGCACGGCCTGGCTCCGGGCGACGAAATTCAACCCGGACGTCCAGGAGCGCATCCTAGATCTGGTGTTCGAGGGGCAGGGGGGCCTCTTCCACTCCTCTATGGACGAAGAGCTGGACAAAAAGAACAGCTCACAAACGGCAAAGTCCTTGTCCATTCTTACAAAGACCACGCCCAAATCTTACACCCAATCTCAGCAGTGCTCAGAGAAGGGTCGTACATATGGAAGGTTCTGCGGCTTCCAGGAACGCAGATCCAGGCAGCCGGACCGCTTGCCGTCTCAGAGCCGACGCAAACAACAAAAAGGGGGGGTAAGGGCTTTTTCCCAGTCCCCCTTCTCAGCCTCAGCCTCCGAGGGAAAGAAGGCATGACACACCCCTACAGGTCCACGTGTCTCCGGTGGGGGGCAGGCTTGCTCTCTATGCACATTTCTGGTGCCAGAATTTCGCGGACCCCTGGATCTTCTCCGTAGTGTCCACGGGGTACCGCCTACCAATCCCAGCCTCTCCTCCCTCCACCCCTCCACTCCCACAGGTTCGGACAGCAACTCTTTTGGCGGAGATCCGATCGCTCGTAGTGAGCCAGACAGTGGAGGAAGTTCCAGCCTCCCAGGGAGGCTTTGGCTTCTACTCCAGGATTTTCTCATTCAGAAGAAGAACCAGGCAGGCTGAGAGTTGTGCTGGACCGTTTCACCCTCAATCTCCTTATCTCTGGAAAAATTCAAGATGGTTACGCCAGCTTTTATAGCGGAGACATTGGACAAGGGAGACTGGATGTGCTCCCTAGACCTGAAGGACGCGCACTTACACGTTCCAATTTGGCAGCCCCATCATTCTTTCCTACGGTTCAGAATCATAGGCTACCATTTCCAATACAAATTCCTTCCTTTTGGCTTCAACTCGGCCCCCAGGCTCATGAACGCTGTAGCAGCCCTCCTCAGAGCGCAGGGCCTCCACATCTACCCATACCTCGATGACTGGCCCGTCAGGGCTACATCTCCAGTGGCTGTTCACCACTCGTCCCATGCCCTTATGAACACACTGCACGACCTGGGCTTCTTGCTCAACCTCAAGAAGTCACAGCTGCTCCCTACGCAGACTCTGACATTCCTGGGACTCATTTGGGACACATGCTCTGAGTTTTTTTCGTCAGAGGACAAGATCTCGGCCATCAAGAGGGCCACCGCCCACTTCCTCAACATCTCCTGGGTCTACTAGCGGCGGTTCTGTTAGCCGTGCTGCACACGAGACTAAGGATGAGAAGGATTCAGCTGCACTTCGCGGCCTCATGGAATTAGGAGCGGGGCTCACAATCTGAGATGATCAACGTTCCTCCATCTCTCCACCCGGACCTAACTTGGTGGTCCATGGACTGCAACCTACGGACGGGCAAGCCCTTTTGGCCGTCCCCTCCGCAGGCCACCATCACCACAGACTCCTCGCTCGAGGGCTGAGAAGCGACCCTGGACGATCTCTTGGTCCATGGCACCTGGACTCGACAGGAGCAGGAATACCACATCAATTGGTTGGAGCTGAAAGCCATCTGGCTAGCGCTCCTAGCATTCCTCCTCCTCAAGGGCAAGGTCGTCATCATCTGAGTTTTTTTTGTCAGAGGACAAGATCTCGGCCATCAAGAGGGCCACCGCCCACTTCCTCAACATCTCCTGGGTCTACTAGCGGCGGTTCTGTTAGCCGTGCTGCACACGAGACTAAGGATGAGAAGGATTCAGCTGCACTTCGCGGCCTCATGGAATTAGGAGCGGGGCTCACAATCTGAGATGATCAACGTTCCTCCATCTCTCCACCCGGACCTAACTTGGTGGTCCATGGACTGCAACCTACGGACGGGCAAGCCCTTTTGGCCGTCCCCTCCGCAGGCCACCATCACCACAGACTCCTCGCTCGAGGGCTGGGGAGCGACCCTGGACGATCTCTTGGTCCATGGCACCTGGACTCGACAGGAGCAGGAATACCACATCAATTGGTTGGAGCTGAAAGCCATCTGGCTAGCGCTCCTAGCATTCCTCCTCCGCAAGGGCAAGGTTGTCCTCATCCAGACAGACAACTCGACCAGCATGTACTACGTCAACAAGCAGGGAGGCACCAGATCCCTTACTCTGTGCAGATTGGCAATCAGCATGTGGGAATGGGCCTTGGAAAATTAAATTTACCTCTCAGCAGTCCACCTCCCGGGGGAATACAATCTGGAGGCAGACAGGCTCAGCAGGCTGGCGAGCGGATAATTACAAGTGGCAGCTAAACAACCTTGTTACTCAAGAGATCTTCAGCAGGTGAGGTCTCCCCCACGTGGATCTCTTCGCCACCTGGCACAAGTGCCCCCAGTTTGCATCCTTGTAAGGGCAGGACCCCAGCTCGCTGGGTGACGCATTTCACCTTCAGTGGACCAGCATGAAAGCCTACGCCTTTCCACCCACTCCTCTGATACAGAGTCATTTGCAAGATCCAGGAGTCTCACCAACTCCGCATCATTCTAATAGCTTCATGGTGGCCGGCCAGGCTATGGTTTTCGGAGCTCCTCAGCCTCTCGGAGGTACCACCTATACACCTTCCGACAGGCCCAGCACATCTTTTGGCACAGCAGGGAGGCAGAATCATCCACCCCATGCCAGGGAAACTAGCCCTCACAGAGTGGTACCTGAGCAGGTAACGCTTCGGCACCTTAGCCTCTCCCAGGCCAATCTGGAGATCATACAGGGCGCCAGGAGCAAAGCCACCAGGGCCCACTACAAGAGCAAATGGACTAGGTTCTGCCACTGGGCAGACTCCAAGGAAATTGACGCCTTGGCCTGCAATTTGGACGACGTGCTCTCTTTTTCAGCGCACCACCTGCCATACATACCTTACAGCCATTGGGGCTTGCAGGAACTCGGAGGAAGGCATTTTTTCCTCCTCCAACCCTATCGTCAAGAAACTTCTGATGGTTCTCACTGGGCTCTACCCGCCCGTCAAGAGACCGCACCCTGTGTGGGACCTTAATATAGTCTTGGGCGCTCTGGCGCACAAACCATTCGAGCCAATGGCGTCCGTGGACATTAGGCTGGTCACCATCAAGATGGCCTTACTAGTCGGTCTTACCTCGACTTGCAGTCAGTGAGATTCAGGCGCTGGTTGCCTCTGAACCATATACCACCTTTCACAAGAACAAGTTAGTCATGCGGACACACCCGGCATTTCTGGCCAAGGTTCCATCTGCATTTCACTTGAACAAGGATATAGTCCTTCCTACGTTCTTTCCCGATCCCAAGGATGAAGCACAGCGAGTGCTGCACTGCCTGGATGTCAGGCGTGCCCTAAAATTCTTGGACAGGACCAAGGGCTTCCGCAGGTCGGACGCCCTGTTCGTCACGTTCAGCGGCTCGAGACCAGTCTATCAGGCCTCAAAGGCAAGCATATCCTGCTAGATGGTCTCTGCCATCAAAAAAGCGTTTGAGGATCAGCACAAGCCGCTCCCGGCCAACATGCATGCCCACACAGTCAGGGCCAAGGCAACGCCCATCGCATTCCAACACCATGTGTCTTGGCAAGTCATAAGCAGGGCAGCCACTTGGGCCTCTCCCTCGACTTTCTGCAAGCATTACTGTTTGGATGCCAGTTCTAGATCTGATGCCGCTTTCGGACAGGTGGTTCTCAGGAACCTATTTGCTTAAGGAGGGTCTGCTCTCGACCCTGGAGCTACAATCAGTTGTAATCGCCCATACAGTATGGAGGAAAGGGGACGGGACGTAAGAGTAATTATAATTTACTCACTGTAGTGACTAAAGTACTCTTAGTCCATAGTCCCCTTTCCTCCTTACGTCCCACCAACCTCCCCCTAATAATACTGGTGTCATTAGGCAATGTGAAATCTATTGTCGACGCGTCAATGGGGACTGAGGTATGGCGCCGGAGCACAGAGTCAGGGCAGCACATGCTCCCTGGGCCGCGCGCCTCTAAATTTAAAGGGGAAGAAGGTTTTTCTGGTGAAAAAGGTTCTGTCTCTTCCCCTTGGAAGGGACGCCCATACAGTAAGAAGGAAAGTGGACTATGGACTAAGAGTACGATAGTCACTACAGTGAGTAACTTATAATTTCTTGGGGCGCTCCAAGAGCAGGAGGGGACGGGGGAGTAAGCGAACTTGGCTAGTTTCAACTTTATGTCCATATACTTATAGACAGGCTCTCTAATATAAGCTGGAGTTCACTACTCTGTGATCAGGATTACTATTCTTGTGCAGTTCAATGGGCGATACAGTCTTTGATTCACGTTGAGTGTTACAACACCAACAAGTTTTTGTCGGTTTACTCTGCACACGGATGGTACATGTGCTTCCCAGGGTATGGACGATGTGTTCCTCGAAAGGGGGGCCTGTTTAACTTTGTTTCTACAAGAACGGAATTGGAAGGAGGGCACACCCCTCGTCCATGAGGTCCCAGCCCTCCTACTGGAAACGCAGATCCAGTTTGGATCTCCCAATGATAGTTCAATTGGGGGTGGCCGTGCCACTGGTATGAGGCAGAGGTGGTCAGAATCTCTGAGAGTGTAGAGAATCACGTTGATAGGCCAGCTGGGTATCTTCTGGGAGTAGACTGTATTGTAATCCTGCTTAGTTCAATGGGGGCTACTGGTTGGCGTCCAATATTACAGGCCGGTGAAGGAGGGCACACGCCCCGATTTCGGGGGGCCCAGCCCTTCGGATAGTCCTCACCTACGCCATGCTGATAGTCACAGTTGTGGGAATTATTGCAGTGATATGGACTCGTACCTAGTGGTGGGTCAGAGGATTCCAGAATGGTACCAGGAACAAACCTCAGTGTGGGCCCAACTTGCATAAGTGATAATCTTTAATATGAACGAGTGGTGAGCAGGGTCTCCTAGGGATACAAATGGTTTCTTTTCATTGGGTGGATTGATATTTATTGGATGTAGACCATATTGAGGGTGGCCAAAAGTGTCAGTTATATCGTAGGACGGCACACGCCCCGATATCGGGGGCCCAACCCTCCCGGTAATCTTCGTGGTGCTGTCCGCTAAGTACCTGATGTGCCGCCTGCTGTATTTGTGTTTTTTGTTGAATCTGTATAGTGCACGAATGTTCTCGCTGGACCCGTTCATCTAAAGCAGAGGGAGTCTAGTCTTCCTGGGGAGTGGTCACTGTGGTTCTGTTGTCATTCGATTCATGTCACTCAGCCCATGTGCTTTTGAAATCTACACAAAGGGGCGTTTCATGGCTGTCTTCCAGGGATAGGCATGGTCTCACTGTGTTGTAGTGCCGGCTATATTTCGGCTATGTGCTGCAGGAGAGCCTCTGATACATAGCGGTGTTTTAGGCAGAATCCTGTGCAGTGCCCTTAGGGACCACTACACACAATTAAGACTACAGGTGACAATACAAGTTTTACCTTTGGTACAAGCCTGTACTACTATGTTAAAGTGGTAGCAGTAGCGGAGCAGCCAGGCTTATCTCAAGCGTATATGAGCAGTAGCAGAGGTTACACAAAGGGACCAAAATTACTGTGACTCAAGCAAACACTGACTCAAGGTTTCAGGTAAAAAATATAAGTACATTTATTTTTAAACCATTTATATAAACACAACACTTCTATTAAATTCAAAACCACACGTAAAATACACTACAACTAACCAATTCACTTTGTACGGTATAAATCAAGGTATGTACCCTGTGTTTGAACGGACCGGTGTTATGAAACAAGACACGTTACCGTGAATACGATTGCGATCACTTTTTGACACTTCGGTCCACTAAATAAACGCGTATCCGCGGCAAGAAATGCTACCGGGGCAAAAACACACTTAGCACGTGAGATACCCAGAGGGAGTTGGGGGTAAAAATCATAGGCAATATATTAGTTAGGCAGACAGAATAGAAGAACACTCATAGACAGGAATTCAAGAGTCAAAGGGCCGGAGCCAGAGTCAATTGACACTGGGTGCCCGTTGTCGAGGATCACACAGTCGGACAGTTCACGATTCAACGTAGCCAAGAGTACTTTGATATTGTCAATGTTCGGAAGCAAAAGTTATAAGAAGGAGGGAAAAGTAAGGACAAGCCTTATGGAAGAGAAATAGGGAGTCACCCAAATTCCTCAAGCAGGACACAGTACCTTTCTCAAAGGATGAAGCTGGTGCCACAGCAGTTGTTCCTGGTAGTTTCCTGCAGACCCACAATTCCTGGAGCTTCGGCATGAAGAAGGACGATGAGTGGGTCTGCACCACACAGGGATGAGGCCGGCAGCAACGACGATGAATAAAAGGTGCGCTCCTTAAAAACAGGAGAGGCTCTTCAGGTGGCTATCCGGACCACTACAGCAGTGTGCAGCGATTTCAACCATGAAGGGATTCCTCTGACTGAAGAAGATGAGCTGGTTATCCCAACCAGGCTCAAGGGAAGAAGGCTCCGGACTGGATCTTCTCTTAGTCGTTGAAGGTTAGATAGCTCAGGACTGCAGCAGGGCTTCACCGGTACGGGATAGTTGCAGCAGTCGACCTCTCCTCCCCTTCTCTTCGGTTCCTTGTAGTTTCAGTGGTGACTCTCTGACTTCCAGCCCAAGAGACCTGCCTTTTATGCGAAAATCCCCCATTCACACAGCCTGGCTGTCAATCACACAGCAAGGGGGTTGTCCAGCCCGGACAACCACCTCAGCCAATCATGAAAAAGTGCGACTTGGGTTTCCTAGGATACCCTCTGCAGGGGGTGACTACACCCCTCCCTCACATTCAGCCCACCTAGACACCCAGGCGCCTAGAGGAGGGCTTCTTGGCAGAAGCCCACCAAAAGACAGTGTCAAAGGAGGCAAACCTGGTTTGCCGCGCAAAGTAAAACACAAGAAGGAGTTTAACAAAAAGAAATGGCGAATAAACCGCACCAGAGCCAAAAGAAAAAGTATTTGGTCAAGCGGGTTTAAGTTCGAGGCTAATACAATAGCCTACAATACTACCACGTTTATATAAGATAACTGCGGTAGAAAAGTTTATGGTAGATACCACTGCCACCAGCCAATTCTAAATGTTAAAAGAGCGAAACAATGCTCTAGGAGGTACAGATAAAAAGGGCTAAGAGTTAACCCTTCCAGTACACCATGTAAGATGGGGTGTACTGGATCTGTGGTTAATTTGACTGAGTAAAGTTAATGGCAACTTTACTCTTTTCTGGGCGACAGTAGTCATCCTCAGAAATGGAGTCGGTGGGAAGTCTGAACGACATCCATGTGTCACTGCACTGAAGGTGCTGTGTAACACACAAAAGAAGGGGACCACTGAAGTGGTGTACTCCAGAGCCCACAATCATAAAAACAGGTAAAAAGACACATAGCAAAACATGGGTAAGAGTGGGGGAAAAGCTCACATTCTTACCAAGTGGAAAGAAATAACTCCAGAGATCAGCAAAGCTGCTGAGGGACTCACTAGGTAAGGGAAATTAGCCATGAAATGAGAATTCTCCCTAACACGGTTCTTCCAGGAATCTACATTGGCGTAGTCTCAGATGCAATGAGGATCAGGATTCAGGGGGCTTGAGAGCGATTCCAGGAATGTATCCAGGGATCCATCTAGAATCAATAGACACTAATCATTCGTTCGGTCCTTCAGGTCCTTCAATGGGCTGATAAATGCCCCTTAATAGTGCGCATCAGTGGTGAAATACCTAGAGTTCCAGGACTTACTTCATACCTGTATTCTTTTGTGGGAGTGCACAGTGTTCGATTTGGCCTCAGTCATCGTTAGTCCAGAAGGCCTTTTAGACATCCCCAGCTGCTGATATGTCTCAACCGGCTTGGCAGGATCACAGTGTGTCGCAGGGGGAGTCAGCTCTGCAGTTTGGGGCTTTCATGACATTACTTGAGGTTCTAACGACGATCCATCAGGAGTAGTGGCTTGGACTGGCCTCTTTTCGTGTTGGGGTCTCCACCAGTGGTATTTTAGGGCATTCTCCCAGCGCCCGAACTGCCACGCGTCCTCTGGCGGGTCTCGGCACATGGCGAAGGTCGTCTCCTATCCCTCCGCCCAAATCAGGTGAAGGGTGTTACACCGCTAGCGTTATATCAGTGACAATACAGGTGACCACTTAGTGATATGTTATTAGCCTATCTGGGCAATGTCCGAGAGAAGTCAAGATAATAATCACTTACTTGGTCATGATGCGTAAAGATTAGGGCGCCCATGGACCGCGCTCGGTTAGCGCACTGCACCAGTGCACGTCATCCCGACAGTAGGTCACTCTCTTCGGGCAAGTGTCCTTAGCCACACCAAATGGGGGAGGGGCCGGAGTGGGAGCCTGCCAGAGCCGATAGGGCCTTCCGGTTCACTGAGAATGCTCTGTTGAGGTGTTACCTTGAGGTTGCCCCATTCGTCCTCTATATTCCTGTACATGGTGCCACGGGGGCCGCGGCGCTGCTTGCAGAAGTCGGGGATTATTTTGCGACCGCTGTCTCAGCTTCAGGCTCCTTCGGATAACGCAAGTTTCTCTCCCGGTCTCAACGGTACACGGCTGGGCATTTCCCCGCCCTCAGGAGTGTTCCTGTACTTTCGTTTTCAGTATCTTCAGTCATGTGAGGCCGCTGCAAGAGCACGATTCTTTCACAGTCTCTTTTGTTAGTTGCCCAAATCTACCTTGGGGGGGTGTGGATCACTGTGCCCCCCCCTGCTCTCTTGTATCTCAGGGAGATGTGTGCACTGTGTTACTGCTAAGTTACTATGCTATGGACACACAAACATAAGCTATTACCATAACAGACACAAAACGAAATAAAATGCACAATGGGCACAAAATGAAAACACACAAGTCAGTTTCAATTATGACAAAATAATACATGTATTCATGCACAGCAAGGCATGATGCAAACACTACTATAATGCAAATCTCGAATTTGCACCTTTTATGCTTTTGGTGCAAATCTATAATGCAATGAAATAACTGATGCCTTACAGGCTTCTAATGCAAGCAATCTAATAGCAATTTATCCAGTATATTCATACATATGGCAAGTGTCAGCATTCAGCATTCCTCTCCAATCCACACCATACTTCACACTATCTCTCTAAGACAATCCCTGCCTGATTTCACCATCCTATCAAACCCAAAAGCTCTGTGTGAGTATCTGTCCTAATTCCCCATTGGCACATGTCTTATTCAGCAATACCCCCCTTCTTGCCATGTGCAAGCTTCCCACTCTGCAACCAGCCAGTCAGTCAGGGCCAGGCCTTTCAGTGGTCTGGTCTTCCTGCCAACTCCCTCTGCCAGTCTGGTCACTCGAACTGCCTCAATGCCTCTGCCAAGCTCTCAAACTCTCCCAAGCTGATCTGCCAAGACTGCATGCCAATGCCTACATCAATGCCACACCAAACGCCTCTCTCAATCTCAGAGTCAGAGTCAGCTCCATCTACATCTCCATCTAGAATGCCTCTCCTATGCCACCACCAAACATCTCTCTTCAATCTCAGACAGCAGCTCCATCCATCTCAGAGTCATCCAAACGTCTCTCGATCTCAGAGAGCAGCTCCCTCGATCTCTCAGTCTCTCAGAGACAGCATACACTTACCTCTCAGTTATAGTGTCCAATGACGTACATACATTCTATGGTTCATTCACTTGTCTGTCTGTCAGCATTTCTAAATCCGAACATTGCCTAAAAGTCTGTTACGCATGTCTTGTACTTTTCAATTACTGTGTGTTCTTGTCATCGTGACATTTGTACATCATATCTATACCATGGCCTTCTCCTGTCTGTGTTACAAAACACCATCCTATTCCATATTCCTCTATTCACTCCACTGAAATCCCTCTTTCCTGTCTCTCTGTGCAAAACACTCCCCTCTCTGTGTCCCCCACCTTCTCTGTCTACGAACACCAGCCAGGCAGGCCTGATAAGCCAGCCCTTCTCCTCTCTCCACTCGGACAAGAGTCACGTTATCTGTGTCTGAATGTTAGGCAGAATCCAGTGCAGTTCCCTTAGGAAGCACTACACCGGATTAGGACTACAGGTGAGAGCAATAAATCCCCTTTGGTATCAGTCTGTACCACAAAGATTTAGTTGGTAGCTGTGGCTGAGCAGTCAGACTCATCTCAAGAGGGAGACGAGCAGTATTCAGGGTTTACACAATAGGTCTACAGTACTATGGTACAAGGAAACACTGACCAAAGCTTTGTATTTAAAAAGTAGTTATATATTTATTTTATACACTTCTAATAGAACAAATGTATCACAGTCATCAAGCAAGTTAAATTAAGTCAAAGGAAAAATATACACATTCCCAAGTTGAATTGTAGACCAAGTGAACCATAGTGAAAACTGAGCAAAACAGCACAGTGAAAACTACACACAAGGGATCCTCTAACAATTCCTCACAAGGCAGGGAAAACGCAAGTTATCTAGAAATAGTTTCCTGTATACCCCAGCAACACTTCCCGTCAATTTGTGAATCAGTTCAGCAAGACAGTGCATCAGTATAGGCAATACTTAAAATGAAAACTGAGCAAAATGGCATATCACAATGTTTAAGAATGGGAAGGAAAGGTTCGTTAAAAGAAATAGGTGCACCACACAGTTCTCAGTGAGAATCAATCTAAAGAAATCAAATCTAACAAATGTGACCAGAGTCAGTAGGCCTGTGCCAGAGTCAGTGGTACAGGGCAAGGGCCCAGGAGCAAAATGTTCTTGTAGCTGCAGTCAAGTCTTTGGTTAACGAAGGTCAGGTAGAGGTTCACTCTCCTCCTCCTCTTGAGCTGAAGCTAGAAGCAAAGCTCCCAGTTCTGGTCTCGAGACATAAGCTTTTAGACGGTTGATGTGAAAAACTCTAGGAGCCTCCTTAGGATTGCCTAAGTCCACCAGATAGTTCACCTCTCCAAGTTTCCCCACAGCCTTGAAGGGTCCCATCCATTTGTCCTGCAAGGCCCTCTGCCTTGTTGGGACCATAACAAGAACTAGCTGGTCTTGATCAAACTCAACCATGTTGGCCTTCTGATCATGCCAATGCTTGCCCAAAGCCTGACCTGCTTTCAAGTTATCACTTACCTCAGCCATCATGTGTGACATTCTCCTCTGGAGTCCTATCACATAGTCAGTGACTCTGACTGGCGTGGGGGAAGGAGCACTCTCCAACCCCCGCTCCCCCCTTGATCAGGGCCAATGGACCTCTGACCGGATGGCCATAGAGAAGTTCAAAGGGACTGTAGCCCACTCCCTCCTGAGGGACTTCTCTATATGCAAAGAGAAGGTATGGCAGTAGAAGATCCCACTTTTTCTTAAGAGGGTCTTCTAAAGCTCCTATCATGCTCTTCATGGTTCTGTTAAACCTTTCTACCAACCCATTTGTCTGAGGGTGGTATGCTGTTGAGAACTTGTAGGTAACTCCACAGTTTTTCCACATGGCCTTCATGTAGTGGGACATAGAATGTGACCCCCTGTCGGTTATTACCTCCTTAGGAAACCCAACCCTGGTAAAAATACCAAGGAGGTCCTTAGCTGCAGCCGGAGCTGTAACAGTCCTCATAGGAATTGCTTCAGGGAACTTAGTAGCATGGTCTACTACAGCTACTACAGCAAGTATAAACCTGTTGCTTGAAGAAGTTGGAGGATCAAGGGGACCAACAATGTCGATTCCTACCCTCTCAAATGGTATTCCCACCACAGGGAGAGGCACTAGAGGTGCCACATTGTTGGAGCCACTTTTACCAGAGGTTTGGCAAGTGTGGCAACTCTTGCAATACTTATCTACCTCAGCCCCCATTTTAGGCCAATAAAAGCAGAGAGAGAGGCTTTCCTTGGTCTTCTTGAAGCTCAAGTGACAAGCCAAGGGTATCTCATGGGCTAGTTGCAAGAATTGGAGTCGGTTTGCTTGGGGTACTACAAGTCTTTTGTAATTCCCCAGGTAGTGATTCTGTTGGTTCACTATAGAAGAGGGCATCTTCCCAGTGTAACCTGTACTTCCCAGGCTCTTGCCCTTCAAGCTGAGAAGCTGCCTGGTGGCGAAGACATTCCAGAGTTGGGCATTCTCTTTGTCCCTTACTGAAGTCTGCCCTTTGGGGTCCACCTTCTGCAAGTAAAGACTGCAGCTCAGGATGGTCTACAGGGTCAAGATCTCCAATGAGTTCCTGGCCTCCTAGTAGATCTGAATCTTCATGCTCTAGCTCAACCACACAGGGTTGTACCTCACTCTCAGCCTCAGCTGGAGGAGGAATCACAAGTGTGATTTTTGACAACCTCAGAGATTTCCTGGTTGGCAGCACTGGAGTGCTTTCTGCTGGTTTCTTCTTTGAAGTCTTGGGTTTCCCCTTTGCTTCTGGTTGCTTTGAAATAGCAGTTAGTAACTCCAGTGGAGTAGGAGTGATTTTGTTTTCTATCATCTCCTTGCAGGTCTGGTAATCTCGTTTAATCTCTTACTAGGAGGTCTGGGAGTACTTGACAATACTCCCAGGTCTTTCAGATCATTGCCCAACAGCACCCTTCCTGGTACTTCAGAGTGTACACTCACAGGTATCCTGACAGTCACTTCATTGCACGGGATGAGAGCTGGTAATTGGGGAAGCATCTGCACAGGCCCTCCAGCTAACTTGGTGAGGCGTTTGGGTGCCTTAGCAACATCCTCCACCCTGAAAAAAAGATTCCTCCACCACAGTTATGCTGGCCCCAGTGTCTCTAATGGCAGGGGTTTCCTGACCATTGACTAGGACACTGGGCCTCATTACGAGGTTGGAGGTAGCCACGGAGCTATTAGCTCCATGGCTGCCTCCAAAACCCTTCCGACTCCCCCCTGGTGAATGGAGCAGTTACCGGTCCATTCCGAGGTCGGAGGGACCGGTAATTCCCCATTTACCAGGGCCATTCCCATTTGAGCCCCCATAGGGCTCAATGGGAATGGAGAAGGCGCTAATAACGGTACCGCAAATTGCGGTACCGTTATTAGATCTAGAGTCCCTTTGCGGGTCCCGTCCTTAACGCCTGCAAAAACCAGGCATTAAGGAAGGACCAGCAAAGGGAACTCGTAGTATGGAGGTAAGGGATTACCGGCACCGGTGCCCTTACCGATGCCGGTAATCCCTTACTTCCCACCTCGTAATGAGGCCCACTGTCTTTATAATACTCTTTAGTATTAGAAGGGATAGAATTATACACATCTAAATTCTGTTGTTCTCACAACCCTAGAGATACTAAAGATACACTAGCTGAGACTCCAATGGGATCATCAGCTAGTAGTTGAAAGTTTCCACTGACCATATGTACTTCCTCCTCTGGAGCGAAGGCTAAGGAGACAGTGTGGACCCCTGAAGGTTTACCCTTACATCTGGGATTCCCTTTCACATGATCAGTAGAGCCACAAACATAACATTTCCCAAATGTCTTTCTGAATGGTGGCTTGTTCTGACCTCCTTCTGGTCTGGGACCAGAAGGTACACTAGCCTGATTAGGTTTCCCTTGTGGCTTTACCTTAGAATTTTGTTTGGGGCCCTCTTTGGAATTGAAATTATTTGAATTCTTTTTGTTGTCTTTCTTTGGCTGCTTTCCCTCATCCTTTTTCTGAGTTACCCCCTGAATCCCTGTGAGTGGCCCTGTTGGCAACCCACAAGTCAGCAGCCTTAGCTAGTTTCTTAGAATATAATTCTATTGAATCAGCCAAGTGCTGTCTGAGCTCAGGAGAGCAGGCATCATAGAACTCTCTCCACTCCTCTCTCCTGGAGTGATCACTTTCCCCTATCCTCCCACCTCACCTTCCCTAACCCACAGGCAAAGCCACCCTCATCACTGCCACCCACCTTCGCGGTCATTAGACCCATGAAGCACGTGTCAGTTGAGGCTTTCGCTTCCACCTTCTTGCCCCCCCCCCGCTTTCCCCTTCGGCTGACTCCCACCCTGACACAGCCCTCTCCACTCTGCTATATCTGATACCCTTGATATCCTTGCCCCTGCCATGAGAATCCGCCTGAAGCCCAATGCCAAATGTAACTCTTGGTACGACTCGGATCTTGTCACCCTTAAACGCAAGTGCAGGGTGGCAGAGAGGAAATGGCGCGCTTCATGTTCATCCTCTGACAAATTGGCCTGCCGCCTGCTCCAAAAGCAATACCGGCTCTCCGTTCTCACTAAGAAGAGAGCCCTTATCCAAGCCTGCATCTCTGCGGCATCTAACAATTCGGCCGAACTCTTTAAAATCTGCAAGGAGCTGGCCAACCCTGCTGCAGTCTCCACCTCTCCTGTCCCCTCCCAGGCCCTCTGCACGGCACTGGCCTCTCACTTCATTTCAAAAACTCAGGACATCCTGTCCTCACTCTCCTCCTATCACCTCCCCTCCTCTATTCCCTGCTCTCCCTCTGGCCCTTCTGCAGCCACCCCTCCTCCCTCCTTCTCTGCCTTTCCCCTTTTTTCTGCTGACGAGGTTTTGAGACAAGCCCGATCTATGAAATTCTCGTCAAAACAGGTCCACCCCTGTTCCTCCAAAACTATCAAGGACCACATCGACTCCCTGGTGCCTGCCCTGGCTGACTTCTGCAATCACTCCTTTGCCTCTGGAGTCTTCCCATCCCCCCTCAAGCACTCCCTTGTGCACCCCCTTCTTAAGAAACCCTCTTCCGACCCCTCCTGCCCAGCTAACTATCGCCCAATCTCTATCACTCCCTTCCTGGGCAAGCTCCTGGAGAAACTGGCCATCTCCCAGCTTAATCTCCATGTTGAATCTGTTGGTAGTCTTCATGACCATCAGTCTGGCTTCAGAGCTGCCAGAAGCACGGAAACTGCTCTCCTGAACATCCGTGAGGACCTGCTCTCAA